>NW_020271605.1:2096874-2157839 GCF_002803265.2 Melanaphis sacchari
GTTAACATAACAAAATTATGTAATTCTTGAAACACACAATGTATATAATTGGAACGTACTTTTTCAATCTTAAATTATAATATGTTTATGGACTATTCTTGTAACAGTCAAATAATATTCCATTGTAATGTTTTTATTAAGCCTTAAATTGTATATCAGTGGAATGTTTGTAACATTCCTTTGCACGGTGGATTATTATTTCACTAACACTAGTTAAAAAGTGTAACAACTTTTATTAGAACATAAAAATTTTAACATTTTTATAAAACGATATTTATATGAAAAAACACAGCTAATTCTTTCTCACGCTTTGTGTGCTTTTTATGTACATATTTGTCTTTTATTTAAAAATAAATAACTTGATTTTCATAAATGTATAGAATTAAAAATAGGCTTAAAACTTTCTACACGATTTACTATTTCATTAAAAAAAAAAAGAATCAAGATAATCGTATGATTAGTTTCAGAAAACATGTGTGACAAAGATTTCCATTTTCATATTTATGTACAATGTACATAGATAATATTTTAACGGCCCGTTATTTTAGGGACTGCACAGGATTTCAAATTTAAACAAAAGACCAAATTCGGACTGAACCCATGGCTACATATTATTTATGAAATGGACCGGACCAATAACTAAATTTAATGGAATAGAGTAAACCGGGACCGGACTGCTCGATCTAAAAACATTTTGGGCTATTTATGGACCATTAGCCCGGACCATACGAATACAGCAGCGGTTCCCAAACTTTTTTGAACGCGGTGCCCTTTTAGGGGCACCATATTAACCACGGTGCCCTGCTGTATATAACATGAAAGATAGAACAAAGAAAGTACTCATTGAGAACCAATGAAACGTAGACCACGGTGCCCCTAGGGCACCGCGGTGCACAGTTTGGGAACCGCTGGAATACAGAATATGAAAATATTAAACTGCGTTCAAAATGAGATCGATACAGGGCGGCGACCAGTTTTCGACAGTGGCGCGGTGAATACGTCTACCCCATGTTGATTCAATCCGTCGTCTCCCCTCCAGACCCTCCGATTGTCTGTGCGTTCGTCGTTCTAAGTGAATGTGCGTACGCACTTCGTTGCGTCCTCTATAAAGAAAATTAATAAATAACACGGGACGTGTATTTACCACCCTCAATAGAAATGAGGGTCCCGTATTGCAACTAAATTCCAGACGAAGGTCAGCAGTTGTTCGGCGCATATACCCCTACCTATATCAATATAACACTGTATTTAACAGACTCAACGCATTTGCAGTCCACTCTCTGTGTCGACGCGTCGTTTATACGTTCTGTGATTTTTATCTGTATTTTTTGTACCAACGTTTTTTGGTGTTTTTTGTACGTTTTCGTTAGCTCTTGTACGTTTTTTTTTTTTTTTTTATTAAAATTTCACGTTAACGAATTCACTATGAGTGATTCTGAAGATAGTGTGACCCTTGTAATAGACAGCACGGAGGAAACTAGTTTACCAAGTAGAAGGAATATTCAAGGAAAAGTGAGTAAAATATTATAAATTCTAATATCGGCACTGGTTTAATTGACGTCCGCCATTTATATCCTTTAATTTTTATGAACGTATTATATTTGAATAAAATATAAAAATCAGTACTCTAATATTTTACTTACTATCTAATTTATCTAAACCAGTGACCACTATGTATTATTCCCAGCAATTTAAGTGGTATTTTGATGTATTTTAACTAGGGGTCTCTATTTTACGTGTATCTAAGAACATCAACGCACGTGTTTTTATGAGAACTATGTTAAATTTCGTGTACACGTATAATGTAGATTCCATCTACCCGGTAGCATACTTTGGAACCCTAACTAAGCTGAGGCAATAGTACCCGTATCTGGTTAGACTCCGTAATGCCTGTTTTCACTGCGTTCCCTTACTGATTTAAGATCCACTATTAAATATTTGTGTAGAAAACATAAACTTACATATTATTATACGATGTTTTAATATGAAATTAAACAAGTAAATAAATGTATTACCAATTAAACTAATACATTTATTTACATTTAATATAATATTAATTAATAATATTCAGTTAAAAATTAAATAGATACCTGCATTGGATCGAATCAAATTATTGATTATGAGAAAATGTGATAAATAAATAGTAACAACAATAATAATTATAATAATAATATATGTGGCATAATGTGGCGCGGTGGTTGGCCTCGGTTACTTATGTGTTCCAAGGTCAAGCATCGGCCGGCGTTGCTAGCTCTCGGATGGGTGATAATCTGAGTTTTTGGAAACGAATCCATGGCACACAGACATACACCCACGTGTTCAAACCTTATTAACCAAACCTCACACAAAATATCTACTGTTCCTATTCACAGCTAATGGCCTTAGTTGGCGGGCTTAGATAAGATCAATAAAAAAAAAAATATATATATATATGTATATAATAGTATATTGGTATTTCTTCCTAAAATGTTAAGTATAATAAAAAAATAATAAATTAATAACGAATCACCCTCGATCTCCTTACATTCCATTTCTAATATATACACTTTATTTCTTTGAATATGGACAATGGGGCGATTGTAAACCACCCCAGAATACAGGTTAAGATAAAAAGATAATAAAAAGGTCTAGTGGCTACGCCAGTTTTTTTTCTTACCTGCAATGGGTATATAAAAACTCCACTAGTTTTTTTTGTTTAGCTGCTCAGTGCTTACATTGTAATGTGCCTCCTCACATTAAATACGTTGACATCTATTGCGATGATATATACCAGTGATGCCCAACCTTTTTTGTTCGGCGTGCCACTTTGGTTAATAATCATCTTCGAGCGGGCCACTAAATATAAAAGTACGAATAATCCCAATCTTAATCTAATAATATAATTTTGTGATACATATGTGTACAATATATATGGTGTATATCTTATCTTTTATTGATTGAAAAGATTATGGATTGAGGTAAACATTGTAGATACATACGACGATCAGTCTGCTCTTTTAAGTGCATAGGTAATAGCGATCGTAAAATTTTTATTTAAAAATGTCCGACAGAAAAAAGCGTAAATATAATGACGATTGCCGAATTTTTTTATTTTTACAATTACAAAGTAAATTTATAAATATAATTTTACTTTTTTTTTTGAATATTTTGTTTAAAACGTTTAAACATTTATTTTGATTTTATTATTATTATTATTACTTTTATAAAATAAATAAATATAATTTTACTTTTTTTAGAATATTTTGTTTTATTTAAAAATTTGTGACGGGCCACACAGAATACTTTCGCGGGCCACATGTGGCCCGCGGGCCGCGGGTTGGGCACCACTGATATATACCAATGGATCAATACAAAACTTAGAATATTTACAAATTATATTACATTATTTTAGTTTATATACATGACATAACTATATATTTTTGGATTATTAGGTAAAATGATTATTTATTATGATTTTTTTACTATGTTTTAAATATTTAATGTGAACGATATGATATTATATGAGGTTATAATATTTTTTAATAAGACATCACATTAATTAAATATGATTTTCTTCACTGGCGGAGTTTACATAAACCCAATTTTACATGTTTTTTTTCTGGTGGAGTTTACAGTAAAAAAAGGTACTTGTGGAGAAGTTTACAAGTGCTTGGATAATGTTACACTCCCAAAATAAATAAACTATAAACTATACGTAACCTCCGCCTTTATCGTCATTAAAGGTTATCCCGCAGGTCGTCACTCGTCGAACCGGCTTCTTACTTCTCAGACGCGGCTAACATTCATTATTAATGTAAAAAAACGAATTTTTCAATAAATATGAAATAATCAATACTATTCCTTTTGTTACAAATTAATAAATACGTTCAAACAATCATAAATTTTGAATATTTTCATATTTAACTTTTTATTGAATATAATTATATAAATTATAAAAAATAATAAAAAAATAATATAAAATATATGAACATTTTATAGTGTACCTACTTATGGTCTATGTCAAAATTACAGAACAATACTATAAATTCTAAAAATAAATTTTATAAAAACTTCTAGAATTTAAATACACAAGTAAATGAATTTTTTATACACGTACTAAACCGAGAGCCCTAATTTTAACTAACATTTAATTTTTAATTTAATAAATTGATCTAATTTTATAATATATTTAATTCATTTATCTATTCAAAAATACGTAGGTAGTTGAAAAAACGAAATAGGTATAAAATACTTGCTATAAAAATATTTGTGTGAGAAAATTAAACATTAATTTATTTTTTAGTGGGTACGAAGTCGTCAGAAGAACATGGTTGTCGACATGTACCTGAACATGCATATGAACTATCCGATTATGCAAAACAAACAAATAATGCACAACATTTCGCAAACTTCGGGTATTGGTCTTAATTCTGTGTATTCAATTATTTCGAAGTACAGAAAAACTGGAACTGTTACGTCTCCTAAAAATAAACGTAATAAAAAGTGTCTGTTTAACAAAATTAGCAATTTAGATCGGAGTGCGTTACGTCAAAAAGTTTACAACTTTTGGTTGAAGAAAGAATTACCGACTATTGACAAAATTTTAAGAAGTGTGAATCATGATCCGGCTCTTCCTAATTTCAAACGCACTACGTTGTATTCAACAATAAAAAAATTGAACTTTGTTTACGTCAAGAGGAATAAATACAATATGTTGATGGAGAGAAATGACTTGTTGATTTGGCGTCAAAACTATTTGTACGATATTCGTAAATATCGAGAAGAAGGTCGTACCGTTTATTACCTTGATGAAACGTGGCTAAATGTTAGCGATTGTAAGAAAAAATCGAGGGTCGATAAAACAATAAAGTCAAAACAGGATACTTTAAACAGAGGTCAAACAACTGGTGTGACGAACACGACTGGTAAGGGCCAAAATTTGATTATATTACACATTGGATCACACAAAGGCTTTTTAGATAACGGTCTGACATATTTTGTGTCAAAAAGAAATGGTGTAGACTGCTATGATAGCAAAAAATTTCATGAATGGTTTGGGTCAATTCTTCCACGTCTTGATCCAAATGCAGTAATTGTGATGGACAATGCCTCGTACCACTCAGTGAAATCAGAAAAAATACCGACAAGCCATTCAAAAAAAGAAGACATTTTATCGTGGTTAACTTCGAAAGGCGTTGTCATCAATAAACCAATGTTTAAACCACAACTGCTCGCAAAGGTTAACGAGATAAAGGGGAAGTATGTGTCTTATGTCGTCGACAATATGGCCAAAGACGCTGGCCATTCCGTATTAAGATTACCTACCAACCATTGTGAATTGAATCCAATGGAATTGGTATGGGAAATGGTTAAAAGCTATGTAAGGCAGCATAGTATATCATTTAAAATCGAAGACGTTAAGGCCCTTGCGAACGCGGCAATTGAAGGAGTCAACCGAGAAAAGTGGGAAAATTTTATTAAACATGTCATAGCGGAGGAGAATAAATTGAACGAAATTGACAAAAATATGGACGAAATTATTGACAGTTTAGAACCTTGTGATCTCACCGCAACAGACGATACTTCCGATTCTGATGATAACTTTTAATTTATTATATAATTTTTATGCATATTATAACTTGTAAACATTCTTTTGATGAGCAAGAGCAATTTAAAATTTTTGAAATTTGTATTATAAAAAAAATACATAGTAAATTATTAAATAATTATCTCATGAAAAACGAAAAATAATGGTTTCAATTTATACACGACTGACGTATACATAATTTAGCTGGTAATTGATATGTGATAATTTATAAATATTCTTTTGACGATTTATATTGCATTATATTATAAATTATGCTATTATGTAATGTCAATAAAAAATTAATATTTTAATTACCTTTTTTTATTTAAGTTGTATTTGAAATCATGTAAATACACCATACGCGTCCGTGCAATAGACACCGCAACAGAGTGTCATACGAAACAAAACGCTTAATCGCAACTCGCTATCCATTTTAAATTATATTTTGAGAACATCGGCAGTCGACCAATAATCAAATAAATAATAATGTGGTGCTCTCGTCGACGACGCGTCAAGCTGCCCCGCAGGAACTAAGTCACGCCCATGCCGCCAGTATTGATCTCATTTTGAACAAAGGGACTTCATATTCTAAAAAAAACCTTAAAAAAATTTAATTTTTTCATTATTAAAAGACCAAACATTACAATTTTTTTTTTATTATTATTAAATAAGGTATTTTTTATTAAGGCACTTTTAATTTTCATAAAAAAAACAACCGTACCTTAATAGTTTAAATTCTAGAATATTATACTTCCTATGATATTAACATTATTAACGCAAGTCGAAAACGCATAGGTACGATACAAACAAACGAATTTTTAGTGACATGACCGTGTTCGGTGTATTCTTTATCGACCGAAATCTTTTTCACAACACACGGTAGATAGATTATTTAATCATTTTAATTTATTATTTTCCTATTTCTAGAAAGTTTATGGTATGTATAAAATATTAATATACTCTATGTCACATAATGTTTTTAATTTTGCTTTAATTAAATTATGTGAAATACGTGCTTAAAATACAAATATAACAAAATAATAATATAATGTTTTTATAGGGAAAAAGAACTGAATGTGCAAAATAAAAATGATTGCTTTAAATTTTAAGTACTATGAAAAAATGTCTGTATGACTTAGCAATGTTTTAAATGATTATTGGGTAACTTGTTAACGTAAACTTCTGTAAGTCACTAGTGGTTAGCCCTAGTTAAAACAATTTATACGTACTTATGTATATCGTATTATCGTACAATATATATTATGTATATTAAATATTGTTTAATTTTTTTTTTCCATAAACCATAATCCATTATGTTATATTTCTACAGAATATATGTCTTTATGACTATATTGTTGGGGTTCGAAAATGTTTTCCCCGTTTGCGGATTATCATTGACTTGGGAAAAACCGCATTTCAATGTCATCGGTGCTCGCAATCGTTCTTAAACTCAACAAGACTAATAAACAGCTGTTCTGCCGTTGACCGCGGCACTAATATCGTAGTAGTAGTAGTAGTAGTAGTAGTAGTAGTGAAACGTCTGTGGAAATTGCGGCATATTACTAAGTATTAGGTAACTTATATTTGTTTGATTTGCAATTGTTATTGTTTTAATATCTCTTATATTATGATAAATACTACTGTTGTTCAGACTTATATTTATTTTTATTTTTTTTAAAACCGAAATCGTACCTTATTAACAGTGAGTATAAAATATAAATACTTTTCGGAAAGTGCCGCTTATATTATTATTATTACGCGTCCGTAAGAGTCCAACGATATTTTTACACACTGAGTCACTGTCTGAGGTATATTATTATTATTTAGATTCTAGATTCATATCTAATAACTAGGCTATTATTATTGCTATAATATTATAGAATTTACTTGTCTATATAAAATATATGGGAATTAATTGGTTCAATTATCGAGATTCGAAAATATTCAATAACAAAATCTCCTTACCCACCTAGTAAATCGACCCATACTTAAACGTAGCTTGGCTATAAGTTGCCAGTTGGTCGTAGGTCGATCATTGATTGTTACCTATTTGTCTTATTTAATCATCACTGTGTTTCGTTTTTCTACTGTTTTATAAAATCTTTAAAAAATAAAATAACTAGTTATTTTTCAGAAAACTGCTCTACTTCTAAACACTCAGTGGATGATGATTGATGAGTCGAATTATTTAACTCCAAAAAAAAGGCTATCGAATGAAAATGAATATGTCAAAATACTTGGTAAGATTATAACAGAAAATCGACTGGTAATATATTTTATTTACTTATTTATGTATTTATTATGAATATATACGGGCTGAGGACTGAGCCCTTTTGTTTAATTACCAATTAAATAACAAAGAATTATCTGAAACAAAAATATAAAGATATAGCGAAAAATTAAATTGATAGTATTATACAACAACAAAGGCCACAGTACTCACAAAAATACAAAATAAAATAAAATGTTAACCCATGAAATCTCTAACTTTTTTGTAGTTTTTTTCTTTTTTTTATCGAAAATAAGTAAATCTACAATCTGTATTACAAATAAAATATACAATAAGCAAATATGATAGAAAAATTATAGAAATTTGACTTTGAGATATTGAATAGGAAAGATATCCAATAATGATAGGACCCTTTTGGCGAGTTTTGATAGGCGAATAGAGAGTAATTTATTCTAATAAATCACGACACCAACGTCTTTTGAGATAATAAAGAGGGTTGTCGTGAATCGAGAATATGTGCTGGTTTGTTATTGAAGTGTTTGGGTGTTGGATTAATTGGAGAGAAATTTTTTATAATAGGTTTTAACTAAATCGGTAATTAGTTCAATATTTAGGCCTTCGTAAAGAGTGAGATTAGTGACATACCCAAGACGATCTTAGAAAAAAATCGTGGGGGGTACAGTCTTCAAAATTACCGACTAAAATTATTTTGACCTTTTTTTTTTTGCTATGCGCCCCCTCTTCTTCCCAATGAAAAATGTTTGGATTTGCCTCTGTCACCTCCACCCCCCGAAAAAAAAAATAAATTTATAAATATACCAGTAATATTTACATCTGCTAGTTGCACAACGAATTGTGTCATTTTAATAAAATTAATAAGATGGGGTTTAACTTTAAAAACGAAACAAAACACATAGGTACTTGCTAAACGTTAAACAGCTACATTTACAATGATCTATGGTGCATATAATATTTTAGCAAACGTGCCACGAATGCGAATAAATACCTAATTATCTTAATTAATAGGTCATGCGCGGTACGCACTAATATGCGGTGAGTTTAATATACTCAATAAAATCTGCATATTAATCATATTTAATATTATCAATGAAATCTGTAGCGCTGATTACACTGAGTTATACGGGACACAAACATATTTCTGCTAGTCGTGCGGGGATGCGTTTGGGATTCAAGGCTATTCACACATTCCAATGATATAATTTATAAAAATGTTATTATGAGTATACGTACATAATAACAATGCGGTATATAACATGTATGCACATTCCGCGCATAGGTGGTAGGTTAGGAGTGAGAGCCACGGTATAGGCGAAAGGACAGGCACCCCGATCACGTGGATAGGCGAGGAGGTGGGTGGGGAGCCACAGTTTAACGGAGGTAGTGGGTCGAGAGCTATAGTATAGGCCGGAGGAACAGTGGAGAGGGAACCATTGGGTGAGATGAAGTGGGGGGATACAGGACAGACTACCTACCTATACTTTTTACTACTATATAATAACAATAATTATAACAATTGAAGCGATTATCATATTGTCTTCACCACACTGATCCGGGGCTTGAAGAGTTGATGAATACGAAGCGATGGTTTGTAAATAAGTGAAAATGGCTTCACGGAAAAGCACTTTTTATCGTCGTCCGCTTTTAGTATTGGCCGGTGTTTGGCCAATCGCTTAATGTTTTCCGACGCCTCATATTTAAGAGCTACACGAGATACACCAGTTTCGGTTATTGCTAATTGAGGCGGTGGATGTATAACTAGAATTTTTTATTGGGAGAATTAGGACCCTTTTTGCACCACGGACTCAGGTAATCAACTTTTGTCAAATAGTATGTATGGCATAATGATATTATGATGTGTATTGTATATTATAATTAGGGCACGGATTTAAATGCACTTAAAACCATACAAATATGCTCTAAAAAATAGCCAAAAATGCCCTTAAAAAAATGCATTTTTCTATAAAAATGACCTTAAAAATGAAAATATGACTTTAAAAATGACATATATTTTTTATACAATTTGTAATTAATAAATAAGATTTAATTATTTTTTATTATTTTATTAAAAAAAAAACTGAACATTTGATTGAAGTTGACTCGTATGTATTTTGGTCGTTCTGGAGAAATATTATTCATTCTAAACATACCAAAATACGTATATATTAAAAATTAAATTCTAAGTAATAGCCTATTGTACTTACTAAATTTTGAGAACTGCATTGAACAATAAGATAAAAACTGAATCGAATAATTTTTTTTTAGATAATATTTTGAATTGGCTAAATTTGTATAGTATATTGAACACATATGCATTAAAAACCAACAAAATGACCCAAAAATGCTAAAAATGCTCTAAAAATGAAAAAATATTGAAATATGCAAAAAAAGCAAAAAAATGCAAAATAAAAATTTCACCTTTGAAGTCTCTGTTACATGAATCAAATTATAAACTTGGAAAGCATTGTCTAGGATTAATAAAAAAATGATGCATTTTGCATTGGAATCCGGGCCCTAATTATAATATATAAACAGCGTTGTAGAAAATATACGAAAACGTTGGGGTGAAATAAAAAATTACAAAAATAAATCAAATTAGAACTTACTGATAACCGGGGCTGGATTGAGATTCGGAGCCAATGATATTTAATTTTAGTTGAATCATATAAATCATACAAAGTTGTGATATTTTTATTATTTCTTTAAAAAGCGCCATTGTGGTTATATTTTGTGAAAAAACATATAAAGAGCAAAACTAAGCTTTTAGCGACGGATCTTCTGGCCATTATAATTTACTATCACAAAGAGTTAGTTTTGGTACAATAAATTACGCATTATAATATCATAAAAAAAGTTTTCATGGTTTATGAATTATTACATAAATATGTACTTTCATTTTAAATGTTGTTATGCTTGTTTGATCTGCAATGCTTAATTTTCCTGGACTCAAAAGCAATTAATGTTCGAGTATAAAATGTTTTTTGAAAACGTATCTTAAATTTTAGTCATTAGTATAATAATTTGCACAATGGAGAAAATCTGTTTTGGAGATACCTACGCAGATTTAGATAATATGCTGATGCCTAGGAGTATGTGTTTTTCTATACACTAACCATAATGTTTATTCGTAATTCTTACTACATTATTATAAGTAGCCATAATTTTACAAGCAATACTTTTGCTTACCCCGGAAAACATCATTTAGTCGAATCAACGGTTTGCACCACCAAGCTAACGGATTAGCCAGCCAGTCAATCTTGGAAAATGGACGATAACCATTTTGTGTATGTGAAGAACTCATTTCAGCGATTTGAATCTGTTCATAAAAACTTTTAATTCAATAATAGATTTATGTATGAATAATTGTTATAATATCGTTTATTTGATTGCTCGACGATGATAACAATTTAAAAATCGATATAGTATATACATTGTATCTTATTACTACAATGTATTACTAAGACAAAATCAGTTAAAATTATAAAATGTGTTTGTAGTTATGATATTATTACAAATACTTTATTATTTACAAATCTTCACACTTCCTTTTTTATTAACTCAGTCAGACAATTAAAATTTCTAAATAAAATTTTCTTTGAGCTATTTTAAGAACTTGTATTTTTTTTTCGTATATTATTCGTATTATTTATATAAACAGTAATATATTATTACATTAAATGTATTTGGTATATCATTTAATTTTATATCAGTCAAAGTATCTAAATTAATAATATATAGTATATTATTAAACGTTAAATATGCATAAATAATAACAAAATTATAATTATATTAGGTATAATGTTAATTTTAAGAAATAAAAAAAAGTTAATACATTTAATTATGAAAACATATATTTGAGATGCAATACACGATTAATTATTAAGCTCCTACCATAAATATTATATCAAGTTAATATATTTGATATATCCTGTGTATTTATGATACAAGGAGTAGACAAAATATGGCAATGATAGATGGACTATGTGTAGACGTATAGTCATTAATAATCGGCATAAAATCTTATAATAAAAGTCACTAGCTTTTCCCAAATTAATTTGGTTAAAATTGGATATATCAGAACAAAAAATGAAATATGAAATTTTTTACTAGACGTATTGTGAGCATTCATGTTTTGCCCAGCTATATTATAATATTAAAAATTAAATTGTTTTTTTTTTTTATTTTAGTTATAAGTACAATTTATTTAATAAATTTGTAAATATATTTTTAAAAGTGATGTTACATAGGACTTCACTATAAATTGCCATATTAGCTTTAATCCAACTGTTATAATTAAAAAAAACAGTAAAATTATGATTATAAAACAAAGATGTCTAATTAAATGCCAATATTTGTAATAATACTAATAAGTAATAAGTAATAAATATTCACTGTATTCAATGCTATGCTGTAGCTAACTGCATTATTATTCAATATTAAAATCTATATTTAAGATTATTTTTATTTTTATTATACATTACTATGCACAAATAAATAAATGTACATATAATTATAAATTCAGTCATAAAATATTACAAAAATCAAAATTATAATAATAAAAATAGTCAGCTTGATAAATCATTAAAAATAAAATTTTTAGGATAAATGTGTTTCTCTATGATTTAAAACTTCTTTAATACCAGAAAAATATTTTCCACATGTAGTGCACTCGTACATTTTGTTTTCCTTTTTCTTAGGTTGGTGTACAGAATTATTGTGTTTATCCATAGCTTCTTTAGTTGGCAAAACAACATGGCAAATTCCACACTCAATTTCAATCATGTGCTCAAGATCGATATGTTTGTTTTTTGCTGCATATGTGGTAAACATACGATCACAATGATTACAGCTAAATGTACTTGAAGGACTTGTATAATGTACTACCAAATGGTCTTCCATTTTGTCCATGGTATCAAAATAAGCATTGCATTTAACACATTGAAACTCTAATGGAGTTTCATTATGATGACAACTGGTATGACGATCAAGAGTTTGTTTATTTGAAAATCTTTTCTCACAATATTTACAAACATGAGTAACATTGTGATGCATTGAAATGTGTCGCTTCAATTGTCCTGGAGTTTTATAATAAGTTGGACACTCAGAACATTTGAAACTGCTCACATCTGAATGAAAGCGAGTTTGATGACTAATTAGGAATACCATTGATTCTGCTTCAAAACCACATTCACCGCAAATATATACAACTTTACCATTTTTAACTATAACCAACCGTTTTTCACTGTCCACTTCATTTTCAGTTTTTACTTTTTTTAATTTACGTTTTTCTTTGTTAAAGATAGATTTATCTGGACTTCGTTTGAGATCTACTATAGTACTTTTCTTCTGCTAAAATAAATAAAATAAACTTTAAATGAAAATTTGCCTATGGATTTAAAACATTTGTATACATACATTATTAATTGTTGAGTCTTGACAGCTGTTTAAACTCCCATTTAATTTATTTGCAATAACATCAGACTTTTTACTGTCATCATTCGTGATTTCTTTATTTGTGCTTGCATTCTCATCAACGTGCATAGTAGTGACATTGACTGGTTCTATTTTTAATTCATCGCCATCAACTATGTTGTATAAGCAACTATCAATTAAATCAGTTGAAGAATCTTGTTCTTCTAAGTGTAACTTGTACGTAATCTAATAAAGTGATAAAAATTAATGAATACATCCATATATTATTTAATAACACTTACATTTAATGGATCGTCTGTTAGTTGAATATAAGTATAATGTATCTCTTTGTGAACATTTTTTGATAATTCCAGATCACATGCTATTGCTTTACTTTTAAAGTTGTAGATTAAATCTAAGGTTTCAGCACAAGTTGTACAAATATTCTGAGGAAAATTATCACCAACTTTTACCTGAAAAGTAATAAATTTCATTTTTATTACAATATTATGAGAATGCTTTTTTATTCACATATATTGTTGGATTTTTTATCTATATTATTTTAATTATACCTAGCTAGGTGTACAAGTTTAGTTAATGAAAATAAAATAAATAATTACAATCATAGATTCAAGTACACATTAGGATCTAAACATAAATAAAGTATATAGATTGTCTAGATTATAAACATAACATAGTTTGATTCACACTTCTAGAAAATTGATATTCAACTAATTTATAAAAATAATAGAAGTTGTGGTTTGGCACCTATGGTTGTATAACAATATATTGTCTAAAATATTATTTTAGGTATAAATTGTATAAGGCATGAAGACTTTAATGTTTACATGAAATGAAACTAGTATTTACGTACTGAAATGACATAATAGATGATTACTAAATATTACTAGGGTATAATATTATTTTGTATTTAAAGCTTATTATTATTAATTTAAAATTTGGTTTTGATTTAGTATTTTTAATAAAATTTATGTGGTGGATAGGTTCAATATAACTTTAATAAATTAACAAAAATCTACATGAGGTAATTAAATAATGACATAACATACAATCAGTGAAGTACAGTAGTGAATTTTTTCGATGATTGTTGTATTTTTGTCAATATTCTGTCCTATGTTAACTGTGACATTGGTGGTGCTGAAACATAAACGGCAGTTGTCCAAATTGTTTTTTGTTTTGTCTGTTACATCTTCGCGTTCTTCCATATTAAAACACTCCAGGAATTAAATACTAATTTATTATTAACAATATTTTAAATGAAAAAAAAATAACCGGGACAATCACAAATCACAATATCTTGATTATTCTGTGTATTAATTAACTCGATAATCAACAATAAGTATACAGCTTGATAACAAACAATTACAATGTGACCAACTGCTGCACACCCAATATTTTCAGTACGGTAATTTTAAAATTGTAAGGGTTGAATACACGATGTACATAGATAGTTTATATCTTTACTTACATCGTGCCATAGAGTGATTAGTGATTGAACATTTACGAATATTTTGTAATAAAAAATTTTACAACATTTTTGAAATATTATGTTGTTCAAGTATTTAGGCTTAAGAATAGCCTATTCCTGCATGAAAAGCCTTTACGTCTACTGAATGTATTATGTAATGACATGACAATTGCTGACAAGATGTTCAGCCGGTCCAGGCTCAACTTTATTAAGAGGACGCCGCACCCGCATGTGTTATTTCTGTCTTACATTCATTCAACACAGCAAATTTTCGTTCAGCAGAATCCATTTTATGTTGTTAGCTTAAACATTAGAGTAAATTTACCTATTATCAAACTTAAATGTAAGAATTTTATCTAGGCAATGGCATAGGCTTTTGTTAATATTACAATTTTAAAGTGAGTTATGAGCATTTTAAAGTTTCAATATCTTATATGGCTATAACTCAGCTTAAAATTAAAATATCAATAAAATCTTATGTCATTGCCTAGATAAAATTCTTATCTTTAAGTTTGATAATAGGTAAATTTACTCTAATGTTAAAGCTAACAACGTAAAATGGATTCTGTTGAACGAAAATTTGCTATGTTGTATGTATGTAAGACAGAGACAACACATGCGGGTGCGGCGTCCTCTTAATGTGTTCGTTCACCCAAAAACGCCGGTCTACTCGTGATTACCAATTTTTTAATATTTATATGCTTATATTTTCAGGTATTTAAATCACTAAGTATTATCGTGTATGACAGGAGTGTCCAACCTTTTGTGAAGACTGGGCCACATCGTATGGGTAAAAGTTGTTGTGGGCCACATACTTATTAATAATAATAATATATACAATATTTTTTTTTTATTTGTTGATAATGATAAATGATCCATCGTCATTGCTGTGGACATAATATTATCTTCAATAATAAAATATTTTGTCAAAATTGACTCGAGTTGATCGACTGATCACCCGTTTAATTAATGTGTGTTATTAGTAATATTAATATATTATAATTTATAAACAATTAATTAATGGATTTTAAATTAAAGTGAGGGCCGCATCAATATCTACCACGGGCCGTGGGTTGCACACCTCTGATGTTTGGTTTATGACTAAAAAAATATTATTTTCTATAACATTCGAAAAACGTCTGGATGTTTATAGATGTAGATTAATAATAATTAAACAATTCAGCAATATTGCAACTACAATCTATATACCTTATTATAAATTATAACAGAAATTATTCATACATATTTGCATTTTTTTAACGATTTTAGTGCATTTTCTTAGTTTTTAGAATATTTTTCACAATTTGTTTATAAATTGAACGAAAATTGTTGCAATTAACAAAACGAACTGCCAACGTTACAAATAATAAATTATATAATACGACAAGTTATCGTCAATAACAAATATTTTATTATAGATAGACCTTTCTGCTAATGATTAAGAAAAAATAAAAGATCATTCAACTAAACAAGTAACAACATACAATAGGTACTATTAAAAAAAAAACAACACATTTCTATAGTATCATTTTTAAATTTTTTTTACCTAATCAATAAATTTAAATGCATTTTTTGAGTTTCTAAGTTATTTTTGCATTTTTTTAGGATATTAAAATCCCAGCCCTAATCATTAATAATACAAAAAACGCGGGAATTTTGATAAAATAAAAATAAAAATGAAAACGTGCATTTTAACACAAAACCACTGAAATATGCAATTTTGTGGAAGAATAAAACTTTGTTTAGAATCTAGATTCAAATTTATAACTTGCTTCAGTCTTAGAACACGCGATAAAAAGTTTCAATTATCGAGTCACGAGAATATGATCTTTATCTATGAATCATATCATTGTGGCGTAGAATGTAAGTATGTTATGTAAAGTGTGATCTATGACTGACAAGGGCGCCCATAGAAAAATTCTCAAGGGGGGGGGATAACATTTTAATTATGTCCATGAGATAGGAATGGATTTACAATTTAACATTATACTATTATATTTTATACTCGTATATCAAATTGGAAGATTATGAAATATTTATTATTTAACTAATTAACCATAAAAGTTATTTATTGAATTTTCATTTGATCACTAACATAAATTTATTAAAATATTAATTTACAAATAAAAATTGTAAATTTCTTTTTTTAACACCAAATATATATATTTATTATTCGTTCTATGTATTTATTTGTTTTATCGTCGATTATTTCCCTATGTACGCTATTATCATGTATAATCCATCAAGTCAATCTTCACTCGTTGTAGATCTTGTGTAAACAATTTTTCAACATTTTCAACATTTTCCAGGGGAGGAAATATCCCTCCCTTGCCCCCCCCCCCATATGGGCGCCCTTGATGACTGAGTAATATTTTTTGTGATACTACAAATCGTTAATCTATTATAAAATAAACTTCGACAATGCTATTTAATTATGTTAGATTTGTTTAAATAATCTATAAAATAATTCCAACTGCGGAATTAAGTATAGTTACTTATTAAAGTATGAAGTAATAATGTAGGACAGCTAGTATAGGTAGGTATACCGTATACGTACGTAATACGTATAAATTAATTTTGTCCGACGTTGGTTACTTTAGAAATTGTATGAATACTGATGTATTCAACATTGTAATGTTGCATGGTCATTGGCTAAGAATATAACTATACTTATATTACTTTTTATTTCATTACTTAACTTATTTTTTAACGTATTCCAGTAATTATGGTTTATATAGTATTATTTATACACAGTACACACTACATAATATAATATAATATTATATTATAATAATATATAGAAATTAAGCATACTATTATTATTTACATTTTATGTAAAATATACTAAAATTATACCTACTGGCTACTGGTTATAATGTATTTGTGTATACAGCATACATATGTTAGATCACCTCAGAACACAAACAAAAATAAAATATACCTACAATAAAAATTATTGGATCTTATGATTGGAGACACTAGCAAGTAATAAGCAATAGCTAAATTGTGACCATTTCTTTTGGTGGTTTTGTTGTAATTTGATAAAAATTAATCCGAGTAATTTTAAAAATTTTACTATTCTATGTATTATTTAATACCTATACAATTTTTAAAATATTTATACTAATAATTTCTTAAATTTCTTACTGTTAGATGTTTGAAATTTTAGTTATTTTTTTTTAAATTATGTTATATTTTTGTTTTTCAGTTAAAAAGCTTGACAATTCAATAAGATGTTCACCATAAGTTTTTACTGTAAAATTTAAAAATTATAAAAATACAATAGTTGTCATATTTTCCGTATTATGATAAACTTCAAATTTTGCCAAAATTGGATATTTAAAAAAAAAAATATCATAGCATGTTATGTTTTTTAAACGACTATAGTTATTTTGTTGTTACTCAAAAATATTAAAATATTAATTGTTGTGGCTTGAAAGTTGAAACTGTATGTTATAGTATTTAAATTTAACACATCTATTACAGAACCAACTCAATACAAAGTTCAATCTATAATTATTGTACAGTAGAATGGTTATCTACTTAGGTACTTGTCCATTTTTTAGCATTTAGTATGTCACGGATAATTGAATGACTTTAAAAATTTTTGTATAATATATAAATTATACCTAAATCGGGCTAAACATTATACTTATTCTTAAAAGCTATCTTTTTTTATACAAGAGTCTAATTTTTAGGTATAAAACATACATACTAAATTTAGTATAAAATAAAACAAATATAATATTGTCAATAAAAATTGATTAATACAAGTTATGAGTAATAATTAAGTTAAATACATTCAAATATACCACACTGTAGATATACAGCTAGATAATGTAAGGTGAAGCTAATACGATATTCATGAACAGACTTCTTTTATTATCTCATAAGTATAATAATTTGTTTTTACAATTTATATTCATTATTCTTAAATACAATTTTGGTCATACAGCATACATAAGGGACCACAAACATCTTAATTATGCATAATATACAGTTTTATCAACACTATAGTTTTATTATAATAATATATCATATTTTTATTAAAACGAATTTCAAGATCTTCTAAAGGTTTTCTTTGGTAAGTAAGTATATAATATAATAACTGGTCGAGTTTCTAACACAAAATAAATAAATTACTTAATACAATTGTTTGAAGTCATGAAACGTCTACAAATTAGTATGAGAATTATTATAATACATTTAAATTGAAATAAGAAAAAATAATACAAAAATAACAAATAAATGTATAATAAAGATAATGTCTTACGTATTTTTATTAACATTTTTAATAAATAGAAAACGTCTAAAGATTTAAAAATTGAAAAATGTAAGTACAAAATCACTTAAGTGCATTGATTAGTGCGTTGAAGCATAACTTATTGACTAGGGTGTGTTCGATTTATGTTTTAAAAAAAAAATGTACTCAAATAGGATACATAATATTACTTTTTTATATGTATAGATAAAAATAATAAAATAATAATAATAATATATAAATACAAATTCATACAGACATTGCACATATTTCGTCTCAAAGACGAGTAAATTTTGTTTTGGATTTTATAGATAATAATTTGCACATGAACAAAATATAATAACCTAATTTTTTTTTTTTTTTTGGTTATTATAAATTTGTTTTTAATAATTATATACGAATACAATTAACATTAGACTAGAATTTGATTAAAAACAACGTTAAAAAAAAAAGATCAATTGTTTCGAGAGAGCGTTAAATATGAGCTTTTTTCGTTATCCTTGTTCGAATAAAAATAAAAGTAGTGGAGGTACATAACATATAAGGTAGTATTTTAAAATTAATTAAGTAAACGATAGAGAACCATTGATATATAAATTTAAATGTATCTAATTAAAATTACATAAATCCAATTCATATTGGCTAGTCATAAAAACTGATCAGATAGACTGTGATTATTATATTAAATTATATAGTTACATATTTTATAATATTGTATGTACATCAAGTATATAACATATCATAACATTAAAACTCATGATAAACAAATTGCGATTTGATCGATTAATATAGTAATATTATGTATAGTATTTTATATATAGAAATGTACATAAGATTTGGATTCTGTATATAAATAACAACACTATAAATATATCTTTGGTTTTCTGTATAAAAAAAAAAAAGCAAATAAGGGGAAAATATATTATTTAGAGTCGGTAAACAAAATGCATTACAATATTATCTTCGCATAGTGTTTTGTATTCTAAAACCGTGTCTGCCTATTCATGCACTATACACGACTATTGGACTCAACAATATTTCATCAGTTATATTTAAACACTATATATGCCTATTTACAATATATAGCTTTTTGAGTTACGACTTAAATTATACGCGTTACGCGTACACATAATAATAATATGATGCTTACATATAATATAACGTATATAAATAAAAAACAAAAATACAAAAAAAAAAATAAAAATATGATCGGTTAATCTCGTTAATCGGTAATTTTGATAATTTTCAACGAAACCGCGCACAATCGCCGCGTTAAAAAAAAAAAAAAAATATAATAAAATAAAATAAAAAAACTAAAAGATAAGAACCAATTTTCATTTATAACACTCCGCGTCGTGACATCGTTCGAGTGCACTGCATGCGGTATATTATGCAGTGTATACCGTTCGCTCCATGCCTCCAATCGACGTACAAATCGTTTTTTGTACATCGCCTACGTAATATCAATATTTTTATTTTTATTTTTTTATTTTTTTATTTTTTACACAAACGCATTAATGCATTCCAATAACGATAACGATTACCGTCGTACGTAGTATAATGTCATCACGTTTTGTCATGTCGTATTAATAATAATAATAATAATAATTTTATGTTTTGATGATGGCTAGGTCGCGGCGCGGGCGTTCTCTCTCTCTCTCATCCCCCCACCCCCTCCCCGGTGCAGCGGTATTCCTCTAGCTTATGCCGATGTACGGCGACGTCACCGCGCCCGGGTTGTTGGCCTGGCACGGCGATGACGCGCTGCCCAGCGGCGACGAGGCGCTGGCGCAGGCCGCCGAGTTAGCCCTCGTGGCCGCCACCGGCGATCTGGCTGCCATGCTGGCGCTGCTGCCCGTCTCGTTGCCGCAGATCTCGTGCGCGTTGTTATTGTGGCCGTTGCTGTTGTTGTAATAGTAACGGTGATCTGTAACACACGAAACGCAAAAGCTGTTATGGGTCTGGACGGTGTGCATATCGTAATATTGTAATTGTTATTTATTATTGTTATCGGGGGGTCGTTCACGACGGCCCTTATTGGGTTTTCTCGGCTCTCTTAGAGAAATCGCGGTCGAAAATCACGTCAGACGACGACCGCGACCGGTAACCCGGTCGTGATTTAGGCGGGAACGCCTGTCAAAGACCTACCCCTCCTCCCCCAATCGCCGTCGCCTTACGGGGAAGGCGTACCGCGCATTACGAGCGCGGAATGTGTAATATATTGCGGTGTGCAAAAACTAAAAACCGCTACCCCCGTTTTTAACCCCCGTTGCACTCGTAGGTATATACGCGGTGTGCGCAATACACCGTATATATATACGTATGTATATACTGCTATACAGCGTACTCTTTCAAAGCACAGACTTTCCGGATATATTATGCGCATATTCAGCTTCATAAAAATGGTATGTCATCGCAACGTGCTGTGTGTAGTAAAGGGCGACCGAACGGCGGCTCGCCTACGGACAAACTCTGCTGTCAGACGTGAATTGATTTCCGAATGCGAATCGAACGAGAGGTTTCTCATTCGTTTTTGTTTTATTTCGTCTCTTTATACTCTCTCCGGACGGATAAACACGTATAGATCGAATTTTGATGCGCCCCCCCCCCCCCCCCCCACACCCAATAGAAAACTTGCCGAATTTTTAAGGCCGCCCTCCGGTATGATTATTCGCAGGCGGTGATACGCGCGATATACCTAACATACTATAATAGTCAGCTCCCCGAATTCAACGTACAAGATATGTTAGCACGGCGATCGTACACAGTGCACGGCCGCCGTGACCGGCGGACTCGCGTAGACCAAAAACTCACGGGAAATACCTACTGAGAAGACCGCTGGTGCCGGTGGGATTGTAACTGTAACCGGCGTACGGGGACGACGTGTACTGGTTGTAGGGCGAGCTCGTGTACGACGCGTATTCGGTGCCGGTGCCTGAAACAAAACGGATAAAAAAATAAAAAAACGTTATTACATACAATTTTATTAATAACGTATACAAAAATGGCATGCACATCGCACGTATTATTATTATTATTCGTCTTTCGTACGTCGGGGCACTTGGTCGCACCGCCAAATAGCGGAAAAACGATCGATTAATTCGCCGGCTGCGATCTGAGCGTAGGCAATTAATACGCTTTACGATTTTACATCGACTACACACGACTTATACGATATAATATTATAATATAACGTGATCAATGCTGGCGCGCGACTTACCTGCTGTGGCGTAGTGCGTGGTGAAACCCGGTAACATGGTAGGCGCCGAGGCCGCGTACACCGTACCGTTGTTCTGGTTGTTGTTGGCCGGTTGCAACACGGTCAGGCTCGACGGGTCGGGCGATCCGGCGGGCGTGACGTCCGCCGCTGACAACGACAGGGAGACGCCGCCGGACTGCTGAGGTCCGGCACCGCCGCCGCTGCCGCCGTTACTAAACCCACCCGGGGCGGTACCGCTATCTACGCGAGACAAACCATCACGATAAGCGTAAATAAAACGAAAACAAAATGCCATGCGATCGAAACGCCTATAGAGCCGGACCGGTCGACGGGGGCAGTGGACTCGTCCGCAATAATTATACGATCAAATATAATATTATTGTGTTATTATTAGTCATACAGACATACAGTCAGTGTGGCGTGTTTAGGCTCGTCCTTTTGCACCAGTGTGGTGTGCATGTGGAGCATCGCGCGCGGAGGAGGAGAAGTGATTTCGGCAAAGTCTTGATAAAAAAAAAAAAAAAAAAAAATCGGTTGAAACGCATTGTGTTCTATTTGATAATAGGTACGTTTTGTTTGTCTTTAATTTTCATTTATGATCATGATTACCCGATAAAACTGATGTATTAAATTATTAGGTGTCGGTATTACGCGAGGGGAGAGAGCGCAAAGAACGTTTTTTTCCGAATAGCTATTGAACACGGGGAGCGGTAAATAAATGTGTATTTAGTGGGCGGCTAAGGTAACGAGATCCTAAACACACGTAACTCTGCAGTGCACACACATAATATAGCTGCTGGTATGTATGACTAATATTATACATTATATTATTATGGAATATAATGTGCACTACGCACGTTATTGGCGGTACTGTCAACGAAATCCATATCGACCGGCCCGTTCCAAACGCATTCTAAACGCTAAGAACTAAAACACCAACGCGGTCGGTGGTCATGCCGCAGTAAAAGACTCACCTGTGTGGTATTGTACGGGCGACAAATGGGTATGATCTAAAACGGTACTGGGACTCATCTTTTGGATCTCTTGCATCGTCAACGGGGCGAGGGGAGTGACTCCGCCTACTGGACGAAAAACAAAAACAAACAAAAAAAAAAAAAAAAACTATAACAAAACGCTCTACGTAAGTACGAAAAAATCTCTAAAATCACACTACCGTTCTATGATAATAATATTAAGCTAAGTGCTGCAGTACTCGGCATAATAATAATAATAATAATAATAATTATTATTATCAGTACCTGCACAGTATAATAATACTGGCACTATAATACACTCGGCGGATAACCATGCACCGACTGCGCATTTCGCAGGTTGCACGATAATAATGTAATATCATTGTCAATCACTCACCGAGCGTGGTGGGCACGGGCGGCGTGTAGACCGGCGTCGCGTTCTGGGCCTGTTGCTGCGGCGGTTGGGCCTGCATGCTCTCGTACAGGTCAGCCGACAGCGGTGTCGCCGAGAACGCCGTCTGGTTGGCGTCGTAGAACGGCGACGTACCTCCGCCGGACGTCACGCCCGCCGCGTTCAGCTCCGAGAACAGTTTGTGTTCGTCTTTCAGACACCACTTGCCGGGCCAAAGCTGGTGGTGTAAAAATGAATAGAAAAACGGTTAGCCGAAATCGATAATAACAATATAGTTATATTGGGTGGTAGCTGCAAGTGGAGGCAGCTGAATATAATAATCGAGAAATCAAACGAGCGCTTACAGATACATTTGAGTACAGCGACGCGTCGCCGTTGTAGTGCACTTGAGATCGTTCCCTCTTGATTTGCTGCTGGTGGTCTGCGTGGCCGTTCAGGTCTCGGTTTTCGTCTGTACAACGGAAAATAATAATTTATTAACACTGAGGTTTTATTACAAACCGCGCGTTTTGGGACCGCGTCGCCTCGCCGGAGTTCCGATACAAAAACCTCTCGTTTAAGTTCAGCTCATGATTGCATAAATAAAAAAAAAAAAAACAACATAAAAACACAACACAAAATTCACCACACACACCCACTCACCCACATACACGCACACACACTCTCACGCATGTATCAGGGTTCTGACCCTTTCGGAATATAAAAACATCGACTACACAAATATTCCCCCGGGGTCAAAGAGCAGATTGTGTTTCGCTGCTTATTACCCCGTTCCCGTTGGGAATATGCATTCAAAGCTTTAAATGTCAAACTAATATATTGAATTACGCGAGTGTTCCCCTTCCGCCGGAGCTTCCGAAAATACACGGGGCCGCGCGCTTAATGTTGTCAATTCGACATAAATCTGATTGCTCGCTTTGCGTTCGACGGTAATGGCTTTCCGAGAAATAATGATCGATTTCTATCGACTGCTTTTAAATTTGTCGTAGTCGGGCGGTGTAGGAAGGAGGTACACGTCGTGTTATATTTTTTTAAGAACCAAGTAGAAAATGTTCCCAAGTTTTTACCCCTCGAAAAAATAAAAAGAAAGCCGTTAATCACGTTACTTGATTTGCACGAAATTATTGTCCATGCGCACAAATGCACTATGGTTTGCAATGACAGACTAATATTATACCGTATTCATTCTAGAAATCGGCCACATAATGAAAGTACGTATAGTGTATCATTAATAATTATCAAATTATACTTCGTTTGAAATGAAGAGCTTGCCATCACGCTATTTAGATAATAGTTTCATATGGATTATGCTAAATATTGGATTCGTTGTGAAATTTCAATTACCTATAAAGAAAATTGTATTACATATTCTAGATTTATTCTAATCTACGAGTATTAATAGCTCAATAGAGGGTATATATTGTATATGATATTATTATTATAATATTATCTGACTTGTTCTGCGATCAAAAATATAATTTTGCTCTCTGAAAAAATGTAATTAACTTTTTCATGAGATTTTTTGTTTTGAATACACTTTGTAGAGATTTTTTGGATAGTTAGTCATAGCTGGAGTATCGGTTTTAATTAATTTGAAAAGTCTGTTGTTTATAAATAATTTAAACTTTTTTATTTTTTTGTTTGGATTACTTTCGATATATATATATATATATATATAATACACGCTGTTTATGTAACAATACAATATAGACAAAGACTTCGGATATACACAGACCGTGAAAGGGTTGACGAAGACAAAAGAGATTTTAAGTTTGTCAAAGTTTCTGAAAAGCGTGTACGGGTGTATATATATATAAATATAAGTGTATAAAAGGACCTTTTCAATATCGATGGCGTATCGTTGTACAAAGTGAGCCTAATGCGTCGAAAGGAAAGGAACGATACGAAAGAGAAAACCCTTTAGTACACTGATACCCAGACAGGGTGAAAGGCTTTTCGTTCGGCTATTCAATTTGCAGTTTGCCTACAAGTATCTTCTAAGGGAAAATAATTCTAGACGCTCGAGATGCCATTTGACAATAATATTCAACGCACGTTTTATACCCTCAAAATTGTTCCACAAATCTAAGTAGATTGAAACAAATACAATATTGTTGAGCACGATTTTCTTTTTCTTCTTTGCCCGACGTTATTCTGTAAAGTGTCTGCTATGTAATTTGATTTCCAGTGATATATATGTAGAGTTTCATTTGAAGTTTTACGGTATTTTATTGCGACGTTTGTTAAAATTTAAAAATAATTTAGGTCATCAATATTTAGTATTTTACAATAATTTAAAATTTTTATATGCCATTTATCTGTGATTCTTATAGTTATTTGTATTAAATTCAAATAAATAATTTCATGTGTTTTTTTTTAATTTTTATTTTGTAGAAAAAATATTATTTTTAAATATAAATATAATAGCTATTTAAGGCAATAAAAAATTTTTTATTCACGAAATTATGCTTGTGTAAAATGTGATATAGTATATACCTACTTATAAAATATCCCAAATAAATTTTTTTGTGTTTTAAACATTTTTATTAGACGTATTTGGACTTGGAAATAGCGTAAAAAATGCATACTTACTTGAAATTCTTAAACCAAAAAGATACAACAATAAAGTGCCTATATCTTTTTAATTATATTTCAAAGATTATTAATTTTAATTGAACAATTACAGTAGATCTCATTATTTCCATTTCCACGCGCAAATAAAAGTAAATATGTATTATATAGTGTATAAACAATTTTATTTATGCGATAAATAACTGAAAAAGCGGTGTATGGTAATTTTTGTATCCTTATTTTATGGAAATAAAAATTATTACTTTAAGTATCTATAACAATTCACGTATTTTAATATCAGTGGAAATATTTATAAAAACAATAGCAAACGATAGTTGAGTTCTTAAAAAAAACTATGAGGATACTGTTTTCTAAGTAGGTAGATAAGATTGCGCATTACAGTTTAGACATCAACCCCTTTTCATCCTCTCAACGCACTGGATAGTCGAAGGACCAACGGCAGCAGTGTAGTACCTACTACTTCTACACTATCATTATTATTAGTAGTAGAAGTAATAGTAGTGGTAGTAATAATGTAGAAGACTTTTCCGACGTGGCTGTAACGCACTTGGGTGGAAAGTAGTTTTCTACTTCCACTGTCGGCTGTCGTGGAGGAAGAGGGGGATATATTATTATGTTCGTAACGGTCGACTGGGTGGCTGCACCAGCGCAGCGGCGGCGACGGCAACGGTATAAACTTATCGGAAAAAGAACACACACATACACATTTATGTATATACATATGCGAATATATATAAAAGGAAGACGGTGGTCGTGAGGAAGGCGGGCGAGGTTAAGGGTATACATAGGAGGAGAATGAAGTAAAAGCTTTCGAAGGATGTCGCCCTCGCCCAGAGGGACGGCGCGGGCCGGACAACTATGGCGGTGTAATGGAGCGTTGCTAGGTAACAATATAGCTTGTAGAACTTTTCGGTATACCCTTCGTCGTCGTCGTCGCCGTCGTCATCGTTATCCTCTTTATCCACCTCCTACTCCTTACGATTCTGCCACCTCCACCGTTCAACCACTACATATTATTACTTCTATCCACTAAAAACTCTTTCAAAGAGAACACACATTGCTCCCCCCATTTCTTTAGTTTCTTAACTGAAACACGCGCGCACACCTTCTCGACAATCGTAAACGGTAAGCGGTTACATTATATTATTATTAGTCCAAGTTCCGGTAATCTGGTTAGGTTAGTGTTGTGTTCCGTATGTCCAATATATAAAAGTATAATATGTTTATTTAACAAGTTATGCTAGGTTTAGTTCATCATGAACTTTTGCCGGAAAACTAAATTATTGAGTGTTTCCAGATTTCAGCGACATCGTACGGTATACAAATTTAAACAAAAGGTAAAGCGGAAAACTAGCTTTATAATATTAGTCACCTGGATAGAATAGAGCAATGCTTACCCGTGTGGTGGTGGTTCTGATGTTGTTGGTGATGGTGATGATGGTCCAGATCGCGTTTCCGTTTGGCTGTGGTCACGTTACCATTGGGGTCGTGTTGCGGTATACCAAGTATACCGTTTATGCTATACCGGTCGTGGAGGTGACCTCCACCTCCAGCCGACTGTTGCGGGGCCGGTGCGTGGGCTATCACCGACACAGGGCCGGATCCTTGTTGCTGCTGTTGCTGTTGCTGCTGTTGTTGTTGCTGCTGCTGCTGATGATGTTGTTGACTCGGTGGACCACCCGTGCTACCGTTGCTGTTACTGTTTTGATGGTGGTGAGGGTTCTGCTGCTGGTTATGCACGTGTTTCGCCTTCTCAGCCGCCTTGTTTCGGACGATCCTGCAAGAACACGATAGTTAAACATAAGACCAGATAGTTATAAGTCGGTACAATAATAAAGCTGCCTCCGTGACAATGAGCATATTTAACGGTTCGGAAAACAAACATTATAATAGTTATTGTCGTCGTTCAGGCGAGTTGCACTAAAACTTGTGCCGGGCGCAACTTAATGATATATTATACACGCATACACTCGCCACTGCAGAGACTACAGTTGTTGTGCCACTCGAACATATAAAAAGCAGCGGTGGAACCAGTGCTACTCCTCGGGGACCGGCAACTTTTAAACTAGGGCCAAAAGTTACGCGCCAGCACAATGCACGCATAACTATATTAAAAGCTTCGCGGTCCGTTTGTCCGAAAGCCCCGCAGAAACAACGTATACGATATACAATGCGTGTATTGGGGAAAGAGGGCAATGCGCACTACACCTTTTGACGTAGCGGATCGCCTTCTGTGCGCGCAAAAGTTTTCTAAGTGCGGAATTGCGTTTTCCCCGCACCGAAAATTATAGACCACGTTATATTATATTGCTATATACACGCTCTCAGGCATTTGATTAGACGATGTTCCGCACCGTATCGCTTGCGTTGTTATGCGTTTCGAGTTTGTTCTGCACGCAGATATAGGGAGAGGTGAAGAAAACGAGGTAGATAGATGGAGAGAAAGAGAGAGAAATTGTGAGCTATATAATATTCTGGTGACTTATGAATTAAAAAAGCGAGTTAAAGGGTGCGAGAGAGCCTATCGAGTAGATTAATAACTTATAACGCAATAACAGTTATGGTAATTGTCATAAGTCCAGGAAGCTCGGTGCGCACGTGCCCGATCCAGTGACGGGCACGTGCCCTCTCTTCCCGTGAGTCCTTTTTCCCAAACTAGTTTTTAATACTGTAACGATTCACATTAATCATCGTCCCGCAAATTTATTACGGTCTTTCTGAGGCTTCCACCCTCGTCCCATACTGAGACAAAAGCCACGATTTTTCTCATGATATGCATTCCGATCGACAACGAATTAATGCGCGTCCCCACCATTGTTGTTCAAATGTCAAAAATATCCTTTAATTTTTGCGGCAATTATAAACGCAATGATATAACAATATATTATTATTATATCATTATACATAAACTATTGCTTTAAAAAACTATTCGACCACGGGATTTTGGTGATTATTGTTATTATCATTATTTGGTATACTGTTTGTGTATGTCCGATGGTGCGGACAATGGGCCGTTTCGACTTTTGTTTTTGACAATCATATATTATTCAGCTACACGCATTTTCCCCAAAAATTGTTACGGGCTAGTAAACATAATGCATGGAATTAAACGAAGTTACTTCTCTATTTGTTTATTGACATAAATGAACGCGTGACCGGACGTGTCAACAGGTAAAGTTTAAAATAAAAAAAAAGATAATAACACAAAATAACCCTTGGTGAATAGTTAATTGTTTGTACATCTAATAAATTAATAGTAAACAGTAAGCTCTGTACTTATATTTATTTATAGAGAATCGGATTGATAATTTAAAAACTAAATTGCTACCATAATAGTTTATTATTAAAATATTATTTCAGTATTACTATTTACTATAGATATTAATATTTATAATCAATAGCTTTACACTGTATAAGCAATATTAATTATTGAGTTAATTTTAAATAATATATAAGAATTAATTTATTAAATAAAAACCCAAATATTGTGTAAATATGGATAACATATGACCTCAGTAACTAACTTCCAATGTTATTAAAGTCAATAAAATAAAATATATAATATTGATATACATCATAATGTATTGGTTTATGGTTTACAACTTACAATATTATTTTCGTGAAACAATATTTTAATATGAATAACTCAAAATTTTATATTTTAGTATAATTTATAATAATATAATAACTTTAAGAAGTTGATAATATGTAATAATTTATCAAAGATTGTATTTTTTTAAATTAAAAATTTTTATTTTTGCCTATTTTATTAAAACACACTGAAATACCTTAGTATTTTTCCTAATATTTTAATACTAGTATACCAAAATTAAGTTTTGTATCAAGTTGATTAACATATTCATATAATTTTTTACATTTTTTATATCATAATATTGTTAATTATAAATTATAAAAAAGTTATTTATTTCGATAAATAAATAGTATTTGACGTGGTCTATTAAATAATATTTTAGCACAGTTATAAATATTACAGTATCGAGTACTGTTTCTGTACCTATATAATAATATGTCATTATTCTTGCAGCATTAATTTTTATTTCAGACACGCGCTAAAATTATAGCCAATCGGTAAATAATACGTAGTAATAATACTCAGTGTTTGCATCTTGAGAGTGAGGTGTGGTGGTATATTATAATATAATGGCATATCAATGAGTTTTGCGAACGAGGTTTTAGCGGGGCCAACATGTTCATCGAGTATATGATAATAATAATAATAATAATAACAATAATAAACTGCTGCAACGTACAGTAGGGTCCGTCGAGAGGGGGCACACGTCCCTTTTATGGTTATTGTATGAACCTTATATATTATATTGTGCAAATGGCGCATTGATGGAGTGAAGTCGGTTGCAGCGATCGTCGACACACACATAAATGCATAAGTCAAACTGACTTTGCCGGAGTTTCGCGCACAATGATCAGCAGGGAGTCTTTGGGCAGATGCACATACACACACACACACACATACACATATACATATAAATATATATAGCATACAGACGCTTCTCAAGCACGTCCCTATCAAAGCGAGTGCGTTACGATAGTTTTTTTTTTTTGTGTGTACGTATATAATACGTCGAGAATGACGGTGGATCATATACATACATATTATTATAATAATAAAATATATACATACAAACATAAAGTAATAATACGTATTATGTTCCAAAGACGTTAGTGCAGTGATCACCGACCGTGTTTCCTACGTTAAATATTGTATGCATGTATGTATGTGACGATGACGGCAAGCGCAGACCGCAGTAAAACGTTTCACTTGTAGCCGGAAAGCCAGCGCACGTTTCGCCCGAGAAAAGCCTCTCGAAACGCACGAGCTAACACGCACCACGACGATTTGCCGAGCGAACTGAGCCTCCGATGGTGTTGATGCAATGGGGATGAGAAGTGAGGGGGTATTTTTTTTCGATATTTTGGATTAGGGTGGCTGCTTCGTTGTCTCAAACAACCGTATAACAACTTACAGTTAAAATAAATCGATGTCTAGAGATTTTCCGCAACGCACATTATTGTTACTTTTATTATATAGGCATTAAAGTTTAGTGTATTAATACAACGATACATGCATTATATTATCACGTAAATGTGCGCGCGGTATAGATATAATTAAGGCGAAACAACTTGTGAAATAAACGTTTTCGTCTAAATCGATCTTTCGTTTTTAATTACTGGTTTTGTAAACACAATATTATATTATACGCGTTCTTCCGTTGCGTTTTACTTGTTTTGATAAAACTCTTAGGTATTTTTTGCTTTTAAGTTATTATTCTTTCTTAGATTTCGGGGAATACGATTGTTTTATAAAAGGAAAATCTCAATACCTATTCATACGTAATACGTGTAAACTTAACGAAAATATTAATTGTAATATAAAGTCTATTGTATAAATAGTCATATGGATATGATTAAATTAAGACCATTATCGCATAATGGATCCGCTAAAAATACTCGAACAGTAAATTCATATTAACGCGTCATTACTTTATTAATTTTTTTTTTTCATTTTATAGATCTTGTCTGTGTTTTATTATTAATAGCATTGTTAAACATAAAATAATTTAAGAAATACAAATTCTATCATTATTATATTTTGACTATATATCGTAGATTTATTTTATTAGTTGATTTTTAATTAAAACGTTGTAAATTATACGAATATAATTTTAAGGTTAATGCGTGATTAAACAAAAAATTTAAAATTAAACTGACAGATTTATTTTTAAATTTACTAGAAGAAGCTAAATTATTACAAAAGTCTTTTTAACTTAACCTAACCTAATTAGAATTAAAGTTTATTTGAAAATTAGTTTTTTTATTTGATTTGAAATGTTTAACATGTTCGTTCAATTGGTTTACCAAACTTTTACGAATAGGAGAAAGTAAAAGAATCATAAAAATAAAATCAATGTTAGTATTTTGAAATCAATATAATTGCAATTGTGGACAACCATTATTTTATATTATAATATTTACCTGTCCTATATTTTTTTTTTTTTTTGTTCATGAGATTGTTTTGTAATCTAAATTTGTTAAAAATTATTTCTGTTATAAACGTGTCAAAATGCAATTGGAACTTATTATAAACAAAAAAAACTGATGAAATAATAAAAGTTTTATTTTAATTAGGTTATTTTTTATAATAATACCCAACCGAATGTATTTATGGACCCCGAAGTACGCTTTATATAATAGATTAGCATACCTACCACGTTAATTACGAATAAAATAATATAAAAACGTATACATCAAATGATTTAGAAACTGGCAATATCGATACCTATTTACATACTATATACATATAGTGTTTGGTTAAAGTGACAGTTGCGAGTTGATTGACTATTAGGATGCAAACGAAATCTGGGTTAATTGGTTTTCCGGTTAAGCGATTATCTCAATACGAATGTCGTTAAGAAAAAATTTAAAACAAGCAAAATACTCGTTTCACAGTTAATTTTTTTTCGGTTTCGGATCGATTATTATTTCGAACGAGTCTGAAATGTAACGTCGTCGTGGTGAACATATTATTCTGTAGGTACTACAGTATTATTATCATAGTGTAACTAGTGTAAGTATACTAAAGCGTCTCACGTGATATATTATGTTGTATCAATAATGGACTTGATAGACGAATTATTATTGTTTTCACTGTAGTACTATACATGGTTTTAATCGTCGAACAAACATAATACAGCATAATATTAATGATCTGTCCAACCTCATAATATGAATGATTTCATTTTTTTTTTTTTTTTGTCCGAGTACATTATTCTAGGTTGATTTCGGAACCAGTACTGATATACCTATGTATATAGTATAATATAATAAATAATAAACACGTACTCTTGAACTATGTGCCGTACAACAATATTAATAATTATTATATTGCCGTGGTACGACGATAGAAGTGCGCGCGACGCGATTGGTTGCATTTTAATGGTATTTGCCGCGTCCGATTGGCCGGATACGCGGCGTCGGGGTGGAATTATTGCCGTTATATATTATTATGATTATCGTAAGGGGTGCGCAACCCTAAGTCCTTGTCGTCGTTATTCCGCTACTATGAGCCACCGGTGACAGACCCGCGTATTACATACACCGTTGTCGTAATCGCGGATTATGCGTGCACAATGTGTACATAGTTCGCGCATACGGAAAATTACATTATTTTAGGTGCCCTCTTTACGATACGTCGGTCTGTTGTTCGTAGGCATGTTTTTAGATCGTTGAAAAAGTTAAAGTACTTCCCTCAAAAAAAAAAAAAAATGGACCACGCTCATAAACCACGTTTATTTATATTTTTGTTTCTTCGTTTCATTCTTAACATTCATGTTAGCACATTAGTTAAGACAAAAAGAAAGGTTTTCAGATAATTTATTTTGTTTTTTAAATTCATATGAGTTATATAATATTGAACCATATATAAAGTTTAAAGATATAATTCATACACCTATTATTATCTGTTTTTTTTTTTTTAAATGAAAACACTAATTTTTTGAAATATATATTGTATAATATACATATATATATATATATATATAAGGTATGGCGATAGCTCGAAGAATAAAATTACCATATATAATATATATACCTATATGATTGTAAATGTTACAAATTTATCAACCTAGATTATAAAATTCATAAATTAAAATTATTGTTGCTATAAAACCACTACAAAATGTTTTAATTCTATGATGTGGGTTTGGTTTAAATGTAAATAGATACCTATATTTAAAAGTATCAAGGTAAAAATATAGATTTTGCTTCTTAAAAATAATGACATTGGTTAATATCAGAATAAAACCGTAATACTTACTAATTAATTAATTTAACTTAAAAAGTAAAATACTATATGAATATAAAATGTAAAAATTTTGGTAATAATTACTTTAATATTTTATTTAATAAAAACTCAATTAATAGATCTATACAAAAATTTATTTTATACTTATTTTGATTGTAAGAAAATAATATAATATTTGTTTGTATTTTATTATTATTTATTAGTTATTTCTTACTTTTTAGTTGGAAATCGTAATGTACCTATTAATTTAATAATGCTTATTAATTTAAGTATAAAAAGCATTTATTATAATCAAAAATAATTTGTGAATACAGCGAAAACCCGTCAACTTCTAAGTATCAGATCAGGTTTTATTTAAGGTCATTAAATATTAAATAGCGGCTTTAATAGAGTTTCAATTTTATACTTTTCAAAAGGTTTCTATTTTAATAATGGTTCTTTCGATTCAGTTCTAGTTTCTTTAAAAATATGAAACAGCTATATTCTATTATGAAAAATTTAAAAATAAACTCCTATAATTATTATGCGTAAATGTTCCTATAATATCATAATTTTAATTTTTTTAATATATTTTTTTTTGCACTTAACGTAAATTGTAAATTTTGTGTGTTATGATAAATTTTTTATAAAGTATATGATATTTTAAATTTATTTTATATTTAGATATAAAAACATTTCAATGTCTATTTTTAGTAATCCGGTTTAAAAGTAAAATAAATTGTTTTTTAATATCTAAAGTATTTAATTATATTTGGAGAGATGATTTTTTTTTACATTTTTCGTTAAATATCATAATATTAGTACAATATTACTTAAAAAATACTTCTTGAAAATAAAATATAATTTAATAGACAAAATATGTAATTATTTTGTAAATTTTGTAATATTTTTAGTAAAATAATGTATGTATTAGATCATCGTAGGTACTATTTTTACGGATAAATTTCATCTACAGTATACATAGTGGGAAGATTACAGTATATGTATACATAATGGTGTACTATATTACTATATAGTAGGTACCTGATTATTTCATGTATTGTACAAGAATAAAATTTCACGAATTTAATACTCGAGCATGTTGTACTCATTCAGCCATATTATTGCGACACTATAGGACACTATAGGACACATTTTGTGGTGTGACGTTTGTGGTTATATAGTGTTGTTAAAGTGTTTAGCATGACGCAGGTTCAGTTTACCGTGGCAAATCTGCGGTTTTCGTGTGGATACCGGAGTGGGGAAGATTGGAAAACGCCATTGTGCTTACGTGTGTTTTTATTATTTTCCCCTCCAGCTCAGAGCCCAGTTTTCGTGTACGAAACGTACGATAGTTTTTAAAAAAAACACAACTGAGCCAATATTAATATTCGGCTCTCTCGTCGAGAGTAGATACCTATATAATATAATATGGTACTATCGATCTATATATTTGTACGCCACGGGATATAAATATATAATGAATATGGTAATTCAATTTTCGCGTTACTTTGTCATTGGATACTGCATAATATAGCCGTAGTACGAGATCGATGCTTGAAATGCTACATGTCCGACATATGTGATGCTGATAACATCTTAGGATCACTGCATATTTTACTTGTGATGATGTACGGTCCTCGCCCTCGGTCGATTTGTCACATTTAATAAACCATCGTCGTTGGATTTTCACAAGCGTTCTAACGGGGAGAGGGCTAGTTTTTGGGGTAGATTATCATCTCGACCACAAGTACGCTGTCATTAGACACGGCGTTATTTTTATTATCGAGTAATGAAAACCCACAACCGATGGAAACAGTGTAAAGCGCACATACGGCATTTGTATGGTATTACATAGTGACTGATAATATGCGCAAAGATTCTGGCATGTTGTCGCACAAGAAAAACTCCAAAGGGGTACAATTTTCCACAGTTTTCCGGTTGGAACGCAAGGCGGCGGGCAGACTGCATGGCCGGGGTATGTGTGTGCGTGTGTGCGTGTGTGCGTTAAGGAGGAAGTCAAGGAAAGTGACTTGGGTTGGAAGAGAAGACGTTGACGGGGGTGAATGGCTGCTCAAAGGGTCGAGAGAAAAAAAAAGGGAGAGATCGATATCGCAAAGAATCCAGTGCATGTTTCTTTTCCCATTTTCCGTGTCGGTGTGCGCGTGTATATACATATACGACTACGTTCGACAAAAGTGTTTTTTTGTTTTATTTTCTTTAAGCACACACACACACACACACACACACACACACACACACACACATATATATATATATGTATTGTACACATTATACATGGTTTGCATTCGTTTTCTTTTACGCACACACAATTATATATGCTCTAGCCATATTCGATCGTGTCCGCCAAAACAGCTCCTGTGACCATGTAGTGTTGTCGACTGTTGTATTACCTATACTTGTTGATGATAAGACTGTATCACTCGTACGATTTGTTTATGATATTTGTTTGTACGATGTAGCAACGTGTCAACGTCGTGCATGTGGTGTTTTGACTCGTTCGCTCGCGCTCGATTTGAACGCCTTACGCCACTACTGTTGCTGTTACATAGAAACTCGCCACTGTGAAATGTGATTTTCGGATGGTGCGCGTCGTTAAAAGCGAGGGACGGGTCATTGAGTCATCGAGTCATCACGATTCCGTGCACAGAGTGTTATCGTTTTCAGATTAGCCTTTTTCGACTCAATCGCACGGAAATGATAAATAGCCGTATGTACGCGTGTGTACACTGAGTGTGTGTATAAACTGTATATACACTCGGGGCGCGCGCCCGCCACTGGAATAAAAAGACCTCTCTGACATGAAGTGCGAGGGTGTGAAAAATGCACACAACAGGTTGCGCGTTTCCGCGCGACTTTATGAAGATAATGATATTAATAATAATAACACGACCCGATGATTTTTGCAGCATAACAGATGTGCCGCCGCCGCCGGTCTTTCCGTTTCGACTGGCCGTCAATGATTAACAGCCTCGGACGACGACAACGACGATGATCGATAACAATGCGAGTTTAGTGAAGCTTAAACATTGTAATGTGTTATGTATTATTCGACGTTCAAAGGTCTAGTCCTGGTTTTATTTTTTCAGCACTGAATATTTTAAATAGACAACGTCGACGAACATTATTTTATCATGTATCGAGTTACAGTAAGGGGTGTTTTCATGAGTATTTTTATACTTGATTGGACGTATATCATTAGTATTGTTAATAATTACAATAATGAATAATATCATATAATTTTGTAACGATTAAATTCTAAATTTTTTTTTATTTTTTATTAGACTTAAAAATATTTGAATATTTTTACAATGCCAGTAAGTATTTTATCATAGAATACAAAATTATTTCCTGATGAACGTTAATAATTATTTTTAAAATACTATAAATATACGTTGTATGATATGATATGTATTTTTATTTAAACAATAAAGCGAAGTATAAATTAATTTTTATGTAATTGTTCGAAAAGTTTTTTAACTTTGTTTCGTATATTCACAAAAATATTATCAGTATTTTATTTTTTACGAGTGATATTAGTTTTATTTTATTTTATATAATTAATACATATATATAAATAATATAATAGTAGGTATTGGTTTTTATCAGTAATTTGAATTGGAAATTTCTCGACGTCAAGAAATTGTTACGTAATTTCCCGTTGTCGTTTTCACTGTAGATCCTTCTTAGTTCTTAGTTCCATGACGAATTTTATAAATTCACTTTTGATTTGTTCGCATATATTATTTATTAGTTACTTATATATTATAAGCTGATCTACTATTTTCGTTATTAATCGGACAGTAATTTTAACATCTCCGACAAATTGTACAACCATGTTGGACTTCAAAAGTAAAAATGTTTATACTTTCATTAGATATAGATACACTTGTCGGCATATGTATAGCGCTATCCGCTTCTTGGCTACATAGTAAATGTTCTTGCTTCAGGCGCTTATATTTTTACATACGTATATTTATTATTGTGTAGTATTGGCAAGGAATTTTATTAAATCGCTATCGAATCCCACGGGTGCAGTCGCTTCTGCTACTTTGCGATTAATAAAAACATACACTACCAGCCCCCCTCCCCCATTCATATTCCAATCCCCGGGCGTTACACCCTTTTATTGTTATTGCTTTCTATCACCATCTAATCATGTAATCTCTAATGGCCCCTCGATCAAGTTACTGTAATAACCCAGTGGTCTTTATCTTAATCAAACAAGTTGTTGAATTTAAAATAAAGGGAATAAAACAATATTTTTGACAAATGGGATATTAATATTAGCGTTATTCAAAAAAAATAATAAAAAAAAATAATCAAATATTAATAAACTTTGAAAACTAACATAACCTAATTTTAAAAATCCAAAGTAAAATTTTTATTTTTCTTTAATCAATTGTTTTATTTATAATTCAAATATCTACTTTATTAATGTTTTAGTACTCTGAGTTATAATATACTTTGATATTTACACTATAGTCGTGTATTTTAAAATAATAAATGTTGCTTACCGGTTTATTGACGAAACGCTGGGTACGTTGTCTTGAGTACAAACGCCTTCTGCCAACAGTCTGTCTCGGATTTCCCAAGCAAACATAGTAGGATTCTCTCGTTTGTAGTTTGCTATGGAATCTACAACAGGCGCCGTAGCCACTTTGGGTTTGCTACCTCCGATAACTCCGGCTTTGAAACTACCAGTTTCATAATACCTGAAAATGAGAAAAATTTTAATATTCGATAACATATAATATAATATTACATTATATTATATTATTATATGATTGTAGTGGTGAACACGCATATTATGAGTTCGTGATCACCGCATTTGGTTTTCCGCAAAAGGCACATCTCTGAGTGCTGCAAAAAAACAATGCATCCTTTTTACCATATGAAAGGCCTTCTCCCCGCGACGGTGGTCATATCACCAGGATATGGAAAATGACCGTTGGTCATTATATGCATATGAAGATGCCCTACTTCCGGGACACGATCCCGTTTTAAAACAAAGGAGCTATATAGTGTTTATTTATTATAGTAATAATATACGCAGACACACACATAATATTATATATTATCATTGTGTTTGGAAGATTGTAATTTTTTCGTCCTTTCTACGTCCCGCGTATAGTTTATAGAAAATGCAGATTTTAGTCTATTCATGTAGGTCCGACCATTGTTTCCGGTGCTTTTAAAAACAACGCTGAAAAGTATTTGCATGCCGGGCGTGGAACACGGTGAAATGTTAATATTACTGACGCTGTTTAGTCCAAGTATTGAAAATAATGTACAAAACTTGAAAAAAAAAAAAATAAATAAAAAAGCCATAACTGCTAGGGAAAATTAGCCAGCTTGCTATTAGAACGGTTCAATTAACACGCCGCAGTGATCGTGTTGACAATATTGTCTCAACGCATTAAAAACGCAAAGTTCAGAGCAGCTTAATTGGAACAAACGAGTCGTTAAATTAGAACTGTGTTTCTAAAGCGGTGTATTTTTTTCGACCCCAAAATCTCCGTATCTAAAGTGGTATTTATAGTACATAGCAGTTTGTCAATGTCTACACCTGAGCCAAAATCACGAGAGTCGAAAATACGATCCGGTGTATGCATATCACAAAGAGTTTTAAGTCATTTTTTTATCCGAAAAATTTCACCGACTCAAAAATAATATATTATTCTTGGACGCGCGGTCGGCGCGAGATACGATTATTAATTCACCCCCACCCCTCCCCCGTCGGAACCGAACCAGCCGTCGACCAGGTCACCAGCCGTCGTTTGCGCTACCGCCACACGATATACGTATTATAATATTATTATCGTAGTGTATAGTATATACTATACCGAATAAAAATACGTATGAGCACATTTTCATACAAAATCAACGGATAAAAAATTATAGTGTTTAATATCGTATTGTTAAGATATTATATTTTATGAGCAACAGTGTATTTCACATTTGGCGACACCTATATACATATATATATATATACACATCACTAAAACTTCATGTGATACAATTACTAATTAATATTGTTTCGCGTACATACGTTCGGGCACGATAATTAGTATAATAGTACGTATTAAAATAAAACATCATCGCACCTAATACGCACATTATAATATTATGTGACGCGCGAGCGGATCGAAAATTTCGATTCGAAACCGCCGTGGGATGTATCATCGTCGGGTTTTCACGAATTTATCAATATTATACACGGTGCCCGTCGACGGGCAACCCTTTCGCGCGTGTGTTAGAAATCATATTTAATAATATATAATATAATCGAGAATCATTGTTCGCGGGACGGGCGTATACAGCGATTTTTCACGGTTGTTTTTGCCTCCGTGGTCTATAAATGCATATATATATATATATATATACGTACCGCCGACCCCATACACAATATAATAATTTCGTCGCGTATATTATTATTATTATTATTATTATTATTATAGGTCTGCCACCGCCGACCGAACTAAAACCGTATTATACACCACCGCGTGATCGCGCGTATATAGTTAACTCAATTTTGCACTTAGCCTGGGCACGCGCGCGCAAGCGGTGACACTTCCCAGAAGCCGCCGCACGGATATAATACACGCGGCCGCGGTTAATGTTATTATAAAACTCGCGTCGGGTGGAAACTTGCGACAGAGTCTGCAGCGACCGAGGGACAAGAGACGGCGGCGGAAGAAACGGATCGGATGGGAGATACACTGAGCGGTTTACGTATAATATAATACGACGCAGTGGCAGTATATTATATTTAAAATACAAAAAAAAAAAGAAAAATAAAATAAAAGAGAGAAATAGTTTTCGATTATATTTACGAGTATGCAGGTTCTCTCGCCGCGGTTGTTGTAAATTAATTTTTTTGTCGTTGTTAATATACGTATACGTATAATAATATATAGGTACTTGCAGGTACAGAAATGCACGCATTTTTGAACTTTTAACATAATTTTATCAGAACTTATTTAATTTATACAATAAAACTTCTGAAATTACGCTGTAATTTCAGAAAATGTGTATGAAATATGATATTTAAATTATTTTTGATAGTAGAACAAACACTATTTTCCGCCGGGTTTCAATCGAGTTCTAACAGTTGAGATTGGCTGACACGTACATACCTATTATACGAGCACCCATAACGTAAGTTTATCGCAATCATATTATTATTATGCATACGAATAACTTTGATGACGATTCTTATTAATAGCGTGAAAATATTACGCATGACATTGATTGTATACTTGAAAACCAAACGCGTTTGATTACGGTGTATTATCATATAAATTATGTGTAGACAATTTATATTTTTAAATCGAATTTGGGGTATTTCTATCGTGAAATAATATACACGCTTGTATTGTGTTATGCGTATAGACACAATATGAAGTTTGCGTACTTGATATTTTTTTGGTAGGTCCACTTGTGCCTTAATGCATAATGCATGTAATATACCAGCACGCGTAACCCGTTTCCGCGAACAAAAAAAAATAAATGGCAAAAAGATTCGCGTATAGAATGTACGGGTGAGAGAGAACGGGAGAGTAACATAAAAATTAATAGCGGCGACATGGTTTTTACGACCTTCTCTATTTTATTAGGGTACGTTTGTAAAAAAAACAAATACAATATAAATGTATATAAATATATTATACAGGGACGATATTGTCCCAGGAAGAACCGGAAGCGGGGGAAAAACCCGCGGACATCGGTTGCGGTTGAGGCTCGAAAGAGTAGATCCATTATCTTGGTTCCGGTATTCTATAGTAATTGTTTCATATATTGAATTGAACATTACTAAAAAAATAAATATGAATACCAGAAAAGAAAGGAAATCGTCCTTATAGGATCACAAAAAGTAGCTGGTTGTTTATTTTAAAAGGTTTTTAATCGAATGCATAATAATCGGCTTGTTCTTGGTACATCCAAGTATTTAGAACTTTTTTAATGCGATGTAGCAGTAGAGGTAACTAGATTTATGAAAATGATTCTGGTGTAATGAATACTAAAAATATACGTTTATACGTTAGAATTTATTAAGCTCAGTAGAGCTCTCGAAGCCGCGGGCTTGCAGAATATTTAGTATTTTTACGGCACGAAATCTCAGAACAATCGAATGGTGTATTAAGTAGTATAATACACATAAGTGCATAAGCAACTGGAAAAAATTAACAATTTTCTATCGTTGTAATAATTATTACCTGGATAAGATTTTCGAAACGCATCCGTGAGAGACTCTAAGCTGTCTGGATATGTCGCACGGCCGGGTTCCGTTGTGTGCCAGTTCGACTATCCTTTGCCTGACCAGGTCCGGTAACGGTCGGCCGTTTACGAACACTCCGCCCAGTTGATTTACACCGCCGTGACCTGCGAACGACAATAAATAATAATCTGTTAGCGTGTACTCGTTAAATAGCCTTGGCGAAGATACAAAACAAAAGGATCGATTTCAAGTATTAAACATTATATTATACTAGCTATATGTATTACAATATATCATACTGCGGGGACAATAATAATAATACGTATCGCGTATTATATACATAATAATATTATTGTATAGGTACCTCAACACGAGTATAACCGTATTGGTACACGACGATTCGATCAACGCGTTATTCTTTTGTTCGCGCCGTCTTCGCGTATTTACACAGGTTATTATCGCGCACACCATATTTTATATTATAATATGTATCTTTTACCACACCGCAAAACGTTGAGTATAAAAAAAAAAATCACCAAAAACCGATAATTGTTACACACATACGCCTAAGTATCATTATACGCCGAACGATCGTAGCGCGTATGCATGTATTATTATTATTATTATATATATATATACCACAATCACGTATTGTCCCGGTTTTCTACCCGCAAGTATTATGATATTATACGTATTAAAATATTATAATATCAGGTATATAATATACATTCCGAACGTCCACTTCACACGAAATCGTTACACTGCGACGACTATTATCCCCATCATCGCGACGTGTTCTAGACGCGACGATGTTATACATACGTCGTGCTACCGCGACCGCGGTATAATATTTACGGGACCGCGACGACAATGTTTCGAAGATTGACGGCGGAAACGGCTATGAGTGATGGGCGATGGCTAATAAGTAATAATGTTCGATTTTTCAGTTTACCGCGGCGTACGGAAAAACAATATTTGCGGCGGTATCCGTAATAGGCGATATGCACACAATATTAAATGACTATTAATAACGTACCTACGGTATTATTATTATTGAGCTCCTATTTGCGGGTAAATAATTAAAGCTCGTCGTTTTAATTAAAACATCTGCCTGCATTGTGCGAGGGCGCGTGCGGCGGTTTAATACAATCATTTTGTTTACAACGAGCACACAATAAATGAGTAGCGGTCGGCGTACGGTCCGAATCGGACGGACCAAAAGTGTGAAAAGGTCCGGTTTGGCCGGCCGACAAAATAATATAATACCGCACATATACTAATAATAATAATGCATATCCTACGAAAAATCTATCATGCTGGGTCGTTAGAACGGCGGGCGCGCGCGTGTGTGTAGATATTTGTGTGTTTGTGGGTGTTTGTGGGTGTGGTACGTGGCGTTTACGATTACAAACAAAACTACCCGCAGACGTGTGCGCGCGTATCAGATGGTCTAACGAGATAATCTCATTTGGGGCTTTGCGGGGGTCGGCCGACGAATTAAGCAGATTATCCTCAAGTACCGACGACGGGGTTAAGAGGGCGGTAGCTATTAAGGGTCGACATGTTGTGGCTCTCGAGTCTCCGCACCGCCGTGAAAACAATAAACCTTCGCTAATTTATATTTATACGTGTAAATAATATACCTGTACCTCTACACCGCGGCTTACACAACTGCAATGTTTATTCGGTAAAGGGCCCTTGACTCACGACCTCGCGTAACTACACCGCGGCGGTATCGGTACATCAAGCGAGTCGTCTTTATAATAATTATACAACACAATTTTATATAACACTAAATTATTTTTGACGTTAAAAAAATCCTGCAAAATTACGTAGAGAACCGGAATAGTTGATAAATGTTAAAACAAGAATAGGCATAAGATAAGTATAATATACATCAATATTGTACTCACAATATATTGTACCGTATAACGAATGATGTGAATTTAATTAAATTTATTTTTTAGGTACTGCAGCGTCTGCAGCTATCTCTAACAAAACTTTACATCGTTGCCGTTTCGAGTCGCGTGTACGATTCAATTTAAAAAAATAAAATAATAAAATACGTGTACTCCAGTGGTTGATATAGACGTAAAAAACACACCATGTAGTGTGCATTAAAAGATAAACTGCCCACATTGGATTGGTTTTTGTTGCGAAAACAATCAGTAACTTTTCCAACACGGAGATTGTAGTTTTATCCCTGTTAAGAGTGTTTGGCCCTTTGGGATTACTCGCCCTTGTTGCTTTTAATGAAACTACCCTATAGAATCGAGTGTCGATTAAAGGGCCACGCGCACACACCACTCGACGTGTATGCAATGTGTATGTTGGTGGCCCCGTATTTGAAATATAATCATGTTGATATCATTATTGATATTACAACGAATTACTTCGGTTACTTACTGGATTAAAAAAAAAGAATATTCTTAATATCGGTTGTTTAAACTTTCTATTTTGTACTTGAAATCAAATAATACATAACGACAAATCTACCAGTTTCTTTGAATTTTTAAAAGCTGTACAATATTATTAAATTATTCAGAAAAGAATGATGAATGTATAAAACAATACATTCATCATTCTTTTCTGTATATATGACATGTTAATGTATTGTTTAATACATTAACGAAAAAAGCAATTTTATTTTTGTTTTTTAATTATAAGTAAAGCCTGAACAATTTTAAAAGTTTTAATAAAATTTAAATTTAAACGTACGGGCATGATAAACGCAGAAAAGCGATGAACAACAAAAATAGCTTCAACTGTGCTCTCCACATACAGCGGCAGTTTTGGTAATATGTGGTTAATTAAATCTTTTATTTTTGGGATACAAAAAAGACAATCGAGAGCCGTTGTCGTCTACTCGAATGGACCGAGAAGAAATCTTAATTGGACGGTACCAAATATCGTGCCAGGAGAGTTGCACACGTAGTATTATTGTTGTGCCAATCAAGCCCGAGCGCTTTTTCCGGCTAATTGGTGCTCGTGTACCTACGGCAGAATTAAAACAAATACACTACAATATTTCGGGTAAGACATCACTATTGCCGTCTTCCCGGTTGACGGACATTCGACAATCATTGGGCAACACACGATTGTATTAATTGTAGTGCGCGCACGAATAATCGCGTGTTATAGACCACAAATGATCGATTCGATCAATGAAACGATCCAAAGTCAATATTATGTTTAAGCTTTAAGCTAATAATAAAGGTCTTCAGCTAAGTAGTTGATGAAAACAACGTAATCGCGGGCGCACTAACATCAGACGGTGCTGGAATATGACATTTTTCGTCGACAAATATTTAAGTGTACGTCACATATAATTAATACACCACGCTTATGCGTGTTTGCGCTTGAATCACAATACGAGTGTTGTCACAATGCCTGCGCGCAATATTGCGCTGGTACAGTGCAACGACTATACTATACGATATATTATTGCCTCCTAACAGACGAAAGGATCGTTGACGTTTTGGCATTTTACGTTTTGAACGAACCTACGCTCGGACATACTGTCAAACGTATTTTTGCGCTCAAGTATTATATGTCAGACGAGTAGTTTTATACATATTATCTAATAATTATTATGTTATTAGTGCAGTTGATTATGCAAACGAAACGAGAGACGACGATAAAGGATCTACGAAGTTACGATAGCGTTTATTTCCCGGCGTGTACGCGCCGTTGAGAAACTATAACGTCATAGACACTCGGTTGCTGCGGTACTTACACGTGTAGTATTCCATCATGTTCTGGTTGTACCGGTACGCGGCCGTCGACAGGTCCATGGCCGGCCTGAGCGCGGAGAACAGTCCTATATTGCAAGACGGATCCAGTTTGGTGGCGGCCGCGCCGAGTTCACCGACAACGGAATCGCCGCCTAACACCATGCCGGCACATAACACGCACGCGGCAAACACGAGTCGCGGGGGGGTGCAGTATAATTTTGAGGTGGAAGGGTAGTGAGTCCTGTGACCGAATGCGATGTGAGACGACGACGACGACGACGATTACGAGACTTAGAGACAACGAGAAGACGAGACGATGACGAGCACGACTAACGGTGTGCGTGTGTGCGCGCGCGACGACGTGCACAATATGTGTATCCGTCGCCGACGACCGGCCGGGGTGGCTTATGTGCGGCGGCGGCCGTGTCGTCGTCGTGGTGCCTATATGCCGCCGCCGCCGGTGGGCGGGACAAAGGGATTTGCGCGGTGGGGACGGCCACCTCCCCACCGTTGACCCCGCACACCCCCGTCGACCACATTGGCGCGGAGTCTGATTTTTCATCTTTTTATCCTCTTGTATATTATTATGTTATGCTATTTTATCTCTATCTGTTTTTGCATAATATTATGATATTATTGCACACAATTGCCACCGCCGCCGCCGACGCCGGAAAGAGACAGCAAAAATTAAATAAACGCGCATAACAATAAGAAAAAAAAATGATTTTAAGTTTCGATTGTGTGATTTTTAACGAAAGTGTGAACGAGAAAAATCTGACTTCAAATAATTTCTCTATACCTGCTATAATTGTACTAGCTACAAATAGTATTATATTATAGTATAGTTTGTAAGGTTACAGATTAATACAATAGTCGATGAATCTTTCACCATTAGTTTTATTTTTAACCCAGACGACTGTATTACAATATCGTATTGCACTGCACACGTTCTCGTTACGTGAGTTCTAATCCTATTTACTCATTCGGTTTATGTGATGAAGAAGAAAATTTTTTATTTATTTGCCGCGTTGAAGCGTGCCGAATTCGTGGGTTTCGTAAATATTTGAAATTGTCCCCGTTGGAGCCACCCCACGACGGCGCATACTTTGATTTTTTTTGGGCCCCCGTCAAAAATCCTTTCTACCACCACCGTGTATTGCCAGAGAGAAGTCAGAGTGGTGGTGAATGACGCATGTGCCGCGTGGAGGTTCCTGTAGGACCCTTTGCCATTGGCCAATGGGCGGACCGGAAACCCGAAAACGCTTTACGTACGCTTTTTTCACCCTTCTCGATCTCCGCGAACGTCACCCTCACCATTTCACTCTATCTCTGTTTCTCCTCCCGACTTTTCCACTCTGTCGTACGCATATATAGTATATAATATGTATATATACGTATACGGTTGGTAGTGGGGCCGTAAATATTTAATAAGCGCCAAAAGTCGAAAAAGCCAGCACAGAGCTTTTTGTGTTATTAAACCGCGCCCGCAAAAGCTTTACGGGTTACAAAACGTTTGTTTCCATCCCGCTCGTCCTTTGTGCCGTGTAATGGTTCCTTTGGGGAATGCCAATCGAAATGCCACACATAAGGCAAAAAAGCGTTTATATACATATATAGGTACAACATACCACATACGTGTATATACAATATACGACATATTATGTATATATATATATAGAATTTTTTTTTTCGAATCGAGCTTTGATATACAATAGATGTACACGCACACCTACTCGAATAACTATGACGCGTACAAAGAAAAAAAAAAGGTATAAACTATTAAAGGCTATTGCATACCTATATATATTCGCCTTTTCACGTCAATATATAATATATTTACATAGGAGAGAAAATCGACAGAAAAATAATTTGAATAATCATGAGCGCGTAGCAAGCCGTTCGGCTGCTGCAGTAATTAAATGTTTATAACTTAACGCCTCCTCCTGGCCCGGTGCTCGCAATAAACGTATATAGAGTACAACGCGCACGCACACAATCGTCCGTGACGTCGAGGCGGCGGAGGTGCAGCGGCACCGCGGGCGGCGTCAATCGTTTATCGGCCGCGGCTGCGTCGTCGTACATTACATGATTTGCGTGTGGCGGCGGCGAGTGCCTTTTTGGCCGCCTCTACCGCTCATCAAAAGACCCGTTAAACGACGTGTGACGCTTAAATCATTTTTTTCCCTCTTCACATATCATTATACACATTTCGTTTTGCCCGCACGCACGCCACCGGCGGCTGGTCTCACACGGCTGACCCCGACGCGAATTTGTCGCACGCTCGTGACGATTGTCACACGACGACACGTGAAAAACGCTACTTAACACGCGCGCCGATGGAACCGCGTGTGACGTGTGTGCGGTGCGCTGCGGTTAATGATGTGCAACGACGTGTGTACCTATGTGTGTGGCTGCTGTGCCGCGGTCCATGTGGGTGGCCGACTCGACGGCGATGAGTCCGTCGGGGCGTACGCTGTTGCACGGTGGAGGCGTCGGGCCCTGCGCCCTGCGCGGACCATCGTGTGCCGCTGCAGTAGACGTCAAGTACATTATGTGCCGTAGACAGGGAGTTAGGTCAAACCCGGTGTTATATAGTACCGTATGTGTAATATTGTACTGTGGGTTAGGGAACGCCCGAAACAAAAATACACGAACGTTATACTACGACTGAAATCAACGACGCCGGCGCTTATTATTAATTGTTATGGTACGGATTTAGATCATTGTGTGGTATAAATATGAAACAGAGTCGAGCGGTGCCGATGTTTTAAATTCCGATCGCGGATGATCGGTTTACCGGAACGACTAGCGTCGCCGATGACGGCGGTGGTGGTTAGCCTTTGAACCAATACTTAAACGTCACCGTGTTTGCGCCGGCAAAACATATTGCCGTCCACGAACGCATTGAACGAAACCGTATTTAATATTTTATGATCGGCGTGTATGGTATAGCGACGAGGTAAGACGACGAGGCAATTGTCGTCATGTCAGAAAGTCATAAAAGAAAAAAAAAAAACTTGAAAACGTTACCTACATTGAAAAGAGAATAAAATACGAAAATTCTTTACATTGTCGTCGTCAACCACGTCCCTCGCAGTTTCAGACGCTGCACAAGTCGGTGGTATAACACTATTATTATATTGTTGTGTGTTTGTGTGTCCCTCTCTTCGGCGCGCACAATGGGGAGTTAATAAATTCGGGATTGTCACGGCTACCCCGCGCGGCGTGTATACAGGAGGTATACATGATATGTGTGACGGCAACCGTGTATATATAATAATATATCCTATCGATTAAACGCCAGGTTCGTTTACTCGAGCGAGATTGAGCGAGAGGGATATGGCGAAGAACTGTAAATCGGCGCGAGTACATCATGGGTGTGGGGAGGGGGGCACTTGATCGTAAAAGCCTGCAAAAGGTGTGTTAGGATGCATCAGGTATAAATAATAATAATAATAATAATAGCAGTGACGCAGCTGACAGCAGCAGCTACCGAAAGAGGGATCCGACGAACGAATACCTATAATGGGGTATGTACATAAGAGTATACATTGCTATATATAGGTATGTAGTATGCATTTATATGTATATAAGTGTTTTGAACTACATATTATTTACTGTCGGATGTTTACCAAACGATTACCATTGATCCCAGGTGAAAAAAAAATATTAAATAAAATATTGTTGTTCATACACGATATTATACTACATACAAACAAAGTAGTTTGGCGAAACTCGTTTTGGCGTAAAATAATAATAATAATATTTATATCATTACCTTACCGTTTCGAATCTAATAATATTATCTTAGTCCGATTTGTCGGTACCTATTTCATACAATATGCAATGTATTGTTTTCGCGTACATAATATTATTGAATTGCGCATTTGCTTCAATTAAATAAGGATATTACACATGTACGACGTATACGTCGTGATTCTGAATATCATGCCTAAGAAATCGAAGACTATACGAATGTTATATCATTACACGTGTATTAGTATAACATGTACTGTTCGTCGTTGACGACACCTAGCGACGACGAAGGTTGCATCGCAGTTTCGATTTCAGAGCGGCTTGTGCCTTCGGGTGTGTCCAGGAATCACGAATATCTCACAGTGCTCTTGTCACACAAGTGCAATTGAATATGGCCAGTAGGGTATCGATTACGCCGGTCGCCGACCACAATGGTCCGGTTTTCTGTTCGTATTTCCTCAGCTCGTACATTCGTACTCACTACTCTTCAATTGTATACGACGAAGACGCTATAATAATAAAGAACCTGGTGGGAAATTCTCACGATTCCAAAGTTTGCTGGAATATCTCATCGACTTCCCCTCGATATATCACCACCACACTACGTATGATATTTTATTCTTGTGCTCGAAAAAGCGAACGGCGAAGCCTTAAGATAGTATACATGTACACTATCGCATACACACATACGTACTTATATATAATGCAAACATACATATTTAATGAATCATATTTGTATAGATATTATATAAGCTTAGTTCTTATTTATTTTTGTCAACGTCGCAGTCGTAGTAACTAGGCCAAAGTTTCAAAAAATAAAATAATTTTTAAACTGTTGTTTTGATCAAAATTCCCTAGATAACGACATTTCATTATGATAATTTTCTGTAAAAACAATATTTATACTTAACATATTTTAATATCTAAACGTTTGTAATCAATTATAGTATATTTTTTTAAGGCACTATAATTAACTGACGAACATCGCATTATGTTGGTTTATTTTTTTCAACACATTTTATTATCCGAGTATTCGCATTATTTGTTCGTATAATAATAAATGATATATATATAGAAATAAAAATATATAATACCTATAATTGTTAAGAGATTCATAAGCTCGACGACAACGATGTTATGAATGTTTCAAAACCTAACTTTGATAATACATATTTCGCATCTCGTTTAATATGTTTTATAATAATATTCATTCAGTCGGGTACAAAAGTGCAAAATAAGCCTTTTATAGGACTCCATTAAAGAAACATGGGGTAGGGAGCCGTAGAAATTTCGTCGTTAAGGAAAAATTAATTCTAGGGTTTGTGAAAACGCTTTTTCTGCTTTGACCGAGGAGACGGTGGGAAGGTTTATACGTTCAAAAGTGGTTTACGACGGAGGAGAGTGGCGGTTTGCTAAGTTTTTTACTCACACACATCATAAATATATGTGTGTATATAAATAAACTGTTGATATACATCAAATGTATGTATACCCAAAGTAACGGTGTGAGTTTGGTTAACTGATGAGACGTTGGTGGTGGTGGTGGTGATGGTGCGGGAGTAGAATCGAGCTTGTATTTTTGCCATTATCGTTTTATGATACCGTCGTCAAAGAGATGGAGAAAGAAATGGAGAACATCAGGCGGGGATGCGTATACGCGGGTTTGTAGAGATGCTGGTGAGGAGGATACGGGGTAGACGGAAAGATAAAGGCTGTTGTGGGCGGAAAGCACTTAAAAAGCTCCCCGCATTGTTTATTATACACCCGGTTTCTCAAGATTGGATTATCCCTCGGAAAACAACCGCAGAAATAAATAATACCGCGGAGGGCCGTTCACGGTCCGAGGATCAAGGATCGCACAAGCCCGCAATGCTGTTTGCAGATTATGGTCGCAACACTTTGAAACTTCACCGGTACGAGCAATGTACGACCTCCGTTACTCTCTTTTTCTCTCTCTAAAATACACTCACACACACATACGCATACAAACACACACATAGGTGTTAGCCTTTGAAATATTCGACGAAAACATGGTCTAACCGCGAATAATGTATAAATGTATATTTATGTATAAGATCCGTACTGGATAATTTAATAGATTTTTTGTATTTTTTGTATTTTTTTTTTTATTCTTCATAGTTATTTTAAGACGATTTTGGAGAAACAAAAGATAGTTCGGACAAAATCGAATTCTAGTGATTTTAATGGAATTTTTTACTTTGATAAAAAATTTTAATTCATGGATGAACGAATAAGTTTCTTATTGTTTTCTTTATGGGCATCTTTATTTTATGATTGGTGATTACGATCGTCGCGATTCATCACTGTCATACCACTTTGGCCTTTGATTTTACTATTATTTTTATTATTATTATTATTATTATTATTAAAAGAGTATCGTAAGTTGGATTTAACTCCGTTGGGGTTTTCTAATGAAACTGTCGTCGTAGTGTGTTAGGTCAAATTTGAATATAATTCGCGAGACCGGCGCGCAATCAATCACGACTCCCTGGGTAAGGGGTAGTCGACGGTCCGCGAAATTAAAAAAAAAAAAAAAACAGAAAATATAATACCTCTGTTGTATAATAGTAGAAAACCGGATCGAAAATATATACGGGGTTGCCGGGCGGTGGTACACGGTCATATTTCACAGTTGCGTGCACATTGCGGGCCATGAGCTATAGCGAGAGATGAGAACGAAGTGCTGCTGAATTTATCATTTTCAAAATAATATGACGTGCCCGAAAATACAAAAACAAAAAAATACTAACGAAATAAATATTTTATCCAAATTGAACCAACGAAATAACATTATTATGCAAGCCGAGATTAATCTGATTTATTTATGTCTACAGAAACCATTTTTATTTTCGTCCGAGATTTTACTTCAACATTATAATTCTAATACACAAGTTATACATATTTAATTTTAAATTGAGACAATGTTGACAAATTATTATACTATATGCCTATGTTATGTATTGATCATTATTAAAACTATCATTCAATATTATTTTTAATTTCTATTCTACTAATTTTATTTTAGTATAAATGTATAATATAAACAAATTCAACAGAATTTTTTATCAAAAAACATACATCACGTTTTGACAAAGTGTGGCATATTCATTAAACAATTTTTAAAACAATAAATCATTGAAAATAATATTTTAGTTTTACTTAAGTAGGTAACAATTACCTTCAAATTATAATAAAATATTAAATACTATGTACATAGTATTTTTTAAGTATTATGTAAAAAAAAAAACATTTTAAATGGTAATACATTTTATCATATAAGTATTAAATATAAATAATTACCATATTTTGTAATAAATATATTAGGGAGAATATGTAATAGGTACTTTATTTATTATGACATTTATTAATTGTTGATGGTCATAGTATAATTTTAGAGCATTTTAACAATGAAACAATTCATTATTTTTATAATACTGTATAATATGTATATTTAAATTTCAACGATAATATTGTTATTAGTTATTCCAACTAAATATTCAGTGCACATAAATCCTGGCCTTAGCGATTATTTATAGATGCTTTCAGATTTTATATCAAAACACACCACATCCAATAAATATATTTTCTTTGATGGTAATGTCCTTGATAATAACTTCTTATTTCAAGTTTTTATATAAACATTTAAAAGTAATAAAAATATTGCTTATTTTACAAATAGTGTATAGATCGTATATAATATTAAAAAATCATCAAATACAGTATTTTTTTTCTCAATTTAACGTGTTTAAAATTTATTTAAAATTATTTTTTTATAAAATAGTATATATATTATATAAATTAAATATCTTTTAATTATATATTTGTGTTAATCTAAAAATGAAGTGCTTAAATAACTAAAATCACTATCATTATTAAATCATAGATCGTACTTAAAAATTAAAGTAAATTTGGTTTTAATAGTATATTTACTTTGATTATTATTTTTTGTCAAAATTCGTTTATTAAATTTTTTATTTAATTACATTTTGAATGTGTCAATATAAATGAATTGTTTATTGATTGAAAATGTTAACCAATTTTTTTTTAGTTTAATTCTATAAGTTTTTAGAGTTTTGAATAAGAAAGTTACATTTGATTATTATTTTATTGTTTTCTAGTGTAAATAAATATTATAATTTTAAAAACTTGGTAAATATATGTGTTGGCCGTAGTAAACAAAAATTAATAAGATAATCAATATTATATGTTAGCGCCTGACCGGTTTTAGGATACTAAAATATGTCATCCCTGTCAATGTTGTAAGCAAATAGCGTTTGAGTAGGCGAAACCAGTGATACTTCAACTTGATCAAAACAGTGGTTGTATAAAACGTTCAAATAAATTGTTTTTCTTTACTATATATTTCAAAAAAAATATCTTACCATTCGTAGAAGTTTTTAAAATGTTAAATTTTTAGTGTTTTGAAAATAAAACAAAAAAAAAAAATAATAATAATAATAAAATCGACGATACTCCACTAGCACCCTATACCACATCGCCACGCCTCTGTGTTCAAATGTATTTATACGCACCCCTTCTCATATACTACTTCTAGATATTTATTGCGCCATTACGAAAAGTTCGTTTTCTCTCAGTTATTTTTCCTTGGCTTTTGTTATGGCCTAAAGACATAACGCACGCACCTTTTTCTTTTATTTTTCTCCGTTGCTTTTTCTTTTATATTTTTCCTTCACTCCCCGGTGTAATTTGCCAAAGTGGAAAAGCTTTGAGATGTTACAAATCGATTTATGGGAAAAGGCGAAAGATGCATTTTTTTTTTTGTTTTTGTAATCTCACTTATTATTTTAATACATAAATTCTGAATCACTCTAATATCGGCGATCGTAAAAAGAAACTCCGCATATCATGTATTATGGTCTCTGTAGAGTTCCAAAAATGATATGAAAAAAAATCTTTATTCCCACCACAACGTAGTAATACCTTTGAATATTAACTAATAGATTTTTTGTATATTAATAATAATAATAATAATAATAATAATAATATCAATCACTATTACACTTAAATCTTTATACACCGCCAGAGTGTGACCAATTGGTCGAACTAGAAACAATCAATAATTGTGATAAATTTTAGATAATTTGGAACTCCCACACTGGCAGATTGTACAGGTGTCACGGAACGTTACCCGTGGTGTTTCGAAAAAACGATGATTTCAGTACCAAAACAATATAATATAATAACAAAAACATCGATCGATTTTCGATATTTTTTCTCTTTTCATTAGATGCATTTTTTTATTATTATTATTATTATTCCACTGCTGTCGCGTAGATGTATGTACTTACATTCCATTGTACTACGTGACTCGTTTGCGTTGGAAATTGATTAATATCGTTGATTTGGAAAAACGAAGGGTCACCAGTAGCACATGGAATTTGGTAATTCACTAAAAGCAATAATTTTCTCGGAAATGGCACTCGAGTAATCGTGCAAGATAAAAAAATGTCAATAAAAAAATTAAAAAATTAAAAAAAAAACAACTTGAAAAAATTATACTAATACACAGGTTGGTATCCACAAAATAATTACAAATACTAAGTATTCATTTTCCACTCAAGATATATTTGTGTTTTGATAATATTACCACAAAAACATTAATAATTATAAATTATCATTAGGACCGTTCTTGCTTTTCTCAAGAAAAAATATTACGAATTTTGGTTGATGATAATTTATTCTTACGCTAATCCAAAATATTGAATAAACCAAAAATAAAATTCTTTAAATTAAGTACTAATTATAACCAATTTATTTATAGATCACAATATTTTTTGAGAATTTCTCGTAAAAAAAAATAATAAAAAACGTTTACAAAATAATACATTTACGTTATAAAAATCTAAATATCTTATATAAATAAATATCTACAAACAATAATTTTTCAGTAAAATATAAATCAGTTTTCGTACGTAATTATGTGATTATAATACTCCTATAGTCCTGCAACAGTCCTCTCTTGTACGTTAACACTGGGAAACAATTGCACCACACTCTATTGATTCGGCTTTTATATATTTTTATGATTTTTGTTTGCCTGTGTAGTTGGTATAAGGAATAATAATGTATAAAGGAGAAGAAAATTACGGAATAATAATGCGCGCGTCCTATTATAATATAATATTATATAGCTACCGACTTTATTATAACACGTCCGTTCACTCTCAGTCATGTCGCCGCCGCGAAAACGGGTAATGATAATTGATTGCGGGGCAATTTTCGGATAATCCGTAAAAGATGAGAACATAGCAGCAGAAGAACTGGTGGTTGTGGAGGAGGTGGCTGGAAGGGGAGGACCCCGTTTTATTTTTCATTATTTCGTGTGAGGTCTTTATTGCGCCGGCTGATCGTTTTGTAATGGGCCTCCAAAAACACGGCGGTCACGACTGTCGGCGGTAGTGACGACACGGTTTTCTCTTCTATTCTGCCCGGAGCACGCGAATCGCGTAGACAAATCGACATTTCATACGCCGCACATGCGCGTAATATCTATATACATATGTCTAAGTGCAGGGACCCGATGTATAGGATTCATAGTCGTGGTGTATAACGGAAAGGAACGTCTTCATCGGAAACATCTACATCGAAATCGTGGGAATTAAAAGAGATTTAGAGATATTATATAATATTATATCTGCGATGAAAAAAATAATAGTAGTAGGTAATAATTGTCATCACGGATTCCAATCAAATTATGATTTTAACTCTGTTTGCTGTGATCTGACTGTACAGTTTGACCATCAAACTAACGATGTGTTGAGTCAATTCATTAAAAATAATATCATCGAATGAGAATTTAAAAAATACTTTTATTTATCCAAAAGCCATCTTATCGTGTTTAATTAATGTTTGTCGCGCAAATTATACTTACATATGCATTAAAAACGTACGGCTATCCTATAAAGAATATTACAATTATGTTATTGTAGTTGTGAGAAAACTGGGATTTTATTTTTTCCAATGTTATATTATTATATAGTAGTTATGTTGAAGAGTTTCATTATAAAAAAGTTATTGAAAAGTGTGACCGAAAACGTTCTATTTTATAAGTACTACCTTCACATTCCAAGAACACCTCCGTGGTTGGGTGTCGTTTCCTTTTTTTTTTCCTGTATAGTTGATATAGGTACCCGTTTCCTGTCTTATGTATTACAGGCGTATATATATTGAATAATGTAAAACAAAACAAACATTATTTCATTGTTACTTTTATACTTATTATAGGTGTATTTCCTTTGTGTGAGTGTGTGTGATACAAAAAAAAAAAAAAAAAAAAGGTTTATTTTTTTGTCCAGACTACTACTGCCGCGGAGGAGCAATTGCCGCCGCGATGTGCGACTGCGGTCAGAACGCTGCGTACGCGCTAATCACGGCCACTTCCGTTTCATCCTACCCAGTCAATGAACATTCCTCCGATGAACCGATCATCAATCAACTCGTACGCCGTCCTAATGGTTTTCGACTATATTATTCGTTGACTTTACTTTTCATTCCGCGCCCAGTACTGCACAAGTATCGTATGTGTCTATGTATGCGTGTGTGTTTGTGTGTGTGTGCGCGCGTGCGCGCGTGTGTGTGTATGTGTTTTTTATTTTTTATGTCATATATACGTACGTCACTTATTGACTGTGTGTATAACTATTATAAATAATATAGTAAGCGATATTTATTATTTATTGTAGTTTATTTTTTGAAAAGCTTTTCAACTGCAATAATAATTAATAAGATACGTAAATCTAAAATGAAATATTTTTGCAAACCATTGAATATCGAGAAAATTTAATTAAATTTAGTTTAAAGCAAAATTCAATTTTTTTTTTTTTTTTTAATTGTGTTGTTATATGGTTACCTACTATAATTCTCATGTAATAATAATATGATCATATATCATCATCCTAACTCGAGTTTCGTTATCCATATCGATGATAATAATAATATGTGTTATTCTACTATTACAATATACATTATACACATTCAATAAATCGTCGGTATAATAATAATGTGTAATAAAATATCGTTCTTTTGTGTGTCTGCGGTATATTCACCATGCTATCTAATCGACTAGTCCATCTCGTCGGCAAATCTTTTTTTGTAGGAAGCCGCGTACTGTAATCGGTTCGTCACAGTGTAGGGCGTGTAGAGAGTCATCGCCAGTGGATGTGGAATAGGGCCGTAGTGGAAACGGGTGTGGGGTGGATAGGAGGGAGGAGGTATTCATTCTGGTTACATTTTTAACAGGTAACAATAGGATACAAGATGATTGCATGCATATCGGAAACCCCACCCTAATTAGTGACGTCATTTCCGGGCTTAGAATCCACAGACATTTAATATAATTTGAATCCCCTCTCCTATTTTCCGATTTTGCGTGTAGACGATTTATTCGCTTTTTATGTGTGGCGCACATTTGACATGGTCCCACGGTCAAACGAATTTCGCTTTCGAGACCACATACAAGGCGTAAAATCATTGTTTTTCATATCGATAGAAAAGCGACAGACTTAAACGATAGTGAATTTAGTTGGGGAGTTTGCTAAAGAAACATTTTTAATGTGAATTACAATGTTACAGCGGACAATTATTTTTATCCTCATAGTTACTATATATATTGATTAATGAGTTTCAAAAACTATTTAGTTCAGTTAAATTTCTTCACAGTTACGGATGGTCGTTTTCATCATAGATGCCACTTCGAAAATACCATGTATTCATATGGGACGCGTATCAATTTGCAGAATTCTTAGGTCTTAACCTCGAGTCGACTGATGTCAAGGACAACGATGTACTTAATGCAAGTCGAAGAGGGTCGGATGGGAATCGCTCCCATTACTACAGAACGTGGAAACCTATTGTTTTCACCACACGCATAGTATCAAGGTTATGATGCAACTGTTTTCTATATTTATACATATATTAAATAAATGTATTCATTTTTTTATGATGTCAGACTAAAATTTTTGTGGTATTTTTCGAAACTTGGTTATGTTTTTAACACCGACTTCTCGCTCATTACAGCGTCCGGTCGATCCAAGGTTACCAGCAGAGTCCTTCCACAATGAACTGCTGTCGGTCATCGGTTTTATAATCTGCCACTATACTCAGTCACCACAAATAATATAGATAGTTTCTTCGGTTTTTGTTCACTGCTGTTTTTATTTTATTATTATTATTTATTTTTACAATATTCTTTGGAGTCTGTTATAATATTCTATGTTGTCGGTGACAATCATCAATATCGTAAATTACCAACCAATTTTCAATTAAGGTAGCATTGAATATTTTAATATCGCTTTTATAATTACCCGTGTACGTAGGTATACATTCAATTATTACATTTTTTTTTTTTAATCGACGCATGAAATTCATCAATGTTCTGAATTCAATACTGTCACAGTGAGTCGGTTTGAAATGGGAGGGAAAAATAAAAACAAACCGCAGACATATTATAACGACGACGATTCAGTTACCGAACCGGTATTATTCTGTTTAGGAGGCAGTGTAGCAGTTAATGGTCCGCGGCTGAGACCTTGCCCGAAGCTATTTCACACTACGCGACGACAACGGTAGCATAAGACACCCATGAATGGGATGTTTGTACACATCATACATAGCAAACACCGGGAGCAGCTTCTGGTAAGAAGAAGAAGTAGAAGAAGAAGAAGAAACAAAATGTATGAATGGATCGAACAGGGAACCATGCGTGACCGCCGACCGTTGCTAATCACTACAATGTTCGGTCAGCTGATCAATATGATCTCCTGGCTCCACAATGTCTGCCATCGTTCATGGTTCATCTATCTTGTGGGAAAACTTATTAAAATTACTAACATACTAGTAACGTTTTCAAAAATTTGTCACAGTTCTTGGGGAACACCAAACATTGCAGGGAGTCGTATGTTTTCTTTCAAAAATCAAAAAAAAATGTTTGAAGAAGGGGTAAAATCATTTTAATTGCTATATTATATAGGTACAATAAATTTTTGACGGATCTGTTAATAGTGATAGACGATTTTCAATTAAAGAAAATATGTAAAACCAATTTTTTCCGTATTGAAAGCTACTGCACATATAGACAGTAATTCGTCCGCTATTTTTATTTTTTATTTTTTTTTCAACATAATGTATATAAACATTATAAACGAAACACTGGGTGGATATACACACGTCGTCGGCTCTCGGACACATTAAACGTCGGTATAAAACTCAATGAACGACGGTGGCGGCGGCTGCACTATAAAAGCATTGTAGATGAATTCGTGCCGCATGGTTCATTAGATATGCCCCACATTGATCATGCTGACTGGCAGGTTCACAGCAGCCACCGCCGCTACCACCGCCACTGACACCGGTCGACGACGGGGACGTGCACTCACGGACAAGACATGTATCGTCGCTGCGGTCCTTGGCCGGTGAAGGGGTGGAGGGAACTAGAAATTTGTATGTGTTTTTAGCTATGTGATACCACCGGAATCACACAGATGATATATATATATATGTATATATGACGTATTATTATTATGATTAATATAGTTGGTGTACAAACTTCCCGTGCGTGTGAGTAAATACAATATATTATATATTATAATATTCAATACCTATATATAGGTAATTTGTAAAACATTGCAGTTCTCGACGGCGTGGTACGTATAATAATACTCTTGTTTTGAATGAATTTTCTCCCGCGTTTTCACCGATATTTATCGAGCTTCTCGAACACACGAATGCCATTTCGTTATTATTTCCAAAGAGCGCCTGAGCAAACTCGTCTGCAAAGAGGATATGGCCAATTTCCGCAATACAACGCAACGGTCACGCGATAAACTTGCAGCGGGTTTTTCACTTTTTTCACGTGTTATGCATTTTACTTCATATACACGTGTTGTATGTTAATATTATGTTATACGTGTTTAAGCGTGGGAGTTCTTCTTGAATCATCAGTGACGACAGTAGGTGCGTAAACACGGCGATGCGAACGCTAGAAAATTGGTTTTATTATTTTTTTTCACAGACACAACAGACCATCACTATTTTCTTCTACAATTCACGTTTACCGAAAGCCGTTTTTGGACAGTCGTTCCCTTTTCAACATGATATTTTTAATCATAATAGTAGTAGTATGGGAACGGCCTTGAATACAGTTTCATTGTGTAATCACACCGTCTTAACTGGTCTGACATCCTTTACCGCTCGTCTACACA
>NW_020271605.1:2157849-2509796 GCF_002803265.2 Melanaphis sacchari
ACACACACACACACACACACACACACACACACACACACACACACACACACATATTTACGCGTGTGCTAGCGCTAGCCCGAGTTTAACGATAAGCTCCTTATTATTACACAATATACATAAATATGATAGGAGGCTTAAAATCAGGTGCACATCCGTTTTTTTGCGACGATCATCTTAATATAAAGCGGTGTCGTCTCAAGTCATATTATACCTGTATATACGTGCAAAACCACGGTAGTGCAGGCCGTACGCTTTACGATTTGGCGCGAGATCCAATCGAGTAGGTTGCTCTTTGACCCATATCCAAGTTTGGTCTACTTGTTCTGCTGGAACGCTCTGATGCGCACGAGTAAAGAGCAAAAACTGTCTTGCTCGACGTACTGACGACGCAGCATTAGTAGGGGGGGAGGGGTGGGCTTCACTCATTCATACCGACAGTCAGCTGTATGTGTGTGTGTGTGTTTTGGGCGCGCGATTTCGCTTTCAGTCTGACCAGAAGCGATCGATGACGGCGGACGGTATGACCCCAACGCGACGACGACGCGCTTGGCCAGCCGTCCATGGTGTAGCGCATAAATGCACACGAAAACGTGTCATCGGACACCGTTTCGGTTGTGTTTCGGTGGTGTGTCACATTCGCGCGGGCAACGGCGACGGCCAATATCAAGGACGTCGACGAATGTGTATCAATGGGCTAAAGTCAAAAATCCGACCCGAGACGAGACCGACCGAACGCCTAGCGATGATTGGCTACAGTAAAGTTATATAGGCATATAGACTTGGTTTGATCTACACCTACTTACCCATATACCCGACGTGTATATTGTTTATCATTTAATAGCTGCAGGTAGGTATACCGCTGCAGTGGGTCGGCGTTATCGTGCGAAATCTAAACGCGTGTAAACAACATTGCACCGCCACGACGATATTCTGTATTGGCGCGGACGACGGGCTGCGCGATTTGGTGGAAACTCGTGCGATCGTATCTTTGGGCAGTAGTGACCGGTGCAGTCGGCGTACTGTGTCTTTCACTCGCTTAAAGCACGGGGCCCGTAGGTTGGATATTGCACACACGAACAATTATTTATGGTGTCGTTTGTGCCGGTGTTTTTACGCCGGCAATCGGCGGCGTGCGCACAATAGCCTACTTATAATATACGTGCGCGTATGTGTTGTAAAGGTGCGGGATAAATTACGTCCACTCGGATGAGAGTGAAAGAAAATAAAATAAAATAGAAAAAAAAAAACAAACATCGGCGCCGATATAGTGCACGGAGTAGTCGTGGTAAGACGAGAATAATTTGAATATTAAACGCGTTTCCCGGTCCGCATAAGACACACGATATAATGACTTATTGTATAATACACTCGTGTTCATAATGTGGCAGTGTTCGAAATTCGTGAAACGTTTGCGGATTTGCGGAGACTGACTATCGCGCCCCATTATCGACAGTGGACACTGCGCGTTGTAGTATCGTCGCCGTATCCGTTCGAGATCGGATACCTTCGGCAGGGAATACTTACATTATAATTCATTACTCCTTTATAAAAAAAATATATATACATAACCATTTATACGTAGTGTATATACTCGTACTACGAAGCACGGTGTGTTACGTGTAATTCTGTTTCATTTTTTTTTCTTTTTTTTTTAAACATTATACTGTCTTAATAAGTAGAGAAATCCAAAGATTTCCACGTGACTCTATCACGATTCTCAACCCGTTCTTAATTGGTTCTTGTCGTCCGGAATACTTTATATTAATAATATTATTATTATACACATAAGCAAACTGTTTTGTATCGCGGTAGTGGTGGCGACGGCGGTGCGGCATAACAACAATGATTATTCCATATTAAAATATAAAATTCTTTTGTAGGATGAATACTTTATTTATATCTTAATATTTTTTCTACGTCGATATATATTGTTGTTTTCGATGACGAGCGGTGGTTGTAAAAATAATAAGAAAATTAGACACGGAAAGTCAAGTATTTTTTTTCTTCGTATAGTTTTGCTCACATTATATATATACGATAAACTATAGATTTTTCTTTTCTTTTTGTCAATTGCATTCAAATACGGCCGTTATGTATGCCAACATGCAACAGATATTGCGTACACACTTAATATTGTTACATATTATTTACATTTTACTTTTATAAAATTTATCAACAGACACTAGTAAAAATAATTCTTTATACACACGAATTGCATATATATATTTACACTGGAGTTTGGACTTAAAATGATTAAAAAAAGTTAGTTTATAATTGTAATATATTTTATTACGTTTTGTTTGTTGGATGATGGTGCTTCAACACAGTATTACTTGTATATTTTTGGTAACAATATATTATACGAGTATAATATAATATATTTAAGTTCATAGAGTGTTTTATAACAATATTTGGTCATCAATGCATTCTCTAGGCATCAAAAAATCGAAAATCTTCGCGATCTACTGGCAGATTTATTGTTTATTGCGATGGCGGCTACTTTCGACCGATCGATTTCTCACAGGACAGCACCGTTACACACGAGCCTCGCGCGCGCTCAAAAGTCGTGCACCCCCCGTACATGTCGGTCGTTGAACATCGTCGGTTCGTATAGCTCAGCAACGTAATAGTAATAATAATATTATATATACCTGTAAGGTAAACACGAGGCTGCTGAGACGTATTTATATATATAATAACAATATAATAATAATATTATACGCCTGGACCCATCGCCGCCGCTGAGGAATATTTTATATAATATTGTATTCTGGCCGGCAATTTGTTGTTGCCCGTTGCGCGGGCGTGGCCCACTGTCGAGGTGTGAAAGCCGGTATAAGCGTTAGTTTTTTAAGTTTTTTTTTTTTAATAGCACTATATAGCCGTTTGTGTGCGTCGTTATCTGCATGAGTTATAAGGTCGTGAGTGTTTTGATTTTTTTTTTATAGCCGTGTTTTTTCCTCGTACACACACGCGCCCATACTCTCCTGTATGGCATACACAACACCTTCGGGGATATCGGATAGTGAGTATAAATATATATATATATATATATATTATATATATTTATACTGAGCTTATATGTGATCGAGAGAGGCAGCGGCGGTGGCTTACTGTATATATATTATAATATATTGTCGGCGCGCGGGTAATAAAACCGCAAATCGGTCTCGTGCATCGACCGTACATTATATTATATATCTGTTTACTATATAATATGCATGCGCGTATTGTATCTACGATTTGTTGGCTTCGAATCGTCCGCTAATAATAATTATGCGCGTATTTAATACGCGCGTATCGTACGTCGCAATCGCTCGTTTTGGCATCGTGATTTTGCGATGTATTTGGTTATTTTCTTTTCAAATGGGACTTTCGTATTAGTGTATAAAATACTATTAAATCTAGTGCAAGACTTATTGCTAGATTCCTGAACAACACATTTTACGAGACCGGGTTTAACCACCCTCAGCCTGGACAGACTAAAAAAATAATTATAGTTATATTTATAATATATACATTATACGTACGCTGTACAATATTTTGGCTGATACGAAAACTTTAAATATATTTGCAAAATACGTAGGTATATATATATTACATACCTGTATCGTTATATTATTATTGTTAGGTAAATAATATTATATTGTATACTTACAACGAATCATACATGTCGTCGAAACGGTTACATTGGTGGATTTAAGTTCAGATTATATTAAATTATCGACCTTGTATTCGGGGTGTTTATATAGTATAACTTATTGAGATTATGACGTAGGTACTACGTATCGTAACACTCGAAACGCATTCGTACATAATATAGGTACGAGTATAGAATATATTATAATATGTACACCGTACACACTATACGAGGGATTGGTCATACACTCATACTTACATACATACATATATATATATAGTATACATCATTATCGTATCATCTACCTACTAACTGCGATCGTTTGAAAAATATCATATCCGCGCATCGTTAAACGGCTAGCGCTTATTGTTTATCATTTCGATGGCAGCAAAGAGAGAAAGAGAGAGAAAAAAATGCTTAGACTACAAATTCGTGCCCTTTCACCTATTTCGCATTTATGCGTTATTATATTGTGTGCATACGTCGTATATATTATTATAATATACGCGAATAGAGGTACCGGTCGCGTACACACATAAATGTTGTTATGATATTATATGTGCTACACATAAAACGACGCGCGCGCCCGAGAGATACGATCGACCAGAGTCGAACACGATTCTCGACGGCGGCGGCGGCAGACGTGCGGCCCCCGCGAGAGTTCGACCGGCCCGACCGACCGATACGCGTTTAATTTATCGGGTCCGTATTTTAATAATCTCTCATGTGTGTGTGAGTGTGTGTGTATGTGTGTGTGTGTGTGTGTGCATTTGTGTGTGTGTGTGATGCGCAGTAGAGCAGGCGCGCAGATCCGATACTGATTATAATTAACCGACCGACGGTCGCCTCGAGTCATTCTTCGTCTTCGTCCTCGTCCCCGTCTTAGGAATATTTAGGACTATTTTATCGAACACGAACTGCAGTTCACCGTGCTGACTACATTGTAATATAACATTTCATCGGATTTTTGTTTCTACGATTTATCGCCCGGTTACGATAATGATTAGTGTTCGTAAAAGTATTATTATAGAGATACGCGGGTTGAACAATCTGGTTGTTGGTGCAACAGCGGTGGCGTGTGTAAAAGAGAAAAAAATCAAAAATATTTGCAGCGGCCATATAGCTGCTGCTGGTTTTGGTAAAGTACTAAGAATGTCTATAACAAATCACCAATACAGGAGATTAACGAAATGAGAGAATATAATTAACTCGGCGAGAGATGCTCAATATAATGATAATTTGCAATCCGGGAATTATCTTTATTTTACTTCTTCTCCCGCCACGTGGATTATGATGATTATTAAGAACGTTTAGTTCCCACGGATACTATAGGTACCTCTATAGGATGTATAATACAAGTAGGTACTTATGTATTAAATTTATATACTGGATACGAATTGCAGTGCTCGTATATTACATTATATTACTGGACCTAAGATCATGAGCAGTGCATTCCGACACTAGAATATTGTAGTAGGAATTTGATTAAAGCAAGAAACAATGTTTAAGTATAATTTTATTTAAGTTACTTATAATAATTATGTGCCTTGAATTATTTCATTTTAGCTATATTAGTGTTGTAGTTTTTGGGAAACGGTTTAGGTTAGTATATTAAAATAATATTATAATAATAGAGCCAGGTGAGAAGATTTATAAAAAAAAGGTACCGCTCGTAATTAACGCACGTCAATGATAAAATAATAATACAATACATTTTATAATATAGTATCGGATCATAATAGTACTGCTACAACAGTGTAATAACCATTTTGCGTCCGGTAGAATCCTCGCGATGCATTTCATTGTATCCTGTATGACACGGACTTCCCTGATATTATATAGGGTGTGGCAGGCGCATTGCTCTCGTATATAGGTATATATAGTTATATTATCATACGTGTGCATAATATTATAGCTTAATGCATTTATTACGGATAATGTGATTGAACAGCTCAGAACGAAAGTCAGATTTCGACTTTTCAAAGACGACAAATTCTCTTACCTACGTATTTTAATAATATAACATGTACAGCAGGAGATAGAGACCGAGTGCCTACATCACAATATTATTCTCATTATTATTATTAGAAGTAGTAATAGTAGTAGTAGTACACAGCCGTCGTGTAAGACTCGTGGTACCTCTATATAATGTAGGCGCGTTTATACTGTATAAAAATATATAGTGTATGTGTATATATATACATATAATACATATAATATACGCGTAATGGATCAGAGTTGTAGTCGTTGTACGTTGTAATTGCGTACCTATATATACGCTTTGCACGTGTATTATACGATAATATAATATAATATATAATATGATAACGGCGTATCGGTCGGAATTAAGACGAAATGGAATATTGGTTTTTTTTTTCTTACAAAACTACACATACGAGCAGTGTACCTATGTGTATACTATATATATATATAATATAATAATGCAGTTGGAATCGTATCGACCTCGTTAGCGTTGTCGTCGTAGGCCCGCCGCCGCCGCCGCCGATTAAACACGAAAAACCGTGTACGGACAACTATAATATTATAATATACCTGGACGGCGGCAATGTGGGCTGTGGAACGGGTTGAGCGGCGCGTTAATGCGGAAACTCGGCCGATATTAGACGGCGCACTAACACACACACTCACGCACGAACATATTACATATATGTATTATATACACACACACGTGCACGCGCCGCAACTTGCATCGACTCGCGCGAATACGACCTGACAACTGTTTCTTTATTATAATAATACAGTTGTCGCCGTCGTGACCACCACGTTTGGCTCCCGTTTCACCGTATCATTATATTGTTATTATATAATAATAATAATAATAATAATAATGGTAATATTATAATATTTTTCGTCAACGGGGAGATCGAGAGGTCGGCTCAGCTGTCTAAACGTATTGTTCATGTTTAATGTCTGTACACTGGAGTACACGTAAGATTGAAAAAAATTAAAAAATGTTCCCTTTAGGTGGCAATTTGGGCGGAAGAAGCGAGTGAGTTCTGGTAGATGTGTACAAACGCACATACCCCGAAAAAATATAATATAATAATTGCATAACGAATTCGCGTCATCTTGTGCGTATAGCCATACAGTTGTTATTATCTTATGACGTCGGAGCAGGCGCCCCGCGGCCGCCGTATGGGCTTTTCGCCGCTTGCGCGCGATGATTGACGGTTCGTAATGTTTTCTGTTTCGCAATCTGTCGTCGTCTGTGATATTATTATTATTATTGTTGTTTTTGTTGTTGTTACGTTGTCTACGCCTTTGTGCTACCGTATACTTGACACCTAGGTATATACACCTATACCGACGGCGGGTAACCTATACAGCGATTACGACAGATGGTCCAGGGATAATTGAAAACGAAAGATGATTTTGCGCCCGATGCGAAAAAAACATAGACAATAATCCCCCGTGACGATTCTTATCCGATATAGGTTGTGGTACTCGAGATACAAATAAAAAAAAAAACAGCGCTTTCTGCAGTGGCCTACAGTGATGTTTACCACGTCACCGGAAGAAGATCATCAAAAACTAAGTTAAATTTTTTTACATCGAAAATATTATTAAATGAGCAATTGCCATGTTATACTCGATTAGGTCCATTTGTATTTATTGTACCTAGGTCTTACAGCAGTTTTTTCTTCTAATTTTTTTTTTCTAAGTGTTATTATTTAGTTATAGGTTATTTGGAAAAGTCAATAGGTAGTTATATAAACGTCAAACGGTACCCCTAAATAATAATAATAATGATAAGTAAATTTCTAATAAATTAATTTTTCTATCTATTTGAATTGTTGTATAATAATCGATTTGGTCTATTCAATATATAATGCATTCATAAAAAAAAAAAAAAATTGGCGAGACTTTTTGGGACTATATTTCTATAGTAGAAAGTATAATATAATATGTACACTATGCGGTTAACGCAAGCAAATCATGAAATGTACTGTTTTTTTATTTTAGAAAAATTGAAAAATTTTACGCAATCATTAATTTTCTATTTTAATAGGTTAAAACAGGAAGAATAGTTTTTTCTCCCGTAGACTGTATGTCTATATATTATTATTATTATTAAAAATTGGTTAATCACCAATTTGTCGTGGACTTGAGAATGCCTGTATAATATTATATATACCATGAATACTTATAATATATAGACTTGTTTAACACTTATATATATATATAGCCAAGGCGAGTTATGTCATTTAATCAAATATTCCACCCACTATTATAATATTTATATTATGTAAATATACCTATTACCTATATGCGACCTGCAGTATGCGTCATTTCTCGTTAACCCCGAAAAAATTGGACATAATTTTTCGTTTGTTGTGTAACACACCACTGTGGCTGTGGCAGTGTAAGCACGGCTAAGTCATTATTGACAGTATACATATTATAATACTATATTATTGAGTTATGTTTTTTGGTATGTCAGACTGACGTTACGAAAGCGCCGCCAAATACCACTTCGATATGCACATTACTGGAAAAACTGCTACCGGTGCCCAGTTACGCGCGTGTATGCATATATTTATTGTATATATATATATAATATATGTATATATATTATATATTATATATACATCTATTATAAATGTATATAAACAGTACGCACACGGAGATTTAACGCCATTGTGCCTTTTTTCGCCTCCGACACCTATTCAAAATAGTTGTGTATATACATAATATATACCTCTACACAGTGGCGGCAGCAACGCGCGATAAAAGAGAACAAATAAAAAAAACAACAACAAATCGGTTCTTTGTGTTATTATTCTTAGTGTTCTTTTTTTACCTTCTATATTATACGTACATTATATATTATATATACCATTGTCGGAATACACGTACACGTACTTACGATAGGTACATGTATGAGTGTATGGAGATAATCATGCAAAAAGTACGTCTATATACGGTGTCATCAAACCCTTAATCTGCCGACGAGCAAACACACACACACATAAATACGCTCTCGCGAGTACCTATGTGTGTGTTTTGAGACGAATATACAAGTACGCATACACACGCGGTATATATGTAATACGATCATTCTTCTGAGTGTAGAAAACGATCACGTCGCCGTAAGACCATGACCGATCGTAAATGAGCGAATTATGGAATTGAATAAGTCTAAAAATAGATTTATTTTGGGTGGTTGTAATTTAACGACAGCGATTCGCAATGAAGTATATTTCATAAGGCGAGGTTTAAAAAATAATTATCTTAATAATAGTTTAATTACTATAAGAACTTGAAACAATTATTTAGTAAAGACGTTAAATCAATGAAAATGTTAGGCTTTATTTTGTTTTAACCAACGTAGCACCCATTTTTGCACTAGATATATGTGAAATGTAAATTTTAATGAAAAAAATAGGTATTTAATCAGACTAGCTATTTGAAATTGACGCACAAATAAAACAGGTGATTTTACAATAATTGTATCTACATTATTTTAACTATATGCCACATCTGAGAATGTTTGTGAGAAGTTAAAAAAAACATTTTGCAACTAGAATATTTAATAGAATTTAATTGCGTAAAATTATCATTTTCATGGATGAATAAAGATCTTATTATTAAAAGACACTGCGAGTATGTTATGGGTTTAATAATTATTTACTTGTACAATAATAATTAGAGGCATTGCGAACGTATGAAATAAAATATGTTTTTTTTTAATTGGACCAAACCAAGGTTGTTTATTGTGTCACACTATAATCGCTGTCACGTATACTACTGTAGCGCAAAAATGTATAGGAAAAAGGGTCTAATTACTTTCAGTATTCGAAAAAAATTAAAAAGTTCGTAAAATAATTCAAATTGCTGGTAAAATTTCTTTGATTATATTTTTCGTTGAAAACTATTTAAAATTTTTTTATAAATATCATTTATCGTCACACTTTTAATATTATGTGATTCGGTTGTAAAATTAAAACACGTATAGAAAAAACGTAGTGACCTTCTCCCGTACATACAGTCCCTATACAACGCTACAACTACTACCTCCTCGGGTTACGTTTAAATCGTGATGGTTTAAAAATTTTCGTGCAAACATGATTGGGTCGATGTTTTGAAACGATACATGTATAATATTAATACGCAGGAGGTAAATATTAAAATATATTTACTGATCAGCCGCGGACACACGAAATCGATGCGGAAATCGGTCAGTACCTATACATATACACATCGTTAAAAAGTTATCGTTTTATCGTCCCGAGAGCGAACGCTATAGTACTGCGTCAACCCGAGAAAACTGTATGATAGTAATAATAATAACGTAATTTACGTAATCTAAACGAGACGTATCATACTGAATAACACATCGGTCACATCGTGTTCTTTACGCGTATAAAAAGCGTGTAAAAATGTTGTAATAATAAGGTCTGACTTATAATTGCCAACGGTTATTATCCGAATAGTCGAGTTGAAATATCTCTAGGAAAAAAAGAATCGGAAATATAGGTACGCTGCTGCACAGGAAAAGCATAACATGTTCGTTAAAAACGTCTCCAAGAAAACGGTTAAAAGTAATAATAATAAAAAAATACGTTTCTCGTCGGCGAGCCGTTAAATAGAAGATTTCGGGGGTGTTTGACACAATCGGACGATTTAAAACGCAATCAACTACACGTTAATGACAAGGCCGCGTAACAAGTGCGAGCGCGGGTGGGACGTGTGGTGTAGGTACGGTGGGGGCGTAGTGGCGGAGTACGACATGTGGTGAAACCGTTGCGGGGGGCAGATGCGCGGCTCTCTCAACTGCCGCCGCCGTCAACGGACGCGAAATACACCCACCACTGTACACATTGTATAATAATATGTAATACACACACATACACATACATACACGTATACCTATATAATAGTACGTACACGTATATAGTGTATACAGTAATAATAATGTGACTACTGTACAACGGAAAAAAAAAACATACTATTTTCATTATCTTCACCCATTGTTCTTGAGGAAGCACGCTTCTTCGTACAAATGGATAGTATTGGACGAAAAAAAAGTCCGTTAAAAATAATTACGACTTTCGACGGTTATTTTATTATTATTATTTTTTTTTTCTTTTGCTTTCTAGTTTTGAGATGACCACATTTTGTATTCGGCCGTCGGCCTCCGTCGTATTTTTTACACTCAAAGGCACCAGTAATCAAAAAAAAAAAAATTATACTTTAAGCCACTAAGTACAGGTTTGCACTCCACGTTTAGAGTAAATCATTCATTTTGATATTATCTAAATTCACAACACTGAGATCGATATTACATTAATTTTTTAAGTGTTTTGCTAAATTAGTGTATAATATAATTATTGTACATTGAGTTAAAAGTTTAATGAGTTTATACACTTTAAACATCGTGTATACACAGATTACGTATCTCGGGTAAAATTTTAAGATAATCTAAGTCTAACTCTCCGAAACGAGTTACAATATATTTAGGGACATTTTGAATAAGCACCACCCTTCATGATAAGAGTTTGCTGTACGATTAGAACGTGATGTTTACGAACCAAAGAGGTTACTGTATATATAGGTAATTTATATTTCAAATGTTCTTTATGTTTTATCATCATAGTTTCTGTTAAAATTGAGTTTGATATTAAAAAAATTTTAATAAGACTATAAAATGATGGTATAACACGAGTATAACGACTATGTCGTTTTACGGAGGATGAGAAGAAGAAAAACGGTAGATGTGTAGGCAAATAGAGTTTAGAATGTATATTATAAGTGCTTACTAAGCAGTTGAGAAAAGCCTCGTTGTCGGTGACACGGTAAAACAATACTAAGCGGCGATCCGGATTTAATAACTGGTCCATGCTAATACTCTAGTGTGTGTCCGGTCGTGATGATGAATATTTAAACGTAGAATTTTTTCCTACTATATCTTTACATCTCTCCCTCTTTCTCTCTCCGTCTTACTACATACATCCTTCTCTCTTTATCTTTTCGTTGTTTAATCAATCCAGACGGCCCTCAATGAGCGCCGGCGAATCGCCGAGCACGATCTCATGAATAATTCACCTGCGGTCCTCCGCACACACCCGCACCCTTCGCTAAACTTTAGCCTTCCTATGCTAATTTCGTAACTGGAACTACTACTGTTCAGCAACAGCATCAGCAGCGCTACACTATGTACGTGTACGCACATAATAATAACGCTATATGTATATATAATAATATTATAATGTGTGTATGTTTGTATATGTTCAATTAATGTATCTGTCTCGTGTATCATAACCAATAAGCCACCGGCAGTCTTGACCTAGGGCATTGTGAGCAAATTCCTCGGCGCGTGTACCTATATACAGATACATGGTGCATTATATCAATACGACATACCGCTAGTGTGTATATTATACCGATTATAACTATAGAAAAGAAAAATATATTGGTTCAATATAGGTACGCACATATTGTTATTATTCTTCTTATTATTATTCATACAAAACCGACACTGCAACCGCGCATAAACCATACAAAACGAATAACAATCTAATGAACTGTTGAAAACAAATCAATCAGATGATAATTGAGCTTAGACACACTCCTTTACACGCTTGGCGCAATATTTGTCATAGTTGGAATAAATGACGCAAATCGTAAAAAAAATAAATGTAATTAAGAATGTGAAAATCACTTTTTAACGAAACAATCTAGTTGTTATATTATATTTTATAGTCTTTAAGCGATGTAGGCATATTGTAGGAAAAGATAACGATTAATCCTTTGGGCATGTGTATTATTATAATATTACAGTCTAGTTTTACAATGTCATTTATACGATATGGTGACGATGACGACAACGACAACGGTAGACTTAGTTAACGTTAAGTGTTGCACTACGGTCGCATTTCACTTTACGAGCCGCGTTTGAATATGTTGACGTTATTTAGTTCGAAATTCGAATTCTGGAAATTACAATTATTACAGTCTCGTTCGAACTTTACATATTTAAAAATATCTTATACCACTACAAATAATGTGTTCAACGAATTGGAAGAAAATAGTGGTTTTTTTTTAACTACTATCTAAATTTATCAATAGAAGTGAAAACGACAATTATTGTTCAACCTATACAAAATAATTATGATATGAATAATGTTACAATGAATACTATTTAAATAATTTCTCTCAAAGCCTGCCTTCTATACTAATATAATAATATATATTATATACTATTTAGTATTTACCATTTCATCTGATTGAGTACTTATATTTAGTAAGTTATATATTTTTTATAATAAATATTTTGTATTACTATCATAGTACCATTGTATGTCAAATGGTATCGAGCGATTCTCATAAGTAAAGACGACACCTGTTGTCCAACTCCAACCCATATGTTACATGCGAATTAATCGAATCGTGTCTAGTCCATCACATATACACACACACACACTCCCGAGCGTACACGGTATTTCCATTATATTATGCTACAATATTCTAACATTTCCAACACGGCGTTCGTAAAATCATATAATATATTGTTTAAAAAATAAATATGTGTATACACATACGGACATAGGCGGCGGCGACGACAACAATTTATCGGCCGCCTTTTATATTATTTTATACGTGAATGCAGGTCTATAGACTGCGGTATTATATATTATATTATATTATTATAATATATGTTTCGCGCGTGCCTCCTTCACCCAGCTATATTACATTAGTCGTGATCGACTGGTTTGATCACCGCCCGTCCTGGAGATCTCGATTGGATTATATTATTATTATGCACAAGTACAATCTATAACTTTAAACGCCAAGAAACATGATGTGCCATGGCTATCCCACCTCGTGATATTGTTAAATTCATATTGTGTATAAGTATACGACAAAATACTTATATTTGGGGAAAGGTCATCAAGTTGTAATACGTATAACTTTATTGCAAAGGAAATCATATGAGTGTTTATATAGTAGATAAGTGAATGCATAAAAAATTTAAATGTATACATTTTTTTTTTTAATTTGGCGATATCAGGTTGAATCCCTTCCCCAAATATACGTGCTTAGACTGTATGTAATATAATATAATTCATCGCAACCTACACCAAACTCTAAACGATATTAAATTATACGCAAGTACTCGACCGATTTATTTACGATATGTTTTATTTGTGCACTTACCTTCTTGTGAAAAACCGTTGACGCTGCTACTGCTACTAATGTTTCCCGATCCCACTAAAAAATAAACAAAAAAAAAAAAAAAAAAAATACAAGAAATTAATGTCTCTGAATTAATCTATTTGTGGATTTTATATATTGCAACTTTATCCCAAATTAGGTTTCAAAAATAATATCAATTGAGTACTTTTCAAAAAAAAGAAAAAAAAATCAAGTGTAAAGTATTTTGTTTCTAAACGTATAATATATTTTCCAATGGCAAGAATGTTAATTTATATCCTCAAAGTATTTACTTTTTTACTAAGGAAATGTGTAAGTTAAAGCTGCAGCTTATTACATTACCAGGATTTGTGACATCGCTGATTGAAGGGCGAAGTAATTTGTTAATATTATATTAACAATGAATTTTTCATACGAAATAATAATTCATGATTATTGACGATAGTATAATATAATTATAAGATCAGTAATAATTTTAGTAAAAATACTCTATGTAATTTTTACTTACCATCATCGTGGTGCATCTGCTGTTGTGTCTGATGCATAAGACCTTGCGTGTGCATCTGATGTTGTGGCATATTGTGAGGGTGCAAGGAGCCCCCATGGTGCCCCAAACCTAGTTCCATTCCAATCATAACCCCTTCCACGATGTCATTCACCTTGTCTGAAAAAAATAATTATATTTCGATTAAATTCTATTGAGATAGTACAATAATTGAAAATAGTTTGTCACGTGCATAGATTTATTTTTATATAATATTTATAAACTATTTTGTATATAATCACCAATAATGCTTTTAATTATAATTTTCTATTTATAATTTGTAACATAGTTTTTTGTGATTTTATTTTTCATGGACCTCAGTGAACATATTCGTTTTATATTTAAAAATTAAACACAAGTTTGAAAAACATTTAGTAATATTATAAACGGATAGAGCTTAATATTATTCGATTTTTATCGGTTCTGATTACCTATAATTTATTTTGTTGATCTAATTTAGGTTTAGTTTACGACTTTATATACCTAGGTATTTAAAGTCGTATATCAGTAACATAATACGTAATTAAAATATGCAAATTCTCTAACTTAAAACAGGTGCAAATAGTTTAAACTGATTGTTGACAGCTGTCTTTGACCGTAGAAGGTTATTCAATCGTATTTTGAACCCTCGATAGGTGTTTTAGTAGGAGATTTTTGCTTTGTCATCGTGTCATTACAATCATTAGGTACAAACGGTCAATAGTTTTCGCTATCCCGGTGGCCTGCGCGCTCATTGATAGTCTACCACGTTCTTATTTGTTCTTCGACTCGCACCGTGATATACACACATGTCACATATGCATGCATCCTGTGTTTTAATTCTCCAATTTTTTTCTCGGATTATTTTCGTAACATAAATTATCAATATTTTTTTACCCTCGAAATCGTATTTAAAAATTATTATTATTTTGGTTGCCGACATAGACGCTTATATATGCTTCGTTTATATACATCATATTTTATAAATAGCAAGGCAGGTACACCATTTATACTATATTATTATATAGCATTTTTTATCGGGATAGGATATATATTATATTATTGTAACGACCGCGTTTATGTAAATGTTCTGAGTCGTGCGGATAAGTACACTGTGAAAGAAACGAAAAAGTGTGAAAATTGAAGCTCGTGATGACGCTAGCGGTCAACCACTGTGGGGTGTCATCTCTGCGGCGTGCGCGTGTGCGTATAAATCTCGATCACGCGGGTCCGGTCAGAATCGTGGCTTGATATTCTTCCAATACACCGGGTCATCTCGCGTTGTGTGTGTTTGATAACACGAAACCAACATGAAGGAATGAGAACAGAAAAAAGCAAGAAAAAAAAATGAAGAAATGAGGTAAAAAATAAAATAAAAGAATAATATAAAAGAAGGAAAAATTCCCGTGAAGCTACGCACATCGGGCCCGTTATGCTCACGTGTGTCACTGCACGAATACAGAATCCAGTGACAATCAGTTCGTGGGTATCTCTCAATAAAATTATCTCAATACGAAAAGCCTATTCAAGCGTCTCTTCGAATTTATACATTTTATACGTAGGTACCTTCACAGAGGAAAGTATTCACTATTGAACTGCTTACATATAATAAGTATAGGTGTAGGCATACATAGATAATTTAACTTTAGCGTATTTATAGATATTCATTTTTATAATTAATTATTTTGTTTTGAGAAGTCTGTATAATTTTTCAAGAGGATATAATAGCTTAACGTATAATATCTTATTAAATAATATTATATGACTGTTGCAATTAAGTACACCGATAATTTCAAGAATATCACATACATGGCAACGAACACGTACATGGACGCCGGTCATCAAATAACTACAAACGGACTATCTAGACGATTTAAATAGCGAAGTTTAACTTTTTATCGTTAAGTCCACTAAGCAATTGGTAGGGAATGGTCGTACCTATACCATTTCTGCAGTAAAATATATACAGTCCGAAATCATATTATCTTCTTGCGAGGTATCATTTCGCGTTGGCATTTTTCTCACGTGCCTCATATAAATCGAGTTTTATCTACCGCGCGATGTATATATTATAATACTCAGACGAAAACAAATGTACGAGAGTGGCGGTGAGCGTGTGTCCGGCGTGCGAGACGAGCCGGTGCGATCTATATAAATAACAATATTATTATAATTTAATACCGCCAAATAAGAGGAGGAGGCGAGACGCGGACGGTAATAAGAATGCCGATCGCGGTCGTGGAGACACGCGCTCGCGCGAGAGAATATAGTAATAATACCAACGCTCCGAGTATAGTTTGGGTTTGATTTGTCCACGAGATGCGTCCGACAAAACCGCCTTAATGCGTGCACGTTGTATATCACACTCCGACTTTATTATATGGTATACCTTTACCAATGTATATTTATATATAAATATATAATATATTAAACCTACTTAAATTATTCCTATTGTTGTTGTTATCATTATTACTAATGTTTGTGTTTTATCGTTTTGATAATGTGTCAAAGGAGTGTACGACGTGATTTGTGCGAAAACCCACGAAGCGTTCGACAGGTGCTGAGAATGTGGACACGAAATATATTATTGTATTATAACTATTATTATCGCCACAGACAGTATTACTGCGGCGTGTATTATCATATCAATACTAGTATCGATGTGATGGCACAGGTTGGAAGGTCTAAACCTGAACTCTATAGTTTCGGTCAGTCCGACGGCCTATTTGCCACGATGGCTGGGCCCGTGCACTACTGCAATAGTATACGAGTACATCATAATATAATAATATACGATGTGCCGTACGTAAGTACCTATATCACATATAATATATCCTCATAAATATATATATATATATATATAAATATATATGATATGTTACGCGGCTCAACAGTTGACTTTCAAAGACTTATTTTTTCGTTTTTTTTTCACGTACCGCGTATATAGGTATACGATCACACACTGCAACTATAATATTACGATACAGTAATAATAATATCATGACCACTCGCGTGTTGTAAAACCGCGTTGACATTATACATTCACATAGACAGAAGAATAGAAATTTAACCTCATTTTTTTTTTTTTTTAACCGCTTTATCAATCATGAAATCGGAATAATATTTGCGTTTTTCTGTGCAAACAGGGGAAAAAAATTAAGAGAACGACGACAAAATGAAATAAATCATTGCTTTCGCGGAGTAAACTCGGATGAACCGACAACAACGTGGTACATGTATATGTGCGTAAAAAAAACAATGTAACGCGTGCACGCGCAGTGCTACAAGTCGCGTTCCTCCTACCTTATAATAAATCGTTGTCGAAGTAAACGTCGCTGCGAAAGGCCGTCTGTTTATACGTCGGTTGCCGATGACGATTCTATTCCCATATACAAACACTTAAATATATAATAATTATTATTATAATATTTCATTTGTTTGAATTTTAAATGAAAACACCGATAATATTATATTATATTTGCACACTGGTGTAATATTATAGCTATATAATAGCACAGCACAGGCAAAAACTATTCTCAATAAATACATAATGATATTATACTTTATATTTAAAAATAAATAAAATATGCAATCAGAATTTATAATATAGTATTGTCACTACTATACTTTAAGAGTACTGTGTATAATCTATTGACTTAGCGCGTGTTCACAGCTCCGTGACCGTAATAATAATAATAATAATAATATAACTTTTCGACGTACGCAGGAGGTTATAATCATTTATTCGTATATATATGAGTATAATATGATGTATGAATAATACCTTAACGAAATACATATACATATTGGCAAACATCTATATATGCATAAACACTTTGGCGTGTAGTACGCATTCGACGCAATATACTTATTCGTGTAGGTAAGCGTCGCAGTTATTTTGCCGCCGCTTGTACTTGAATCATATTATGAGAAAAGCGCGTACTATCAAATAGATTCAATAGGCGCACGATAGACAGAATATTATTGAAAACGTATACAGACATTTATTTCTTTAGATTCATAGTGAACATTAAGTAAAATAATATTTATATTAGTTAAATTATACTTATTTCGTGCAAAATGCCGTTTCTAGATTACATAAAGTGTGTACTGTTGAATCGTTTACTTGATTTTCAACGCTATAACCATGAATAATATTTAAAAATAATTTATTGTCGTTGCAAACAAATTGGTCTATTTTAAATAACTTATAATAGTATATTAACTATTAAGTATTATTTTGGTTACGTAACCTAAAATTCCTATTGTTAGTTTTAGTTAAAATTGTATGTTATTATCGGCAATGACAATATTTATATAAAAAAAAAAAATGTTGTATCGTAATTGAACTTGTTAATGTAATGACATGAAATTAATTGAATACTGCGTTGGATTTCATGTATGTTTTAATGATAAACTTAAATCAATAAAAACCTTATTTTGGAATGTAAGAGTAAAAAAAACTACATAAATGCATTCTAGATTGTTACAGTAAAAATCATAAACAATATTTTTGAACATTTATTGAAGATTGAAAAAAAAATATGGAATTTATTATATGTAAATAATGGTGATCTAGCTATTTAAAAAAAATAAATATATAACAATTTACAATAATTCCAAAGATAATTCTGATCGATTACGGCAAAATTGAACCTTGTGATTTTCTATAGTTTTGGAAATTGTATTTGTACTATTTTTTAAGGACGCTCGGCATTAAATTTAGCTAATTTCGTATTAGAAGAAAAAACGGTTATCCTTCATTTTTTCACTTAACTATAAAATCTATTTTAGCTGATAATTATAGTTGGAAGCTGTTTATTTATGGATTTAAATATATATAGTAATACATGCTATAATTATTTTATTTTGTTATGTAAAAAACATTTTTCTCTAATATAGCAACTTCCCTAATAAATTATGTATAAACTCTATTTATAATACTAGTAATTTGTTTTAAATTACTACACATACTTAGAATTATTGCTATAGAAACAACACTCAAGCAAGTACAGGGAAAAATATGTCTACCCTATTAATAAAAGAATACTAGAAATATTTTAACGAATAACTAATTGAATATAGTTTTATCTAATTTTTAAATATAATAAATATTTTTTTTAATTTTTAGTACCTATTATTTGTTTAAGAGGATTTAGTAGGTATATTATCGCCAATATTATTTCACCAATTAGATTTTTATCATATTATCGTCACAAAATTAAAGTAATATAAATACTTGATATTTTCTCGAGTTTAATTTAAATACATTTTGAACCATTTCTGTTTTAGTTGTTAATAAAATATACGAACAGGCAACAATTCAGGAAGGTCGATTCAATTATTTACCAAGTAGATAAATAAGAAAATCATTCATTAAAGATTGTTTGTTTTTTTTTACTTAGAAGTCCTTGTGGTATTGTACGTGCGTGCGAGTTTATTTTTGATTACTCTAATTTTACATTTTAGACTATAAAAATAAAACTGAAAATATATCTTTAACTTGAGAGTTATCTGAATTCTAATTTTTTTTCATTACACTATGTAAATATTGGTCGGGACTCAATAACTGAACGATTCATCAAAAAAAAAAAAAAAAACAATATAATGGTTTAGTGCCAGCTATATTATTATGTATATTGTACTATAAATTGACATTTTTTATGCAACATTGTAGATATTAAACCTATTAGAGAAAGTTCTGGCTACATAATTGGTAAATATATGAACTATTCTATATAATACGTATTTTTAACACTATTTTGTGCTATTCATCTGTGATTCCTGTCACCTATGTGTATTGTGTATATATGATAAATAATATATTATTTATCGAAGCTTTTGTTTTATTAAAAAAAAACGCATACACAATACATTTGCTTATATAACACAACACATTTAAACATAAATATAATATACATATTTTATATACATTTAGTGCTACCCTCATTTTGGTGTTAATATACATTATATTATTATTATTATTATTATAATATGCGACAAATATACCTGCATATATATGCACTATACAATCATACACACCGTAGAGCCCTGTGACATCCGACGCAGCAGCAGTGGAAACGTCACAGACAATTAACGTCTATTGTGACGACAACGTGTCTGCGTGCTGTTAGGGGTGGCAAGGGTTTCCGTGGGGCTTGGTAATGACGGAAGGAATAACTCCGTGTGTAATGCAGACTACAGTAGGTACCCTTTGCTACAATATAATACCTTTCTATAGTATCTATGTGTACTTTTGATGCGGAATAAGGAATAAGGAATTTTCGGAACACAGATAATTTCAACACTTAAATACATGACACGTAGTTTACCTATAAAAATACTTATCGAGTAAATTTGAATTGGACCCACGTAAATTCACCATTCCAATAAAATAATAATATAAATGAATGTATATAGTTATTATCATTATATTATATCATATTATAATGACCTGCCCTATCCAACCCGTCAGTATTATTACTACAATAAAAATGTAATAGTCTATATTAATATATTTGTGTGATTTTCTTATAAATTATATTATTTCACGCGACGATTTCCGCGATACAAATAAAACGGTATGAACCACGTCGAGTAATAATGTAAATCGATAAATATATGTATATGTATATATATATATATATAAATTTATATATATTTATAAAAAATATATCTTTGCAGTTACGAATGACCGGAAAAAGAACTGATGGTTACGCAATTAATTGGATTTTCCATCTGGGACGGGTTTCCACTGTAGGAAAATTTAATCTGCCACTTTCTCTTGAGGTTTTTTCTCGTTCATTTCCTTCTTATGTACAGGTTAGGTTTATACATTTATTTTATATATCATTTTATTATACACCTTTTTTTCCAATCAACCAATTGGGTTCTTATATGATTGTTCATGAGATATTTTTTTCTTCCCCTTCATAATATACGCACTGTACGTCGCCCATTTATCAAAATGACTATTTTTAAAAGTTTATGATTAATTTAATAAATACCTAATTGAATAATTTTTGGATATCCAAGCTTATTATTTTTTTACAAACAAAAATATTTTTAAAAATGTATAAAACTTACATTGTAGGTAGGTACCTAAATTTATAATGAGTGGGAAAATGCAAATTTTTTTTGTTTATTATTCCTCTTTGTATAAAATAATTTAATAAAATATGTAATACAAATCTCAAATAATAATATCCATAATATAAATAATATTAAGTAATATTTTGTTTTTAAAATTATTTACATGTTATTATATTTTATTTTAATAGATTTGTAACAATGATAAAATATTTAAGTATATTATCATTTTGAAAGATTTATGCAACGATATGTAAAGGTGTTAGTATTATTTTAAAATATGTCAATTTGTTATTACTTGTTAATGTTTCAAAACTGTTTCTACAAATATTATTTTCATATTTTAAACATTAAATTAAATTAAAATACAAAGGTGAATAAATTAATATTATGAAATCATGTTTTTTTATTTAGTTTAATTTTCTTATAAAAAAATCTGGGCCTCATCGAGAAAAACTCATGTGTTGATAATGTATTATTATATAAACATAAAACAGTTACATATGTATAAATAATAAAATATTTTATTAACTATATTTTTAATAAATCTATAAGTAGGTACCTACAAAGTACATTCGACCTAACAATATTTAACAAAAATAATTAAATATACTACTTCATAAATAAATAATATTGATACTATGTAAAACATTAAGTAGCGTCCAGATTTTAAAGGTTCAACAAAACGATATTAATTTTCTCTAAAAAACCGAAAATATTCTATTAAAAAATAAGAAAAATATTCAAAATTAAGTTTTTATTTATCAAAATATGTTTTAATACTAGTATGAAAACTATTTTTTATTTTTTTTTTCATAAAAGATACACGTTTTATATTTTCTATGATAAATTATAATTAATTTTATACGATTAAAAACTTATAATAGTTAAAATAACGGAATACTAAATGAAACATAAAAGAAAAATAATTATTTTATTGGCAAATGAAAAAGTATTTAATAAAAACTTTTTTTTGTTCACTTACTTGTGTATAAATTGTCTATTTATTTTTTTTTTTTATAAAACTACGGATGTTCTAAATTATACTGTTATATATTTTTAAATAAGTAAATATAAACGCTTGTTAAAATATAAAACTTGTGTAGTTCTTAAAAGATAGATAAACACCAATTTTAGTATAATTATTTTTATTTTTTTTTTGATTAATAAACTAATGAAAAAGTACAAAACACTTTCAGAATAATAGTAAAAAAACATAAATAAATATTCAAAAATCAAAATTGAAATAATTCAAAAGTAAAACGACTTTAAAAATGTTAAATAATTTGAAATGTACGATTTAATAATAATTTGTTTCGTTCGTTCAATAATAATTCATAGTCGTTCAATAAACTGGAAAATTTGACTTTTGATTATTGAACTAGTGACTTATGTTATGATCCCAAATCGTAGATAACATCTAAATCAAGATTTAGGAAACAACTGCACTGCAGCCGACGCCGGCCGTCTGGGTGTTATGTAAAAAAACTCACAGTAGCGCACAATAATTATAGTGTTTTTACTTTATTGCTATATATATAATACCTATGCCCATAGTGTTCATATAATATCATTATAATATATTGTACAGACGTCGGGTGCGGGTGCGGTATAGACGATTGACGGCAACGGCTACAACTATGACTAGGGGACCCGTCATCAGCAGTATAACCCGTAATTATTATCGTTTTGTGTTGTCCTTGATGTCTATACGAGGCGCAATGTCAGCAGCTGCTGTTCGACTCTGATAACGACACAAAACTATATATGCACACACAATATATAAATAGACAGATATATTTATAATAAGTCCGGGACAAAAAGGGTTGTGACGTGTCCGTCGAAATGTCAATGACACCGTTTTTCATTAGAGGCAGATAGTAGGAAAATGTGCGAAAAAACTATTAGGTATACGAATTTGCGTAAGTGGAGCGTTTGTGTGACGCGTGTACGCTGAAAATGAGTTTGTCACGATGTTTAGATAACCTTATAATTTTATTGAATTGCCTACCGAAAAGTTTTATCGGAATGACGAAACTGTAAATTGTGTACTGTGTATAAAAAATATATTTTTAAATACTTATATATAATTTACGTATACCTACAATTTATACGTATATTGTATCAATATGATAATTTAATTTATATATTTTACTATATAGTCAAATAAGTGATGTACGATATAATAATAATTTACGTATAAATATATATGTTATACAGAGTGTGATAGAAGAATGGTAATCGGCGGAAACGACAACAATAAACGTGCGGCCCGGCAAAGCTGGGCACCGACCTGTTGGATTCACTCGCACGTTGTTTGTTTGTGTCTGTTGGGTTTTTTTTTTTATAATCAAGAGGACAATGATTTAAAAAAAACATAATTATGCATCACAAGCACACACGCTAAAATAAAACATAGACTGATATTGGAATTCAAAATAAAAATCATGAGATTTACATTTTTTTTTACATATAATTGTAAATAATATATAATAATTTATAATAATATATATGACATACGTAACTTCATTCTATTCTATATAATAATACAGTAAAACCTCCTTTAATGAAAATTTATAAGTAGGAGAATTTTTTTGAACAAACTACAATATTTCTGCAAAATGAACCTTCTAAAATCTGAATAGCGGACAAAATTTCAGCACCAGAGTGTTGGATAATAATTAAAGATTTCACTGTGTTATTCAAAATTTAGTTTTGAAAAATCCCCCTAGAGCGCTTAACTTAATAGCTGTACTTCAATCTGTGACACTTAGTAAGATTAATTGTAACTGTTTTTTCCATCAAAACTTCTATCATTTTTAAATTCTTTCTACTGTTCTGAAACCTTTGATGATAAAAAAATTAATATTTTTAACCATATAATATTAATACAAACACAATTACTTTTTTTGTCATTGTTTTTGGAATATTTTTAATATTGTTATTAAGTATATTATGTACCTAATTTATTTTATTTATATCATTCTTGATTATACAAAACATAAGTATATCACATATAATTTTTATCCTCAACCGAAAATTTATGAATAATAAAACAATTTTTTTGTATTCGAAGATCTCAGCATATTTGTTTTTTCTATCAGACTTCACGAGCAATATAGATTCAACGTATCAATGTAAAATCGTTTTTAACGATTTTAAGAAAAATTATAAAATCAAATTACTTTTTTCAAAAGTTATAGAGAATAATATTTTTGAGAATTTGATATATCGGTAATATAATATTTTATTATTATTGGATTTAAAATTTTACAAAAAAAAAAAAAAATATGAATTTAAATGGATGTTTAATTGTTTTGAGACAATATTTAAACTAACTGATATAATCATACTCTCAAAAATATCATGTTCTGTAATTTTTGCGATTTATAATTTTGTTATAGAATTATTTAAAAACATAAAAAAAATATTTTGCGCGAATGCGCTTTATCTATATTACGTAAATAGTGGATTTTAATAACGAATAAATTTCATGTAAGGAGAAAAATGAATTATCTGTGTTGAAAATCATGATTTTTAACAGTTGCCAGTTGAAGTTGAGGTAATACTTAATTAGGTAAATAATATTAGTATTGCAGCAATGATAACTAAAATATAGGTATAATACTATTAACTTCATGGGAAAATATTAATTCAGTTTTAAGCTTGTTAATGTATTTGTTTTTTTTTTTAATAATAACATGAAAACATCTCAGTGTCACGATGAACTTATAATAGTATGACTATATATATATATATGTATATATATTTATAATTTACGTATAATATAATGTTTACGCATTGTATAACGAATGGCCGTGGGATATTATGAAAACGAGAGGAAAGGAAGTGTGTTTACGGGCAACCGTCGTAGGAAAATATTGAAAACATGTGCACGTAAAGTTTGCCGTAGATACAATCAAAACGATTTTATTTTTTTTCTATCTGTGTTTGCACATATTTATCAAAATTATATATTATATTATAAATTATAATGTCATAATAGTTTATTTTAAGTTATAAATCATTAAATTAAGCATATTATTATAGGCTACATCCAAAGTTTGATTGAGTAAATATTATTGATATTGAATTTCAATAGCTTGGTAAAAATAAAATTAATGTTTATCGAAGAAAGTATACGAATTATTGCTTTAAAATCGATTATGAAAAAATGCATTCCCAGCGTTCACCTGCGTTAAAGTTACTCGGTCGGTGTACTAGTAACCACATGACGTGTCTTGAATTATAATATTATTTTTATAGAATGTCTGATATAATAATATTACTACAGACGCGTGCTACGAGTCTCGGGTAGATGCAAATGGGCATATTATAAATATAAATAGACAACACATATAGTTACTCACCAAAAGCAGTGTGTTAAAGCTCGTTCCGGGGCAGGTCCCGTGTCCCGTGGCGGACGTTAGCTGCTCACTCGAACGCGCACTTATCGGCGGATGGGCCCGCGAAATCGGTCGACGACAACTAGAGGGTGGACAATAAACGCCACACGCTAGTTTGTAAACGGCCAACGATAATATTATTAGTATACGATATTTTATATTTTGTGTTGACGGAGCGACACGGCGAAATCGACGATTTGAGTATTTTAATACGGGAACGGCGGCGCCGACGACGGATGTCGCGTAAATCGTCGCCGCGATTATTATACAATATTATACGTATCTATGAAAGTTTAGCGCGTACGGAATTATCGATATTGTGGATATCCGGTGGAGCGGTCCGGAGGGCTGAAGCGTCGTCGATGCGCACGGGTGCGGAGAAGCGAACCGGGTGAGAAAAAATAAATAAATTGCGATCGAGTCAATCGAAGCACAGACGCCGCAACACGCACACGCACACGCCACACACACGTACACACACACACCGGCGCGATCGCAAGCTCTCTATATGGTCTACCGATGGTGCGTCACGACCGTCGTCCGCCGTGCTCGCTGGTTAGGCACTGGTACTATGCGCGCGGAGGTACCGGTCTGTACTATGGTCCACTGGCAAACCAAACGCTCGGAACACCGTCTCCCCCGCCGCCGTCACGCGGGCCGCACGCCATTGGCCCGGAGCCGGGGCCGCCCGCAACAGGTGCCACACGCGCGCACACGCACACACGCACACACACACACGCTCTGGCGTGCGCATTTACCTGTCGGGTACACACGCACACGAGGCAACACGTTACCCCTTCCCCCTCTCACACCCACGCCGGTGCTCCGCGGCCGCGGGGACGGTGGGGGGAGGATTCGGTTTCGGCGGCGGCGACGACGGCGGCAGGGGACGTCGACGACTTTATTGCCGCCCGGTCGCCCGCGTCTTTTCAGTAGTTCTTTCCCGCCACAACATAAGTTTCACCATAATATTATTATTATTCCCATAACCAGCCATGTAACGCGCGCTATACTGTTATATTATCATTATCATTATCATTATTATTATTATTATTATTATTATTATTATTATTATTATTATTGTACCTGCCGTACGAGTGAGCACTGAGCACATACGCCTACACACGCCTATCACGTCCGCGGTGTACACCGCCGGTCATCGTGCCGCATCAATGCGAGTATAATTCGCGCGACATCTGTGACCGCAAGTCGCCGACATGACGATACGTCATAACAATAACATTATAATATTATTATTATCGTGTATGCAGTTGTGCGGTACGGCTGCAGGTATTTGTATAATACCGCCCGTTTGTTTCTATACATACATAGGTACGTCCAATAATAATTGTTATAGACTATAACTTATAGCATAATATCACCTACTATTATTTAAAATCGCTCTACCAATATAATATAGTCATTCGATTTGACGAGAATAATATTATATTGCACCGACGATTAAAATCCACTTGCATTTATTACAAACAAAATGTACCCGTTGTTATATCATGTTTTAAGTCTTCCGCGAAAAATAGACCTCCGATCGATTCTTCGTTAAAATTAATGGTGCACAGCCTAATTCGTTTTGATCCTCAAAAAAATGCATAAAATATTGCTGCACTGTGCGAGCTTTTGTAGTTGTTTATAAAATATATGATTGAAGTGACTGAACAATAGGTAGAGCGCAACGTTTACTCGGTGATTAATTAACTTTTACTATTATGTTATACACGCGTAATATATTCTTGTGAGGAACTTGAATATATATTATATATATATTATTTTTTTTTAATTTGAGATTTGAATGCTTATAAATTATAATATGATGTGTGAATTACGTATAAAGTATACCTACATGCATATTCATTTATTTTTATGAGAGAATATTTTTTAATTAAAAGTTAATGAATTTGAATTTTAAAATATAATTTTTAATCAATAGTAGAAATTTATAAACATTAATTTATGACAGTTTTCTTTTTTTTTTCTTTTTTCTTTTATAATGGTTGATTTTTTTTTTTATCAAATAAAATACATCATTTTAAAATTGATTAACGTTATTGAAAATATTTTTTTTTACATAATCCTCAGTTGAAATAAAACAATGTATTTTTATTTTTTTGAATGACAATTATTTTTATTTTCATATTCAGTTTCAGAATATTTTTCGGAGTAATTCGATACATAAAAATTGAAATTTGAACAAATAGTATATATGAGTTAATTTATGAATACTTAAAGTAGGTGAGTGGAATAGAATGGGGATAACATCCTTTCAATGTTGGTTTACTACTCCGATCATTTAAACATAAAATACTTAACAATTATAACTCATAAATTACAGGTCTGAATTCCAGGCTTTATATAAATAGAAATACTGCAAAAAAACATTCTGATTCAAAATATGAAATTAAAAATAGTAAAAACTTAAAAAATAATTAACGATAATAAATATTTAAAATAAAATTTCAAATTTCGTTTTATTTTGACTAGGAAATAATGTGAGAAAAAATGTTATTAGGTTTTAAAATAATAAGTGTTTGATAGAATAATCACCTGTGTACTATACGTAGACACTAAGCGTAGATATATATATAATAATATACAAATGTATAGAGGCATAGTCACATATTATTATAATGCACTCCAAACAAAAATAGAAAATAAAAATATACAAAAAACAACAACACGTCCTGTTTCTAAGTCTTGTTTCTGAGCGCTTTCCACTCGACTGCACTGCAGTCTGCAAGTGCTCGGTATATAGACTACAGTATCCTTATTGTTAAATACTCAACTATTAGTTGGTATTATACCATATTATGTATTTATATATATATATATATTGTTGACCGAGACACTTCTTATGCAATATTATTATATTACTGCAGCGAGGTGTAGATTTTTGTGCAGCCTTACACATGTGATTGTGATATGTTTGCCGTAATAATATAATTATTGTCATTTTCATTCTCACACGAACAAAACATGCCACCAGTATAGAACATATGTAGAATATTGTTTCGTAAATTTATTTATTTTGTAGGTATAATTTAGTATATATAGAGCCCGGCCATGTTTACCCCGAGTTTTTCGAAAATAAAATTGAAACAGTAAAAAACATTATCAACCTATGAATAGGTATTTTTTGTGAGCATTGTAGAATATATTTCATTTTAAGTTTTTAATTTTATTATGTACCTACCTATAACTTTTTAGTATACATCATAATAAACAAAATACACAAAAGTATTCAATTATATAAGCCTGTATATTTTATTTCTTAAATAAGTTCTAACCACATGCATTAATAACACCAAACGCATAGGTAATTATTTTGTATTATATAATTTTTTTAAATATATTATAGGTTTTATTATCAATACATTTAATTTGTTCATAGTTTTCTTTTTCAGGCTTTTAATAAAAAAAAAATTGTTACCCGTAGATCACCATACCTTAAAAAACATAAATGCTCAGTGTAAAATTATTAAATGTATTTAATATAGACACTATAGGTACACTATAGGCGTATTCATGACTATTAATATTTATTTATGTTGATAAATGTTGTCATTATGTTGGTGAATATTATTTAAATACCGCAGTGACGTATCTGGAAAATATTTTCGAGTTTGAAGTGAAAGAGACGAAATATTAAAATAAATATCGTATTACTATAAAATTATATAAAACAAATTCAATAACAACCCTATAGTAACACAATATTTAATGCGAAAAAAATTTAAAGAGTTAGACAAATACATAGATTGATAGGTTATTGGTTGAATAATACAAATAGATATTTTTAACTATGATTATAAGAATACGAGCATGATATAAAAAAGGCTCAAGACTATAAAATTCAATGTGTTTTTATAAATAAACTTTCACTATTATAACACGGTTATAGATTATACAATGATTTACATTATTGAATTTGATTAGTGATGTTTGAAAAAATGTATAACTGATAACGTCAAAGAATGAAAAGTTAGGATAGGTTATAATTTTAATTCAACATTCATTAATTATTAAATCCAAAAAAAAAAAAAAATTCTTAAGAGAAATTCTCTTGTTGTCTCCCCCCAACTACTTGAAGAAAATATATTATAATATCTATATTACTTCCTAGTTTCGATCACATGTGTAATATTATGTTATAATCGAAATAAGAAAATATTATATATCATATTTTAATAGTACTTACCACATTATCAATCTAACTAACGTTTATCAAACTATAGTAAATGTTATAGTTATTTTAAGCGCGAATTTCCGAAAAATTAAAAATTGTTTGAATGGTATTTGGCATTTGCATGAGTATAATGATATGTAATATATTGATTGAAATATTTTCTTGACAAAATTCAATCAATATATTATTTTTTTTTAATTAAATATACAGTAGTAAACATGTTTTGGTATTTACACCCCAAATTTTAGATCTGAACTATAACTAATAAGTTGTCGTTTTTGGTATTTTACTCATAAAAATTGGTTAATACCCATTATAATAACCTGTACTGTAATAATATCGGGAGTAAAAAACATAAATAAGTTTATAGAAGTTTTTTTATTTTATTCAAAACATTATTTTAAAATTGTATGTTATTACGAGTATACCGTTTACCGTCTTAAAAATAACAATAAAAATATATACCTATCTAAAAAATATTCCTTTACAGTTAGGTATATATTATATAATAGTACCTATATGATATTATCAATATGTTAAATTGTTGAACATTTTAAAACTTAAAATCATATTTAAAAAATCCAGCATTATTATTGTTAGTCTTACCATCTTTGGTAGTGTCCTGGTAGGTTTCGTAATATTATATATTATAGTATAAGACAATAAATTTGGTATTAATGAAAAAAGTATTATTGACTATTGTAGAGTATTAATCGACAAAATACTTTAGATATCTATTTAATATGAAATAATCATCTCTTGATATTCAAATTCAAATACACACACACACACATATATATATATAATAGCCAATAGGTATAGGTAGATTTAATTTAAATGTAGATTAAACAAAAATAATAATAATGACAACAACATAGATAAAAACTTATATAACCTAACCTAACCACATATAGGACTGTTGTTATTTGATTGTTTCCCTTATTGGTGAACCATTAAACAGTTGGTAGGCATTATATTATTATATTGTACAGGTGCTTCTAAGTATTCATTTAAATATTTTATTGATATGAGTACGTATATACAAGTGATGCGGGTGTTTTCAAACTGTAAAGCAATAGCATTGCATATTTTGAAGGATTCCTTCAGACTTCAGTAATAGGTTAAATAAAAAATATGAAGATTATATGTACGAGTATATAACACAGCAGTGCTTATACATTTGTTGACTTCATCAATGAGAATAACGCATATTTTATACTAAGTGTGTATACGTGTATTTTTTAAACCACAAAGTACTATATGGTACCTATACGTATTTTATGAATCCTTTTTCTTGCCTGTAAAGTATTTTTTTGGAAATAAAACACACATAGTTTTTAAATTGTTTGAAGTATTTTAAGTGAGTCAAGGATTGAGTTAATGTAAGTTAAAATATTAGCTTGTTTATATATAAATAACATAAATTTATTATTATAATTTTTTGTACAAATAACATATTATAATTTATAATTTAAATTATTTAATTAGTGTTGGTATACGTTAATTTGACCTAGGTATTATAGGCCTTAGATTTATAACTCACTTCTGCAATATGAACATTCTAGGTTACGTAAATTAATAAACCAGATAGTAGATACTTATATGTATGTATTTAATAAGTATAATAAATAAATAAATAAATATATATATATATATATATATAAATATATACTAGATACATACATATATATTTTTATCTGGACTAATTCATGTGTCCTTTTGAATTATTATTATTATTTTTTATTTTGTGAGAAGTTCTATCCTTGTTGTGGGAGTTAATTAAATACATATAATATATAAATATGAGAAAACATACATGCCTATACGTGTATATTTTAAAAGATACCTATTTTTTTTTTATTACGTCAGCCGAATTGACATACACGTATTACATATTATAGCAATTTGAACTTACTTTTTGCAAAAACCAAAATTTATATAATAATTATTATGATACATAATATAATTATTATATTATTGTAATTTTCTTAAATTAATAGTTACTGCGGCATCCCTATTAGAACTAGTGGCGTAACTATAAGAACATTTTGTGGAAAATTATATATATATATTTTATATAGTTTCTTAAAAGGCATAATCTCAAGATGACATTTAGAGGAGAAATGGAAGGGGATTAAATTCCTTTCCTTGGTTTTATTTTTTAGAAAAATAATACTTTTTTCCTTCTCTATACCTGCAAAAATTATCAGGAGATGAGATGAAAAAATATTTACAATTCATATAAGTAATATTAAGCTTACTAATAATATATTATGTCAATGTAATTTTATATATCTATGCCAAGTCTTTTAGATTATGTTATTCTTGCGTCGTTTAGTATGTTTGAAAAGTTTCATTTCTTGCGAGTAAGACAAAAAAACATTTATACCTCATAGGTAATATTTATTATATTTTATAATAATAATTCTATAGTTTTTTTCATTTTTTGGATTGAGATACTATAAGATCTTTATTACAATTCACAATGTTTTTCATTATTAGAGAAATACCATATGATTTAAAGTTTATATAACGTGTTAAAATACATTTTTATATTGAAATTAAAAATATTATGAATTAAAAAGAGTTACTTGGGGGCAAGTAGTTGATAAATTATCTTCCGTAGTTACGTCACATCGTATACTATACTACACAAAAGACGATGTAAATAAGTACATAAAGTAAATAGCTTAAATTTGGGTACTTTAAATAATTTGAAAAGTTCATATTGTTATGTATGGAAAATAATAATTTTCAAAATTAAGAAAACTTATAAGTCCTTATAATCTTTAAAATACTATAATATAACTATATGTATATATATATCTAACTGTTAGAGGGAATATTTGTCATTTTTTGATTAAATATCTAATTTAGCCAAGTATTTGAACTTCAAACTTATCTTTAAACTTAACCTATCTTTTTTTTTTTTTTTATTGATCACCAATTCTTAATGTCTATAAATAGTTAAAAGAAAACTAAAAATTTTTGTAAGTATTAATATAATAAATAATATCTAGAAAATATTATTATAAATATTTAGTGAACATTTAAATTAAACAACAATTATTTCTTTAACAATAACAAACAAAAAAATAATTTTCTTCTGATCGTTTTGAAATAACTTGATATTTATTATTTTTAATCCCCCCTCCTCACAAATACAAATTTGATCCAATTTGCTACTTTTAAAGTTTGAAATTTAAAAAAGAAAATCTTCATAGAATTGTTGTTAATGTATGATTAATTATAATTTATAAGTAAGCAATAACTTTATGATATGTATTTATATTTAATACATTTTGGTATCTATTTAATACACCAGTCAGTAAAATATAAACATTGATACGTTTGTTATAAAAACTGGAGAAAATGTATAAACCAAGTAATGAATTTTTATATGGTTTTTACCAAATAATGAATTTCAAGACTTTTAAGTACTTTTGATTTATTTATAATAACTTACACGTATAAAGGTTAGATATCATGGCATAATTTATCGATCTATCTAAAATGCCAAGACAAGGCGTGGACTACCTGAATCTGTTCGTTGATATTGAGTATCTAATTAATTATTATTATGTGGCTATACAAACAACGAATCGATCTATCATATTATTAATAATAATTATTAAAATAATAACATTTTATTATGCGTAGTAAGTTAAATAATACATTATTATCTATCATTATTCATTATCGACATATTAAAATGTATTTAGATTTTAGGCATGTAAAATAATATGGTCCATCTTGTAAAAAGTGTTGGTAAAATAAATTATTGTTGATTTTGTAAACACAACTAGCGAGTATACTGCAACGCGATCTACTGGTGCGTAACGATCAAAGTGAACGGTATGTCGAGAGAATGCGTTGAGAACGAAATTGTGCAACCAGCATATTATTCGCTAAAACTTGAACACACATCATATCTACTATTATTAATTATTATTATTATTTATTTTTTTTACAATAATTGTTATACTTAATAATAAAAATATTTATAACATTTTTTTTTAAATTTATCATACTAGATCATGTTATATATTTTGTTCAAAAACAATAAAAATTATAATAATTTCTTATCTAATAGTTTACCTAAATGATTTATTATAATTTAACAATACAATATTTCCTATCTAAAAACAATAATAATATTATTATTATTATTCAATATTTTTCTGCTATAAGAAAATCGTGCAGCAATGATCACGGTGGACAGTAACTTTCTTAAAATAAAGAATACAAATATATTAACACAATCACAGACGTCCGTCAAATATTAAGGTTTCGTAGGTTAGTTTAGGTGAAATTATAGGAATAGTACCTATAGTATTTTGTATATAAGATAAAAATATGAGCAATTAAAGAAGTATATTTATTGTTAAATAGATAATAATATACCATGGTAATTTAATGTCAAAATATTATATTTTGACTTCCGGTTGATCAAGTTTTGTACCTACTTGAAAATACAATAACAATACATTTTTATTATTTTCGTGTTTTATTTCACAGTAAAAAATAAAAATGGTATTCATTTATAATGAATATATTTTAATATAATAGTCTAAATCTTATAAACTTAAACTGTTGATTAAAATAGTTTTATGCTCGCCATCAAAATTTTTGATATCAATGATTATTTGGTGGAAGAATAATGCACACATAACTAAATCAATTTAACGTTAAAATAGTTACACTGACAAGTGACAACTACCATTATATAAGGATAATAAATCTCAAGATTAAGCATCATCAAAAGAAAAATGAGTATTCGTGGAAACAATTTAAAATAAGTTAAATATTCCAAGGATTAAAAAAAAACTGTAAATAGAAAATCATACAAATACAATAATTTGCAGAAAAACACGTAGGTTATTAACTTGGCGATTTACCAAGTATTCTCACACTGTACTTAACTCAATAATTATTTTTCCAATTACATATTTGATATTATTCCTATTTTTATTTTATATTGCAGTATGGAAAATATATATAAACAATACCGTTGTTACGAGTACATACCAAACCACAAAAATACCTAACCTAACTTTTATATTAATTAGTAATTTAGTATAAACAATAACTAAAAAAAACATTTCTCGTCCGAATTTCAATTATATATATTAGCATTAAGTAAAAAATAAAAATAAATTTTTTGTAAAGTCAATTTCCAAAAAAAAAGGGAAGTTTTCACTTGGAAAATAGCCAAAGTATCTAATCTAATGACATCATAAATTTAACTTTTAAGCACCTATAATGTTATTGTGTCCATATTTGAGAATAGGTAATATTACTTACAAATCAAAGTTTAAAAAATAATACGTCATTAAAGAATAAAATCACCATTTATAGTTGCGTAGAAGTGATCCAGTTGTCGCCGTTAAATTGTACCATACTGATCTGTTTGATTTTAAATAAAACATTTTTCTATGATTAATAATTACTAATTAGTATATAATATTAATAGTATAATTATTATACTGACATAATTTGTTCATAGTTCAACTGTATTTTCTATGCCTACCAAACAGATTATCTAAAAATTATAATTTTGACAAGGCTATAGAATATGTTTGCACTGTATCAATAAATATCTAGTTGTTGAACTGCAACCTATATATAAAAAGAACCTGTGTAAATTTATACAGGATGGCCCATCAAAAATACTTAGTTTTATGATTCCCTCTTGTAATAAATATATTGAAATTTTAACTTTGAAACTGTTAGGTACATTTAAGATCCACAATTTTTAATAATTACTTAAATTATTATTATTTAAGAAGACAAAATTCTTATTTTTTTAATTAAAATATTTTTTTTTTTTTAAAATTGTTAGATGGTTTTTTTTTAAACTTTAATGTGTTAAGGATAATTTTCCAATTTAAATACAATTTAAAAAATATACTTGGTGGAATGATTATATTATGCTTTGAATTAAAGTTTTTGATAATGATACGATATATATCGTATATAGTATGGTATATATATATAATATATCTTAAAAATATGTTACAGTTTATTAAGTTTAAATTGTTTTAGTTTATAACTAATAGATACTTATCCTATAAGTAGATACTAGGCAAAATATTATTACATTTATTTAATCTTTCATGTAAAACAATAAATTATTAAGGATTATATTATCCTCAATACAGTTTATTAATAACTTGAAAATTGATATCGTTTAAATTTCGATTTAGATGCATTAAAATTTTCAAAAATGTATCTGCTTAACAATTATAGTACCAAAGAATATTTTAATTTGAAAAGTAATTTATGGGTTAATTATTTTTACCATCATAGGGTAATCTTAAAATGGTAAAAAGTTTAGAAAATCGGCGTTATTAAGTTGTTAAAAGTTTGATGGCCCGGTTTCGTACACAGCTTTTAATTTAACGTGATATCCAAACACTGAAAAATTATAAAAATTAATGTTGTTAAATTTCAAAAAGTAATGTCATATTAGTATTACTGTCAACATGTACTAATGTATAGTATATACACATAATAATTTCAGCATTTTGATAATCGTATATAAAAATAATTATAAGTAAACTAATGGACGACTATGAATAATATAATATTATAAATGACACATTATAATTAATGATACTGCTTAAATGTTTAATTCAAATAAAAAAATAATGTGAATTAACTTTTCATTTATTTATTATTTTTACTAATTTAACAATGCTGAAAAGTTTTTTATTTTGGTTACATCCGCTAATCTCTAGAACTCCAAGTTAGATTTGAAAAATTCGTTTTGCAATTCATTGCTCTATATTCTTGAGGATGGTTATAGACTTCCTAATATCACGATTCTTACTATTATCAGAAGCTAAGCAAAAATAAAAAATATAGTAAAAAAGAACGTTAAGCGAAAACAAAGTTTAATAGCGTTGTCGTGGGCCAATAATATCCACAATTTCAGTTAGTAATGAAATAAGTTTTAAACAGTCCTATAAAAGAGGTGGAATTATTTTATGGACAGCAAAGTGCACTGTTACTGTACTATTATTATATATTATTATAACCGCCTCAATTCAATTTTAATGTTGAACCGCACTAATTCACTATTCAAAATTTTAATCCGTGAACTTAATTGCAATTATCTTAGGATTTGTAAATTTCAAGAACACAGTAAATTTCATTCTGATTTCTCAAACCGATAATATTTACACAAAAATAATTATAATATTATGTGACACCTACAATAAGAAATGTTAAAGAAAAGGTTGAGTAAAGTATTATTATTTATTTATTAAAGTTATGATATAGTAGGTGACTACTGATAGCTTATAACTGATATTGACGCGTTTAGACACCGCTTTTAGAAAATCTCCGATGAATGAGCAATAAAAATAAAAAATATTGAAACTCAAATAAACGCAAAGAAGATTCTTTACGTATATACATTACACACGCAAACAGATACAACGTGTGTTAAAATAAAAATCAACTTATTACAATTCAAGAATTGATTATTGGTCAATAAAATTCAGCAACAAATATCATATTAAAATTAATTAATCTAAACTATTCACATAATTTATACAAAACATATGGAATGATGGATATTTTACTGTCCTTGAATCAGTATAGAGTTCAAAATCGGTTTTTCGAAAACTATAGTCAAATCCTCAGTTATTAATTTTTTATCACGGCAATTTCATACAAAATGAAAAACTTAAAACCGAAAAAAATTTTTTTTAAAACATTCATGAAGACGACACCAATAATATTTGAACCTTTTCGAGTCTATATTACCTGGTACCGATCTATATCAAATCTCGAGATTTATAAATTCATTTTCTCAAGACATCTTCACTCTGTATAACATTTAACGCATTTGTGAAGAGTGTTTTGGAAACAGATTGATCAACAGAATCAAATGAAACGCTGCAGACACAAAAGGTCTATGAATAGGCAACGTTTTTCTCTGACTCATATTTACTAATCGTCAACCGTTGATGAGAAATTATAGCGGTTACCTGCAGTTCGCATACGTATAATATGATATAATAACGATATAATATTTTTTATTGATCCAGTCTTAAAGGGATTCATTGAATATTAGATGGCGCGTCGCTGACGTGAATAAAAACGGCTGGCGGCATCGCCATTTCCCATGAATATCTCTAACATCAACAGAATTATGGTAAATACCGCGTTTGGCGATTACCTGTAGTTTGCAAGTAACGTAAATCATAATTGGATGACGATTAGATCGACCGTTGTTAATATTGTATAATACGTATTTACTATAGATTATTGAACAGCGATCGGGGAACCGCATTCATTTCCGCGTCGTCGGTCAGTCTGAGTAAAACCCGCCGGGACCTTTTTCACCATTTCCATCGTGCCGTTCAATTCACTAGATCAAACTGTTTTCGCGTCGTCGTTCACGAGTGAGTGCGTAATATTATATTATGTAAGTGTCAGTAAGTTGCCAAGTTGACAGGTTCCCAATATATTCTGTATTGTGTAGAGTACCTATACGTATAATATATTGAACGTTTCAACTTATGGATGACTACGTGACAATTTGATACCTGTCATTGGTTATATAATATGCATTATACAATTATGCATAATATATTATAGAACCGATGGTTTTGTGAATTCTAACATGTATAGTGTGGTAAAATTGTTGATAAACTATACATAAACAATAGAAATTCGTGATCGATAACAATACCTGTAATACAAATAATACAATATATAATATAACCTATTATTTTTTCTTAAAAAATCAAATTTATTATTTCGTATAAAAATTTAGGCTAAGAAAATATTGTTTATAGCTAATGGCCAATGTAACCAAGATGTACAATATGATCAATAAAAAATAAAAATACATTTTGGCAATGAAAATAAAACTGCTGTTGGCTAATATTTGGTAAGTGATTTTTCATTAGGTATAATAGGTATATATATTACGGAGCATAATAGTACAACATTTTTTTGCCACCATATATTTATTTCAAAGTTATGATGGCGTAATTGTGATACTACGTATCTATATAGTATTGGCCATTGGGTACAGGGTTGATAGTGTTGAGAAAGTGCACAACATCTACGTATCGTTTATAGACGTTACTATGTATTTATAAGAATATTAAGTCATCTAACTAATTATTTGTGCAAATATATTAATATATTTTATTACATAGTTATATATTAATAAAAAATATTTGATGGAAGTTTTAAATATTTTAAAAGGCAATCTATGAATTATTTGTTAAAAAGAAAAATAAATAGTAATATATTCACCGCTAGACAATAATATCGTCAATTTTAATCATTCATTTTATGTATACTTTAAGTTTAAAGTCAGTTTCAGTATTAAAAGAAAAACTCCATTAATATTTACATCACAATATATATATATATATTATCTGTTCAATTAAGTGAAAATAAATTAATAATATAGTGTTAACCTTAAATATTTAAAGTCTATATAACTATATGTAAGATATTATTTTTATAAAAGAAAATTACAAAATTAAATAATAAAATTTTGACAAAAGTAAAATATAATGATCAATAAATAAATTACTTGTCTAATGATAAATTTTAATTTGATTTTAAAAAGAGTGTACGGATATTTAGAATGTATACTTCTAGAAAAATTAATATTTTTAAACTCCTATATGTATTTAATTGATGTAAAATGTAAATACATTCAATTTCTATCTATATAGAAAACCATAATCATAGTAAAAAACATTAATGAATTATATAAATGTTGATTCTAATAAAAATATCATAAATGCGTTTTATATTTTATAATTAAATAAAAGATGATATGTCTTAACCGGTATAGGTTTAGCGATATTTAAAGCTCTAAAACACACACAATTATATGCACCAAAAAAGTAACATAATATAGGTAGCTATGTGCCTATATTTACTAAAATAATAGTTTTTGATTGAACTATTAAAATTTGCGTATTTTGTTTATTTGTATCATCTATTAATTTTTATTTCTGTGTATAATCATATAATTTATACTATGTATTATTTTTTTCTATTTTTTCAATATCAAAGTTATCTGATCCTAAAAACAAAACCATAGCAAATAGGTAAATAAGTTAATAAACAAAGATATTGTCATCTAAAAAGAAGATTGCAAAACTGTAATACATCATAATATATAATTATATTTCTTACTAATTCATCTGTAATTCAATTATATAAGTTTTTTAGTATTTGATATATTATATTTTATATGTTGTTGGGTTATATTCAATATTTTAGAAACTGTACTTGCTGTTTGTCAGTAAGCAATGTTTAATGTAAATATACACGAAACTATATTATGGTGTATTATATAATCAACTAACTATTTTATTTTTAAATTATTGTATAATTGTATAGGTAAAACATTACAGCATTATAATACTATTTAAAAATTTATCATTATTCAATAGTTATAGTTAAATTACTAAAAATTAAATATTTGATGTATAGATAGTTGAGAGTTTACAATATATTTGGTATATTATGTACAAAGTTGTTCAGAATTATTAGTTGGCGTACAACTGCAAAGTGTTTAGAAACACAATACTAATTATAAACTTAAAAATTACTATATTATTTCCACTTAATAGCCTCTCGATACGTTTTTGAATTTGATTGTGCCATTTGTAAGTAATCATATAATTACCATTAATTGTCTTCAAAACCATATCTATACTATATATATATTATATATTTATATAGTTTAAAAGGTATTGTGTAATATAATAGTGTTCATACAATAGTATGAAGAAAATTGAATTAAATTAGTTGTATATTTAAAAAATGTGAAACTAAGAAAATGAAATAATAATTTTGGAAATATATAATATGTATTAAAATGAAGGCAGTGGTTTATCGTATGTATACTCGTATATTATATTATAACTTATAATTTATAAGATATGATACATTATATATTAAGTATATACAATAATATTATGAAAATCAATTATTTTATGTTATACTATTACGTTCTGTACTCAAAATATTTTCAAAATATCAATGGCATACTATGAAATATAATATAATAATAGAGTAGAAAATTGCAGGCTTCCAAAACACATACTTGTTGATTTATCTTTTAGAATGGGACAACTATATTTGTTTTAGGTACGTGTAATAGTTTTGTAATTCGTTAAGCTAACATAATCATATACTACAATGTTTATTATTCTAAATAGTTCCCAGTAGTTCCATCTTTTTTACTTATACAGTATATACCAAGTTTTAATTTGATGTTATTAGAACTCCAAAACCTGTCACGTAAAAGTCTTTAATAACATATAATGCCCGAAATTGTTGGGATAAAAAACAAGTATAATTTACGTATAATATATAGCAATAGCTATTCAGTTTTCGTAAGCAGCATTCACCATATAATAATATAATCATTGACTAGGTGTACTTAAAATGCACGTGTTTCTAAACTCAATAAAAAATAAATAGTCTTAAACTAAAATTAAAAAACAGTTGTATTAAACAACTAATATATTTATATTATAAAGATAGGTATTTTTAAACATTATTGACCGTAAAAATACATAGTCAATGTCCGTACCATAATATCGTTATAATATTATGTAGGCATCGATCTCCAAATATATTTTATAAGATGTTATATTATATATTTATATATTATTATTACTAAGATAACAATACATTTCACGGATTTAGAAGTATATATATGTACATACAATATGGATACACGAGAATTCGTTGAGATTTCCGTATCCGGCGGCGGACACGGCGAGCCGTTTGCCGGTTCAATTGGTGTAATGATTTATTTGGAAGTGGAACTGGTGCGGGTGAACGAGAGGACCGGTCCACCTAGGAGGGGGTCCCGAGGGCCGGGTTATCTCCCCCCACGAGCCTGACGATCGTCCAATAAGGTTCGCTCTGCGGAAGGCGTCACGTCGATTATTATTTTTAATTTCCAGTTAATGACTACAATATACCTTTATATGTACATACAGTACAGCTATAGATATATCCATTACGCGTATCTACGTACTTGAAAATACAGTCTAAGTATACCTAAAATATATGTGTATATAGTAGGTATAATTATTATTATTATCATCGCCTCTTATCGTAAAGGGTATTCAACCACTGTGTATATATATTTAGTTAGCATCATGACGTACGCGACGAAGGTGGAGGCCATTGCGCGAGCATTACAGGAATAGGCGGTGGAGAATAGGTATTTGGTCGTTGAACTCCATATAGTCGTTGAAGTGAGTGGGAGAACAGGATGCGTTGAACTTATCCAACGCGCGCGAGGGCACACGCCGTGGAATTGTGGAAATATACGAAATAATAATATATATAAGTGAAAAAAAAGAAAATGGATTTGTCCGTGAAAATTAACCGCCGAGACGGCAATATGGCCGCGGAATGAAAAAAATACGATATGGTCTTACTGTAGGTATGTGAGAAATCAAGTATTTTTTTCCCCGTTTGGGGTTTTTCACGACTTATCGGTTAATATTATTGATGAATGACAAAAAAAAAAAAAAACGATGATTTTTTTACAAATCGTGCAGTTCAATGCACCTTATTTTTCTGATTTAAGTTTGAACACTGACTCGCACTAAATTATGCAAATAAAACATGAAATACTCAAGTAAAACCATCACAAAAAAATATTAAACATTATCTGGTATTCTAGTACATCTTATTATTATTTATATTATCTATTAGATTTGGGGAATTTTTGTTTCGGGTAACTTTTTACGCAACTGTGGCCACTATAACGGGATAGACTTGTATAATATATTACTCTTAAATTTATTTACATAAATAAAAATAACAATACAATTTTTAATAAATTACAAAAATTATATGTCCGTGTATAAATAATTAAGAGATTATAAACTTAGTTGATTAGATTGATGATAACGATAAATTCGATGATGACAGATATATATATATATATATAGTGACAGGTTCCTGCAATCTCTCTTGAGTGATTCGGCAATGATTGAGGAGATTTATAATTTTCTCTTTCCCGGGTATATGTGTGGCATTTGATGAAAATATAAAAACTAAGTATTATAAAACTTACTATTGCTAAGTCTACGTGTTTAAAGTAGAATGTACTCGATGTATGAAGTATACTCAAGTTTTTATAGATCTATGTCTACATAGAAATCTTTAAGAATTAATCAAGACAAAAAATAAATATTTAAATATTATGAGATTTTTTTTAATTTTATTATTCTAATATCACTAATATCAGTATAATTAAATGCATTTTATTTGAAATCTTATTATAAGGACTTAGACTAAAAGAGCCATGAATTTAAATCTATAACTAATAAAAATAATATAGTAGGTAATATTGTCTATACCAATTGCCAATGAATCAACCACTTAAAAAATAAATTTGTACAAATTTTATTTTAGTTTTCAATTGCAGAATTTAATATTTATTTTGTCCACGATTGTATGTTTTAAAATTTAGGTATTCATTTACAATATGTGATGTCAGATAATACGACAATAATATAGACTAAATATATATATATATATCATTCACACACCTATTAGAATTTACCGATGTAATGTTGTTTTCATAATCTGTTTAATATAATCTTAAGTTCCAAACTAGGTAGATTGAAAAAAACGCAAAATGCGACCCCAGAGGAACATTCAAATCTTTTATTTTTTTAAAATAATATCACTGTAGCATTACAGAAACTTTCCTAGTGGACGAAAAAAGTTTTTCCAGTCCATTCAAACAGAAGTAAACAACAATTTTAATTGGAGTGTTTCTCAAAGTGACTACAATAAATAAACTATAGTTGAGTTACGTAGTAAGTAAACTTTTAAGAAATCCCTAATTTGTAATTAAGAGTCAAAGTTACAGATTATAAATTACAAGTAAAAAAATTAAGTAATTAACATATACAGCTTTAAAATCTTTGTGAATCTTAACTTTTGCCTACATAGAGTCATATTTATAATTACTTACTTTAACTATTATTATCGTTATCTATATAAATGCCAGTTATCACACAAATTTAATATGTATTAAATAATATAAATATATGAAATATATTATATTGTTCATAAAATTGTTTAAATTTGAATTTAAAGTTTTCTTCATTTGATTAATAAACTTGTTTATTATTTTTAGAAAATATAAAATTTTACTCACATTACGCATAAACAGTTCACAATGAGGGATAAACCACCAATCTGCATTAGCTGTGGCACCCTATAAACATCAAACACATCATCACAGAATGTTGGTTTTTTGAAAAAAAGAGGAGAGAATTGCTCTAGTCATGTTACTTTATCGAAACCACACAATGCCAAAACCAAATGAAAAACTTACACAACTCAAGTATTCAATAAAGTCTAAACACTGTTTATTATAATTGCTTAATAATTTATTTTATTCTATTTGTACTCGTATTATGTATTTCCCACGTAAATAATTTCTTTCTATATTTACTAAATATTAAAGTTTGTCCAATAATAATTACTATCACGGACTCAATTTAATAATAAAAAAAAAATATTTTAAAAGTTTTATCTATAACATTATTTGTACTATTTAAATGTTATTTAAATTGCAGATATGTTTTATATATTATATTATATTATATTATATTATATAATTGTAATTTTTGGTAGGGGATTACTGATATCTATTTTTGTATTTAATTTATTTAATTTTTATATTTACTTATAATGATTTATATTCTGATATTGCTTAAATATGGTCTATGTAGTTATACATAAATTATACAATAAAGAATAATAAATTATTTATCGTTAAACATAATTATATAATTTTCTATAATCAGTTTTTAATTTTTATTTAACGATGTCTTCAATGAATTTTCTCATTTCAATCATATAAACATTAACTATTTATTTTTATTTTTATTATTATTATTATCAATATTTAATATAAGATGTTTTCCATCAAATATATACTATAGATACGTATCTACAATAAATACAAATTATTCTATAAAGAACAAACGCATATGCATGAATGGAGAAAGAAAAAAAATGAATAGAATTACTCCGCTTTTGATATAATTGTTTAGTATTACTAGTCATTCTATTTGAAATCGTAAATAATTTTAAGTTGAACTTTATTTAAATTCGTCTCTATTCATCAATAATGTAATTAATTAGGTAGATAATGTTTTTTTTATAATCGTTTAATGAGTTCATTGAAAATGTTAAGTATGTATAAGTTGGTATTATATTATGATAAAGAATAAGTTTTTTTTTTTGTATTATTTTATTAAATTTAAAAATAAAAACGTTTTTGTACTATAAAAATTATATATTGTGTATGAATATTATAATGTTCATATTCACTGAGTATTGACTATTGAATAAATGTAGATCAAGTGCTTATAAATTAAATTATTTATAAGTAAAATGTTTATATTATAGAATATAATAATATACGGCCAATTAACTAATATTTAGAAATTAAATTATATATATATTCATAAATATAATATTTAATTAACTAATATGAGTAATATGCTAGGTATATATTTTTTATTTGGAAATTTATCATATTGTTTCACCGTAAAATAACTGTTTTATTAAGAATTTTATGGTTATATTATATATATATATATATATATATATATATATATATATATATATATATATTATAGGTAAAGTAAGAAATTGGGACTGTAGATATTCATTTATTATCTGGGTAAGGTGAACACTACCCATACGGGCAACACGGTTTTTGGATAAAGTAAAAATATTATTTATGAAATGTTTAATTCGTAAATTAGTTAAGTTACTTGTATATATTATCATCTACGGATGGGTGGATTAAGGATAAAATATATGCTTTGATGAAATTAACGATAAAATAACGGTTGTAGTCGTTGCAGGCTATATAGTTTGAGTTAAACAATGTAAAAGTATATTAGACAGAAGTAGAGGTAATCCGCAAAATGTACTATTTACAGTTGTGTCTATTAGTGGTAATCAACACTAGGAACCAAAAATTGTTCACTTCAGGTGGATAGATACTGTACATACTATATACTGAAACAACGATAAATATTTTAGAAGTTTTAACCACAAAAAATATTGACTGGATGATGTAAAAATAGTATACATTTTAGGATATATACAATGAATATAGGTACACATTATATTACAGATTGTGCAATGCATTAAGATAAAATTTACATGACATGGGTAATAGGTACATTACTATTGTTTGTACCTAAAAGGTACTCGTAACTTATAAGTTATAGGTATACCTACAAGATTCTCTATTTTTATATTTTATTGGAAAAAAATTGCAATCAAAAATATTTTAGATTTATCGGTATCGAAGTGACCATGCTCATTGGTTCGTTATACTTGTATTGTTATTCAATATAGTATAATGACGTAGTCGACTGAATAATTAACCATTGATAAAATATTCATACAAATATCTATTTATTTTTTGCAAAACAGTTCAATCTCCTTCATCAACCATAATTTATCATACCTATAGTATAAGTGTATAATTAAACATGCAATTCATATGGGTCTTTAATAAATATCTATCTAATTATATAAATATTTTTGATCTGGTAGCGTTTATTTTATACTAATTTTAGTATTTTAGAAAATAGTATATTATTTTACTATAAAAAAACTTAAAAACCTATTAAACTGCTTAAATATTCGACAAATGTATGTATCACAAAATATAGTTAAGTGTGGAACTAACCTGGAATCAATTTGTTAGAACATATTAAAAATAATTTTAACCAATATAAGTTACTTAATAATTATACGCACTTTAAAAATATGTTTAGTCTATACAGTAAATAGATTTTTGTAGAATATTTAAATTTCATTTAAAAATATCTTAAGAAATATAAAAAACATAACTCTTTTGACCTATTGATTTTTGGTACACATAATATGTTACTCCATACCACTAGTTATAAAATCTAAAAAGATCTTTTTTTTTTAAATTTAACTATGACAGAAAATGTATAGAATTTGTGTATTTTGTTTTAAAAAATCACAAAAAATATTATTGTAAAAACAAATATGTTTTGTATTCAGGTAAAATTAGTTGTATAATATTTTTACATATACATATTATTAAGAAAGACGCAAAAGAAATCTCTATAGAATAAAATTCTAGTGTTATAATACAAGAAATTATGTAATACGCCTCTTACCAACATAAAACTAATGCAACTTATTTATAATTGTAAATTTATTAATTTTATTATTGTAAAAATATAATTTTATTATCATTTGTCTATTTAATCTGTAATTTTTAACTACTAATAACTTAAGCTATTGAAACCTTAAGAAAACCCAAAAAAAAGTGAAGTATGAAATTTGATTGCTCATCTTTAAATAAAATGATTTTGATTTTATACTTTTTTTTATTATGATATTTTATTTAAATAGTCGATGTTAATTAACCTTAACAAGCAACATTTTCATATTAAGTTTAATATTTGTAAGAAAATTAATTTTTTGTTTTTTGTGTTTTATATTATTGTGTTTTTCAGAGCATACTATTAAAGCGAAAATGAGCGAATTTTTTAGTGCTACAATTACTTATGATTTATACAGTTTATACAAGTTACGTTATAATATGTTACGGATAGATTAAGCGACACGCGATTAATTTACTGCAACAACGAGTTTGACGATGTGCTCGTTCTACGCCAATTAAAAGCGTTAACGTTGGTTTATATGCGATACAAGTCAACAGCGATTAATTTCTTCTACCTATATGAGACTATATGCGCATGGAGAATAATTTTAGTGCATTTGTATTCATATTTTGAATTATAGTAAAATAAATAATATAAAAAGTATAGGCATAAAATGGAGTGAGATTTTGGTTGATATTCATTTAAATTTAACTGAAATATTTTTAGTGGCAATAATTCTATCTAAGTATAATATTAAATAATTGTAACATGTAAATATTAGGTATATAATATTTATAATTCCATGGTACCTAAATACTTACCCAATTGTTTTAACACACGTTTATGATTAATCCCCAAAATGTCAGTGGTCCAATAGTTGTTCGCTTTAGAAAAGCATAATAAAATATTATATAATTTTTGTCATACGATTATTATATAATCGTCATAAATTACACCGTTCTATATTATATGAGTTGTTTTATTTTATACGTAGAAACAACTAGATGTTGAGTGCTAGAGTACTTACAGTATATCAATTGTAAATAAATTACACACACTTATACTGTTTACCTACTTGCGCTTAACTTCGCAATATAAATTATAAACATACAAAATCGCATAAAATATATATCTATCTAACAACTTTGTCCATAATTTATTTACATCAGGTAGGCATAGCCATGGGAATTGGAAGTGTATGAGAATCATTATAATATACTGAGTATGACATTGTCATCATATACAAACGACATGCTATCGAATCAGTTGACATAACTGAATTAAAAAACAAAGGTGCAAGTATTATACTATAATATATGTGTTACAACTGATATTATCACAAGACTTTTAAAATACAAGGTTTAATCCATTTAAGTGTCTACTCTAATTATTTCGAGTGTTATTTTATTTTTTTTTTATTATTGTTTTAACATCTTTAATTTCATTACAAAATATCATTTATAAAAAAAAAAAATATATAATATATACAATATTGAGTATACCTATTGTACATTTGTACATATTTATGCAATTCTTTTTTTCCTTTTTTTGAATGATAACATGATATGGATCTATAGTTATACATGCTAAAACTTTCTTAAAAGTATAATTAAAAATATACGTTACCGAGTTCAAATACTTGCACAACTTTTTTTTTTGTATTTTCTTATGATATTCGTGAATAAATACATTTTTGAGTACTATATGAATATACTTCACATTTTCATAATTAATGCAATGTTATCGCCTTATCGGTAAATATTTTCGAAAAATAAAAGAACATTAAAAAAAGTAAATTATACATAATATTATGTTATTGAGTATTTATATTAATTTATATATAGTAAACAATAGTACCTTAAATTAAAAAAAAATAGTTTTTAATTTATTGTTTTACATAGATATTAAATTGTGTTTAGGTATTTTAGGAATTAATTTATTTTAACTTTTAAAAAGTGTTTATTAATAAGTTATTTTTTGATATTAAAAATTATTTTTAGTTGAATTTTCACATTTTCAAATCATTTTTTGATAGCATTTTCATAGTTAAAATGTATTTTTTGCAGCAATATTGCAATATTAGTAATTTTTTAATGGCTTTGCTGTATACTTTTAATACATCATTTTCTTAATTTTAGTTATAATACTCAAAAGTATTTAAAGCTTATAATTTTATCACATTTTGTTTAATTGGTGCAACAAGATGCCAAGATTTATACTAATAAAGTAATAATTTATATTCACGTACACTTATTAGTTATTATCTGCTATCATAACTTATTAAAGGCTATTGTTTTTATGTTGATTATAGTTAAATTTGATAATTATTTAAAAAATAAGTTTCAATCATTTGCAATGTAATTTATATTATTGTTTTTTTTTTCAATAACTGACTATATTAAAATTTTGCTGATTGAATTATATCTTAAAAGAAGTTAAAGGATAAAAAAATAACTAGTTAACAGGCCTTTCGTCTTTACATCTATAATAGTTGTGCTCCGTTGGTTAAAATTTTTGAAATTTTTACAATAGAATATTTTAAGTGTAAAGTTGATAGCTTTTAATTTCTTAAAATTATGAAAGTAATAATGTTAGTGATGAAGAATACCTAATATTGTGGAGGAAGTTTAATATTCCAATTATGTAATATATATAAATATATTATTCATGTATCAAATTAACTACGTTTATATCATCTTAACATTTTATTCCACATTCAGTGTATAAAAATAAAATGCAAGTAGCATATGTTTGCGCAACCTTTTTCACGGGTTGTTGGGGGTTCAATGAAATGTACATAATATATGGCATATATTTATTTTATATGACATACCGTAATTTTATTAAGAATATTAAAATTTTTGTTACTAAAAGTTAACATAAAAGAAATTAAATAGGTATGTTGTCATACATTATGTATTTCTTATAAATCCAATAATATCTAAATAACATAACCAAAATTATTTAAAAAGATTCGACTTCAATCTCCTTTTCACCGAAAATAAACGACTATGATTTTGTTTACCAATTCGTTATACAACTGTCGATTAAACTTGTAACTCGAAGGCGATATCTGAAAATATATGTATCTATTTAAATTTGTTTCGAATTTTATCTGGAACAATGTATTCGGATTGCTTCACTTAATATTTGCAATTAAATAAATGTAAAATATTTATTTTATTTTATTGCTATCAATACATAATGGAATAAAAGTCAGTCACAGACTTTATATAGGTACATTCCGTTACACTGGTTTAAAATTGAATTGCTTCGTAATCGGTGGCAATAGGTTTTGTAATTACACAGAAAAAAAAATACTAGTAGGTAATCCAAAGTGGGTGAATGTGGTTTCATGGAAGTTTCAACAATAAACACCGTGCGATGATGACTGTTTGATTTGAATCACAAGGGTGAAACAATCCGACATGGATATCGACCGAGACCAATCGGCGCTTCCTTCGTGCACGTGAAATGAACATAGGTAGTGGGATAAACAAAAAATAAAAAAAAAAAATAAGAATAAAAACACAAAATAAACGGAGGGCTAGAGATTTATTACGATTTACGTTTCATCATAGAGCCGACGAAATGAAATCGATAATATTTGGGAAAACGGCTGAAAAAATTCAACGCCTTTTCTCGTCTGAGGGTTATTGTGACATGCAATGGTGCGTATATTATATTTGAGGTATATATAGCTGTTGACTATAATATATAGGTATTCACTTAAACAATAAAACCATTGCATTGCTAGATTAAGGACCCACTCACGTGTAAATCATGTGGAGTGGATTATACGTCAAGCACGTCATAACCGAATGCCAAAAATTTGAACTGGAGAAATGAATACCACATACCGCAACAATCGTATAGTGGAAGCATTTACAACCTGACCTTCAATCAAATATCAATATTATCAAATTCCTAAAGGAAACTTAATTAATAAATATAAAAAATAATTCATATCGTAAACAATCAGTAAATATAATATAAACAAATTGCTTTAAAACACCTATGTTACATAAGGTTCATAATAATAAAAAAAAAACCATTGAAAGCTTTGTACCCCCCTTCCATTTTTAAGTGTATTTTTTCTGCACATTTATAGTAATATAATATAGAACTCATACTTTTAATTTATCTCCTCATTTCAATATGAATTTTCCCGCTTTTTTATGCAACGGCATCACTGAAATAATACAGTCAAACGGAAATCATTCGTAATCATTGTGAAAGCGTCGTCAGCGACGGTGGTTAATTAAACTGCGGCGTGGGCGTGTAGTAATAAGAACCTATACTACTGTCTACTACTGCTGCATTTTCACGGTAAAAGCAAATCAAATTTTATTTGTTTTATCGTAGTGCCGCGTTATAATTACACGACACGGGAAAAGTATTCTATATATGTATATATATATATTATAATATCATAGTGTATTATTAAAAAATTGTTTTCACGGTGAAATGTTCGGTTCCGCCTCATTGAACCTCGTATAGAAATTATTATAAATTAGTTTATTTAAGCGCAAGTGTACATTATCGGCGTTTTGTCGGTGAGTGACAAACGGTCGGGTGATAGATTATTGAGCAACAGTGTGGTTTATGTATTACACCTCATACCATCAGCTATTACGCGAGAATAGTTGCGTATTTAAAATATATTATATCATATTATATTAACAAATGATGCTATAATGATTAATGATATTATATGTACATAGAGATCTGAATTTTATAAATATTTCGATGAAATTAATAAAAAGATATTATTATTTATTAGCATTAATTGTAGTGATTATAGCCATATTAAACATTGTTAATTAATGATTAATTAAAGTGGATACTCGTAGTTTAGATTAATTATTATTTTTCAGTTATTTTAGCTTTTTAATTATCGTTATAACAATAAGGTCTATATATTATACACAATACTTTTTGAAACCAAATCATAGCGTTAATATGATTGTTATTTATATATATGCATTTAAATATTAATAACCTATTTGTAAATTTGTTCTCGTTACTTGATAGTAACTAACTATAAACAACCATTATAGTAATAAAAAATGAAAATTAATACCACCAGATACCTACAATATATAATATTATAATTTAAAATAATTACTAAGCTATTTTTAACAACAAATATAAGATATCAATCTTTTTTTTTACTTTAGATATAAATTTTTTTATGTTATGAATGTTTATAAATTATAAGTAATGTTTCAAAGAATATCTAGTTAGATTATTATATGTATACCTGCATGAATAAAGCATTGAGAAAACTTCTATGAACCATAAATAATAGTATTATAAATGTTTAAATTTTTTCGCTTTATGTAGGTACATGATGGAAACTAGATATTAAAACAATTTATTTTTATTTTATCAAATATTTCAAAAAAATATATTTAATAGAATTTTTAAAATCTCAAAACAAAGATTTATCCATAGTATATCCTGGGTGTCCTGGGTGGTTGGAGACATCTAAAATATATCTTGATACGTGATAATCGTGATAATATTATAATCGATCCCTGTATTTGATGAACGCTTAAACAATAATTATGTTGATTTCAGAAAAAAAAAATCACCTCTAAGGAATGGAAAATGTTTATTTTTTATTTTTTATCTATTCTGTAGATTATATTTAATTGTACACGAACCATATTTATATGAAGAATAAAATATTTATTACTTAGGTATATTTACTTAAAGTTTAGAAAAACGGGGCAAAAAAATTGTTTCGATTTAAAATATTATTGTAACTGGTTAATTGAAACAAATTTCCAGAAAATGAGAAATATTCTAATTAGGAATATGAAATGTATTAAATTAAGAATAATAATAATAAAAAAAAAAAAGTATATCAATAAAAATATTTATATGTAATTTTTTTTTATCAAAAACCTTGTTTATAAATAATAAAATATACCTAAAGTAAACATAAAAAGTTTTATTAGCACACACTTATAAAATATGAAGTAAAAAGTAAACTACATTTAATAAACAAAGTATTTTTAATAATTTACGGTCAATACGTACGTAAAAATAGTTAAGTGCAAAGAAGACCAACAATTTTAATATCAAGTGCTTATTAATTTTGAAGTTTCTTCAATATAATTCTGTGATTCGTTCCATTTTTTTTATTTTATTCTTCTTTACATGGATAGATGCGATAATATTATTTTTTTATAACATTTTTTAATTAAATTAAAGAAAAATAATGCAGAACAAAAACAATTTTTCCTATGTATTTTTATTATTTGTAAATTATTGGAGTAAAATCTTCTTTTGAGGAACATTATATATAATATTTTAAATCCTTAGTCATAAAATTGAAATTTTTATCAATAGTATCGAAATATTTAGCGAATTTTTGTTATCGCAAAATAATATGCTAAATTGTGAACTGATGTGAAAAAAAAACTTTTATTTTTTTTTATTATTAAATAACTATTTATTTTTATTATTTTGAAATTATTGTTAGTTTAGCGTTTGGTTTATATAATATTTTATTGTTTTGATACGCACTTATTATAATAATATGGCATTCAAATAATATTATTATGGGAAATACATCATTATACTACATTCTAAGATATTTTTCAAATTTAATTTGGTGGATCATTATTATTTTTATACTTTTTTACGCAACATTAAAATTACTACAAACGTTTCAAAATTGTGGCTACAACTAAAATATTAAATTGAAAGTTCTTCGAGTGTATATGCCATAATATATGGGTATGTTATATTTTTATGTCTTATATAATATATTATATATACATTATACGCATAATATGTGCGTGTTTTTTTGACATAAAAATATTTATTCTTTATTTCCGCTATAGTTTATGTGGTCGTTTGATATACATGTAATACTAAAAATAATTATTATATGACCTATGTCCGGCATTTTACTCAAAAACTAATAAATATTTAACTATAAATTATTTTCAAATATATACTAAAGAAAATAATCAATTATTCTTGATGAGAAATATTTTGAATCAAATTGGTTTAAATAAATTAGATACATAATTATAGTCAATTATACTATTGTCAACTATATTTAGTTGAATAATATATTGTACCTAATATAAACGAATATTTTAAATTCTGATGTCACAATGAATGTATTAATTTTATAGTGATGTTAATTTTTTATTTTTTTTTTTTGTTGACGATTACATGTTAAATATTATTGATCTAATACTTTAGTTTTCAAAAATAAGGGATAGTTTTTGATATCAAATTGGAACTAGTTCGATTATTTTTACTACTATTTATTTTGTGATATAAACTGATACATCGCTTCCGCTCAGAATCGTATTTTGTATACAATGATATATTATTGAATTCAAATATAACAAACCTATAATAGTGACCCACTCGACAACTAATGTACAACAGAATGGTACTAACTTGTTTTACTTTATTATAAAAAGAATTATTTTATATGTTTATATGACATACGTACTATGATACGTGTATTATAGAATTTACGTTTATTTTAGTTTATTATAATATGTACCTTTATATTTTATATTTCTAATAAATTGTTATTTAATCAAATTAAAGTATTCCACTCATCAAATTTATTATTTTATAGCTACGGTCCTACAACATAATAATACACCTCTACTCTATAACGAGTTGTAATTTAAACATAATTAAATTAATTTTTTGATAAATATCTAGATTTAATAATTAATTATTAATTAAACAATATTATGAATTTTTAATTATAATAGAAAACTTTTTTATTATTATTGTTCGTTTATAAATGTTTAAGACATTACCTATTACAATTTAAATTAATGTTACAATACAAAAGTCTTACACTTAGACATTATACTTAATACTTATCATCGAGAATAATATTAAATTTTCTAATTTTGTTTAACTAATAATATTTTATAATTATAAATTATAATACGCAACATTATGTATTATATAATAAAATAAATATACATTATTATAGTAATAAACTGTGAACATATTATTTAAATTAGGTAATTGAATCTATTTCTCTTAGTTGTATATTATTAAACATATTATATTAATTATAGTGATGGGTTGAACCCTGATTTTTGACATCAAACTGAACTTAAACATTATTTTTGGGGATTTATACCAAACCTTTATAAAATTATGTTTCGTCTATTTTGAACTCAAACTCTAGATAGTCTATAAACTGTAGTATGAAAGTTAACCGAATATAAATGAATATCAAATGTTTATGACAGTACAATCAGTATATAATAAAATATTACAAAACATAAAAATATGTTAGGTACTATGTTTTTTCAACAAAACAGTTATAGCTATTAAATAATAAAATGGGTTTCCTCAAAATAAATTTTTTCCATCACAATAAATATGGCAATTTTCAAAAACAAAAATAGATACCATTATACGCGATCCACGGCTTAAATACTATAAATATATACTAATATTTATACTAATATATACTAATATATACCTCAAAATTAATAACTCAACAATTTTTAAAGGATAATTCTAAAAATATTTTTACTAAATTAAATATTTTGACTTAAATCTATCACGGTCAGTTGGTAAGTCCAGCTTAACAAACAATAATTACTTTCAAATTTGATTTTCGAACAGATACTTGATAGTTTGGTTTAAATTATTTTCATATAGAGTTCGAATTTCAAAATGAATACACATGTTGCATAGTTGTATTTCTGTAATAAATATTATATGTTATTTAAATTATTTAATAAATAGCAATTAAGTTAGGTAAGTTTATTTATATATAAATCTAGACATAAATTAGTTAAGTAAAATAATAAAATACAAGATATATATTATGCACGTTATATAAGTATGGAATGTATGGCAAAAATATATTATGTAAGAATATAATATATTATACAGTTATAAAATGTTGTTTATTAATTATTATATATGCATTTTCTTTCAAATCATTATATATATGTTACAAAAAAAAAGTTATGAAATTTGTAAGAGAAACTTTAATTATACAATAATAGTGTAATATTAATACAAGTTAATATTTTTAAAAATCTATTTATTTATAAGATATAAAGTAAATTATGTATATTATGTAAATTAATTTACAATCCTAAATATTAATGCACTTTAAATAATATCTTAGTGCATTATTTTAAAACCATTTTCCACAGCTAAAATCGTATTTTAGGTTATGGTTGTCGAATTTTTTACGACTTAAATGCAAAAATGTATAGATTATTAAATTGTAAAAGCAGTAATTAATATAATAGTATATAATATATATTATTAATTAACTAATTTAAAAAAATAAAAGCCAAACTATATCCATCTATAGTAGAAAATTACTAAAAATAAAGAAAATATAATTTAAATGATGTATTTAACCTACGTATTTGATAAAGGTTTTAGATTTTCCTCTAGTCTCCATATTATATAAAATAAACTCTATTTCTTATATTCATCATATTGCAACTTTAGCAGCTAAGGACATTAGTTTTAAATTATTTTTATACAACATAACATTATAATTTTTTAATATATTTGTTATACATGTAAGTCAAAGTTATACTATTTGTTTTTGATATTTGACTTGTTTATCTATTTCTAGTTTTTCGAGGAAGAAAATGATAAAAAAAATTTGTAAGTAATACAATATAAAAGATAATTATATATTGTTTTTTTAATTCTATTTCTTAAAAAAAAAAGAATAAATTACGAGTATAATATTGTTGTTGTTTTATATTATTTATTTACAGGATATCATACATTTGTACTTATTTGAAATATTCAATCTATAACAGTAAAACAGTAGACTAAGAAGGAAAAAAAAATACACGTAATCGTATAAGTTATATAATTTACAAAATGAAAATAAAAAAAGTGACTAATAAAAATTAATGAAATATTTAGGTATAATTTTTAGGTCGGTTATACATAGATAAATTTTAATTACCTAAGTATAAAATAGTGAAAAATGTAATAAAATATTAAAATGTATAAAACATAAAATATTAATAATATATTTTTTTTGTTGTGAAGAACACATTTATTTTTATTTTTAATGATGACTTGATTTTTTATATAAAAATAGGCTTCTGTTTGCATTTATGTATAGTGTATACCTATATAGTTTTAAATAATAATATTTTTTAGCATTTCTCCATGTTTTGATTTATGTAATTTTTGTTCATTAAGAATAAGAGAAAATGAGAAACTGAGAAAATGAACAAATTATAAAAGAGAAAAAGATAAAATCTTGCTCCGCTCCGATTAGAATTATTTGAAAAGTGGGACAAATATCCTTACAAAAAAATTAAATATAATAATAAACACAAACATCTATGCACTAAGTTACCATTGTTATTATTATAATGATGAATAATAAATTACGATTATTATTCCGAGTGGGATGTATTCTAATAATATCCATGTTGAAATCTTCCAAAATCTTCCAATTCGGTCACAGAGCGTGATTAGAATACGCGGCGTACCTACCCCGCGAGAAAATTATTGTTGTATTAACATTATAATAATATTTACCATTCGACGATCGGACGGTGGTGCATATACACAGACTAAATATTGTATAGGTGTATAGGTACCTAGGTGTAGATAACGCGGGCACGTCGTCGCGCGGTGTATTAAGCTGATTTCGACAGGGTAGAATGTAATTTATCATGTAATTATTATACATTTTGTGTGTACCTATTATATATCACATATACGACGTAATGTGTGTGTGTGTGTGTGTGTGTGAAATAATAATGTGTGCGACTACGAGCAAACCAAACACGCCGCCACCGTGAATTCTACCCGTCTAAACAAAACGAGCACGTAGCACAGTGAATCGCGCCGCCGGTCGGTATAAAGTAAAATAATTACGTTTCATTTTTTTTATATATATATATTTTTTTTTTCATTCGGTTTCTTTTGAGAAAAATGATTTTTTCAGATCGTTTTTTGTGTTGTCCGACAAATATGAAATATAACCCACATACACGTTCATAATATAAAAGATTATATTAGATGCGATGTACCCACTACCTATACCTACCTATGTATATATATATATAAAAGACTATGGATATTCGTAGTGTGGGGTTCCGGTTGATTATGTTATAATGAGGGCGCTAAATGATGTAGCTACCGCGTTTAACTCGGCCTGGTTCCCATAGGGCTTGATAACCCTTCGCCGACACCCTTAATCGGGTATAAAACTATAAACCTGCGTAATATATTACGATGTGTATTAAGAAGCGGGCCTTGAATGAAAGTCGAAAAAATGTACTAGAAACGTTACGTAGTGGATATATATCACGTCCGTTCTCAGACGTGTGTGTGTGTCTGTATCGGATAAATCGTAACATAACACTATATACGATTTACAATGGTTTTTTTTTTTTTTTTGATAAATAGTTTGTACTCGTTATTAGTTTTTTTTTCCATCGATTATGTATGATGTATACCTTTATCAATCAACTTATATACACGTTTTCCGTTTTCAATAACACAGTGGTGATAAATAAAACAGAAATGAGAAATAAATTGACCTAACAATATTTGTAATCCAATTCCAAGTTGTAGAATGATAATGTAAAAATGTGTGTGCACTCTCTCTATTAGAATTTCAGTACATTTTTACTGTACTGCAACAAAATGCATCACGTTTTGAACAAATAACAAATTATTTAAGTAATATATTAGATGCTGAAATAAAGTGACATATGTGTAATTGTAGCCAGAATATAATAACATAATTTAAAAGCAAAATATAATTTTAATATCTCCGTAATTTCCGTATTGTAGTAATTTTTTGAAGAAGGTTAGTAGCGCGTGTTAATTTGAATGAAAATAGTACAAATATATGTACTCATGACAATAAATATAATACTACTTGTTCATAACTGTAATTAACTTCTCAACTACGACTGTTCTCTATGTTTTTGTTGTTGTAAAAATTGCAAACAAAATAAAAATAATTATACACTATAACTTGATTTTATCTCCAAAATATAGAGACAACTAAATTAAAATAATTTCGCATATTTTTCAATTATTATCTAAGGCGCGAACGAAAAAATATCTAATTAAAATTTGTCTTAACTCAAGTGTTAATATTAATATATTAAATAAAATGCGCAATCCAATATTTAAATATGTATATATTTGTAGTATAGGCTGATCATCTTTATAAAAATAAAAAACGAGATAAGCATTTTTTTATTAATATGATAATTTTTTATTTTTTCCCATTACACTTTAGTTACAATTTTTTAAAATAATAAATTAATAGTTATTATATATTTATATTTTTAGAATTGTTTTATATTTTTTTTACAAACATTATTTTTTAATAATATGGAAATAACGGAATTAAAAGGATACCATCTTTTAAAAAACGGGATAAAAAGCGTCCCATTCAGAACTTGTCGGGACAACGGGACATTATGATCAAAAAAGGGACAATCCCATTTTAAACGGGACGATTGGTCACCCTATAATGTAGTAGGTATATTAAGTTAATTTAACAGTTACATAGTATAAATACACATAGGTCAGTAGATAAAAATTTCTATATTGTAATAATAAATGAAAAAAGTATTTATTTTGTTTATTTGTTTAATAAGTAGTTAAAAATTGTAATAATACGAGTACAATCCAAATTTATAGCCACCTGGTACCTATATAGTTTGTAACACTATTTAAAAAATTATCAATATACTAAATTATTCATACGCAATTAACGATTGAAAAACGGCAAAAGCTGTATAAGTATATACCTAACTTGTTGATTATTGTTCATATAAATAATTGTATATAAGATAATAGCAGTTAATTTAAGATAATATATTAAAATTTATAATTAAACCAATAATTTTTACATCATAGGTAATATGTATAACAAAAAGTCAAATTTTAGATACCTAATGCGTCTCGTAGATCCATTAGAATAGAATGATAAAACATATCATTTTTTTCTAATAACTTTCTTATTGTCTTTTCATACTACCTTTTTAAACGCTTAATTTCTGAGGTTTTTTTGCTAATCTCTCAATAATAGACATTTATTTTTGGTATACATAACTTCTTGTCAGTTTTTAAATAAAAATGACGTTATTATGTCTAATAGATTACATTTGTCATGTGCTTCAAAACATATAAAAACCACGGGTTTTCTGTCACTAACATTGCTTCTACTTCAGAATTAATATTATCAATCAGTGTAAACTAAAACAAGTGAATTGTATTCATTTTTTTCTGATTCAGAAATAATAAATAAAAATAAATGACGTGTAACATATTGGCTACAATCTATACGATATATATAATCATATAACCAACTTATGGTTTTAATCTTAAAAATAACAATACATTAAAACAAATCGAGAACATAGTTCGCCCATCTTACCAATACTGACTATAATAATTAATATCACTTATTTAACTTTAAACTATTGTTTAAAAAAATAAAAATAAATAAACATTGTTATGTCAGTTTGAAAATCTAAGTTATTATTCAGATTTTACAATCGATACAGTCATAAAACTGCAGTAGACATATGATAAAACTTTATACCTATTAAATTTAAATTAAACACTGTTTTCAACAGGTATATCATTATAGTAGGCATTAAAAAATATTGGGTACCTGTTTACACATATTATGTACTATAGTATAATTTAATGAATAGTTAAAATAACTGGTTGTTGTGCATATCAAATGAAATCCACACAGGTGGGTTCAAAGGTCTAGCTAAATTTTGTAAAAAAGTAAATCGGGTTATTTACCTACTAATCTGGAACTAATCTAAGTACACTGTAATACACTATAATATAATGTATTATATACTTTGTGGTTTATTTAATATGGATAGAGACGATCACGAGTCCACCTCGACCCGAGTTAATAGTTAGTACCTACACATCAATATTTAAAATATTACAAAATATGTATAAATATACGACGTCACGGCACACTGACAATCGATAATATAGAAACATGTTATTATAGTAGGCATATATGGTATAATACGAGTTGTATATAATCAAAGCAATAATACTATCATGTCTACATAGACACATAGTGTACGCCGCGCACACACGAAATCCTCGCGGTCCCCATCCGCTTCCGGTAGTTCCGTTTCTCACCTCCGGCTTCGGGCTCTGCGGACACCCGAAACACGGCATTGGTGATGGTGGCGACGCGGCGGCCCGGTTAAACTGTTCCGATGTTTGCTCGCTCGCGGAGAGAAACGTTTTTCAATATCCGGTCGCGGTGGCGGTGCGGTTAGCGATTCGAGTCGGCGCCCGTGGGAAACTCACGGTTCCGCGTGCGTGCCGCATTTTCTGGATGGTTGTGGGGGAAGAGGGTAGACGAGTATCTACCGCCGCGTCGTAGAAATGCTTGAATATATTCAATATATACGTATGATATAAATATATAATATTTTATGTACGCATAAGACGCGCGCGCCCGTTGTCTCTCCCATACCGTCCAGCCGCGGCTGTCATCCTTCATCGATCAATATTATATATATGAGTGTATTACAGGAGGTATGATATTGTATGGTCGTGGCGCCGCTTCCGGTGTCGGTACGTCTTTAAACGACATTATGTATATCATTACGCACCAATATATTATTTAAGGTCGTAGCTTGGGAACTTTACACGTCGTCGCCTGCAACCGGCGAAACGTCACACTGGCGGCGGCGAAACGGTAACGTCATCCCGTCTAATTGCTCCAGCCACAGCAACAGCACCGGTCGAGCCCGTCGTCCCCTACTACCCGTATCCGTTACACACCATCGGTGTCGGCGGCGGTGGCGGTGGTGAGACGACGGTCGAACGTCTGTATAATGTAACCTGTTTTATAGAATTATTATTAGTATGAGTATATATTATCATATAGCGGATCGTACTCATTCAAAGTTAGTTGGTGGGAAAAAGTGGATAGGTGTAGTGGTGTAGGTGGAGTTTGATAGACAGACTATTTAAAAAATATATATAAATATTATCCTAACTCAGTTTGACATGCAAGGACACGATTACATCCACTCACCCTCTAGTAGTATCACTCATTTGAACACTTATATAATAGAATGTAATTCTGCACCAGCCAGAACTTTTAGAAACTCCGGACGAAAACAGATGACGTGTATACATATGTATTTTCTTGATAATATATATAATATATATGTGTGTGTTAATAAATGATGTTAATTCGTTTGTTTTATTTACATTTATATTTATTTTTAAGATTATATAATGTTTTTTTATGATTGAAATCTATGAAAAATATCAATCCTACTATCTGTAGGTATATAAAATGGATAATACAAATAAGTAGTGAATTATAGTAATTACACACTTTTAGGATGTCTAGCCTCGTCACAGGACTCTATGATTTAATGTACAAGGATTAAAGAATATAAAAAATATATTATAACGTGATAATAAAATTAATCATTTATAATAATAATAGTAATAATAATAATAGCTTCAAATGAAAAACTATCATAATAAATAAAAATAAAAAGATTAAAATATGATCTCGGTCACTAATAGAAATTTTCTCTCGCGAATGAAAAGGCAGCCCAGTGTACAATAATAGGTCGTTTATTGTACAACATGTATTATAGAACATAATATATGGTATATACGTAGTTTTTGTGTACAGGTAGAACAAGTAGGTACAGTTAATTCTAATGATCCGATTACGCACTCACACACACACACATATTTATATATAATATAATATATACATCGGCGAATTATCCGTTTCAGATGGGTGAACCACGCAAATAATAAAATTATAATATTATGAAGTTATATATACCACCATTATTATTAAATTTGTTGTTTTTTTTATTGCTGTGTTTATTGAATATTGATGTTATATTAATATCTACCTGGTACGCCTTATACTGGTATGCCCCATATATTCTATGTAATGTTCAGTTTATTCCAACATTATAGTATTTACCAACAAGACTATGAACATTACTGTAAATAATACGTAAGTATCCCGTTAAAATAATGTTATATTTTTGCTTGATTTAAGGTCACGCTCTGAAGTAATATTTTAATCGTACATAGTTCAACGCAGCCCGTTTAACTGCGATGGCCGATTGCCTAAAACGCATAATTAAATTGTAGCTATATTATGATACACCTCATAATGATATTTTTTCTCGATTCCTTAAAACCACAGACGCCAAATTTAAGTTGTTTGTGTCGATTGTATGTTTATTACATCGATACAATCGCATTGATATAATTTTTTTAAGTCGTTTTAATTTAAATTGTCTACATGATTTAATTCAGGTAAGTTACACAGATACCACAATGTTTGATTTTTTTTTTTTTTTATCATTAATTGTGTTTACTTTAATTTGTATTAATTTATATCAGAGTTTAGAATTTGTGCCAAAATATTTTCCAGAGAAAAATTAATTTAACACTGTGATGCTTATGTAGCTCAACAATTTAATTTTTTATGAAAATATAAATTTATTTTTATTTTTCGAAAAAATATACTGAAAAATGTTTTCAAACAATTCCATATAATACAGTTGTATTATAAACTATAACGTTTTCATAATGATTTTAGTGGATTTTACTAAAAATACGTATAAGAGAAATTTTACAATGGTTTGTCTTATTCCATTTTAATAAAACGCAAATAACCGCAACACATTTATTATTATTTTACTTAATATACGCCGGTACCCCACATACTTAGTTTGCGTAAAATTATAATTTTTACTATGCATAGTTTTTTTATATATTCAATGTTTTAGAGACAAAATGTGTACTTTAAAAATATAAAAATGACTTCAATTTTATAATACGTCATGATTTTGATAAAAATAGATCATGCAATAGTAATTAAATAAAATGAAAAATCAAATAATGATTTATTGAACAAAATAATTAGTTGTTTAAAATAGCCGGAAATAAAATCATCACAAAAAATAAACAAAATATTAAGACAAAAATGAAAACTTTTACGCGAAACCAGTTTTTATTAAAATACATTTTATTTGGTGTAATTAAAAAACAATTAATAGTCGTAGATACGTTGAATTTTCACCTAATGTTTTGTTAGTATTTCTTACATATAAAATAATAATTTTAAAAATATTGTCACTCTTTTTTACCTATTTTTTTATTACTATTTTAATTTATAATTTTTAAAATGTTCAAATTAATTATTGACTATAGAAATTCATAAAAATTGTCATTTTTTTTTTTATCTAAAATTGATTTGTCATAGCTTTTTCTCTTGAAATAAAAAAAAATGATATTAATTTTTTATAAACGCCTGAAATTCAAATTTTTACAATAAAGAATATTTACATTAAAACAAAACATAGAAACAATCATAAACATGCTTGTCCTTATACTTCATAGGTAGTAAAAAATTCAATTTTTAGATTTTTTTTTTTTTGCGAGTACACAGCATGCTATTCCCCTGACCATTTGAAATTGTTTTGAAATATACATGTAACTCCTTTCCTAACCTAATCGAAATAATATTTAATGACTTGAAATGCGTTTTTCTAGCATTTTCTTGGTTAAAATTTTTGAAATTTAATTTTTATGAGTAGGTATAATGCATACCACGCCCATGAACACGTAAGCTTAGTTATGAAATATACACATAACTCTTTACTCCATAAAATTATGTAAAATAATAAATACACGTAACAATAGTAATGGCTATCAACAGGTGTCATCAGAACACTTCTACAATAAAAAAATTATTAATTCAATGGTAGAAATTAACGTTTTCGAAATTTTTATTTCGTAAATAAAATTATACTATTGTCCATTTCTGTGATTAAAATTGAATACCAATAATAAAAAATAGAAAATAAACATATCATCTTGAAAATTCAATATTAATAATAGGTATAGTAAATGCAATTTTATCAGAAAAATTAAATCAATCTCCCGTAATACTAATAATAAAATAAATTTTCCATAATAGAAATATAAAAACATCACTTTTTTGAAATATACTTGGTGTTATAGGCTGACAGATCGTCTACGCTCAGAATTGGATTTCGTGAATATAATGATGCTAATCATTGAAATAAAATTTAACACTTTTAATTTATAGTGACTTGTTGACAATTATTGCAGAATATAGCAGAGCGGTGTTCACTTGCTCACCTTTTTTGTTGTTTTTTTTTTCAAGTTTCAACCAATTTAATTAAAAAAATAAATATAGGCATGAAATTTGAATGTAGATGAGTCATGACAAATCTGAATTGTAATATTATATTGTTTAGACTTAAAAATTATTATCTCATATCAATTACACAATTATTTTAGCCAAATACACAAGTGCATAGATTTTTATATCATAATATTATATAATATAATAGGTATATCTATATGTTAGCGGCAATGTATATAATATATTTGATTTATAAAATGCCTATATATAATACCCGATGATTTTTAAAGCAGTGTATAATATATTTATTTTTTTACATACATTTCTTAAATATTTTATATAATAATTATTATGCATTTCGTAATAAAATGCATACAAATGAAACAAAAAAAGTTTATTTGTAAATTGTGTGGGTAGTACACAGTTATTTATTATTATTACTGTTATATTATTCTATACCTAAAATATAAAATCTTATACAGAACATAGGTACTTTATAAGGAAAAATTAATAAAATACAATTTTTTAAATATTGAAGTGAAGGTAGGTACATTGTCAAATATTAATACTGATAACACGGATTTAATACATTACCTATAGGTACATTTTTTGGCATTTTATATAATGCTTAGGTAATTTAAACAATTTTATAGATTGCCAGCAGTATTTGATATTATATAAAGTTCCTAAAGATTTTATAAAATACCAATATTATACACATTGCCACTAATATATATATTTGTATAACTACATTGTTTTATTTTTGTATATAATTATATTATGTTGTTCGATAACAAAATATTTTTTTTTTTTTTTTTATTAATTATTTTCATTAAAGATTATATGAAAAAAAGAAAATGATAAATTTAATATGATTTTGTCAACTAGATTTTATGATTCATTGAGGGATGCATCAAATAAAAATAAAAATAATTAAATTATTAATTTTATGAAATCAATTTCAGTTATTCCATAATAAAAATGACGCTATAGCATAATCACAATACACATAAAATAATGAATAATGGTTTCATGTTTTTATTGAAAATATCATTGCCTGCAATTCCTACTGGCTACTGGTAATATTGTATGTGATAACTAGTAATATAGAAGTAATGTGTAGAAATTAAATCAAAATTTTGAATTTTGTATAGCGCTGTAGTATACTCTGTGCTGCTTTTATACCACTATAATACTCTTAAAACAGAACTTAAGAAAAACTAAATGCGATCATGATACACACGTCATATATGTTATTATTATTTTAATTAAAAAAAAAAAAAAAACAGTGAACCTAGAAAGTGCAATAAGACATGTGTACGTAATGATATTGTATACTATTGTATAATACGTAACTAATAAACTTCCGACCGGCAAAAAAACAACTACAATGCAATAAACATAAAAATACGATGCGTACGCGATAGGATATACAATTTTTATACGACGTAAATATAAATTATAAATACGTAGGTGTAGGAATTATAATACAGTCGGAAGACGCAGCCGTCGTCATCGTCAATGCAACGCATGTAGAGCTTTTGCCACGGCGGCCGGGTGTTTTCGGCACGGCCACTCACCGTAGTTCCTTCCAAAAGTCAACTGTGCGGAACTCTTGTGCCGTCGGCGCACTGCGGACCGCACGTATACCGTGGTAGCAGTAACTGTAACTACCGCTAATAGTATAATATACGCGACGAGCATATTATAAATATATATATAAATAAACGTATACATCCTAATATATACATGTAGGTATAGCAGAAGTAGAAGACCCTTTGGCACCTGCCGGCAGCGAATCATTGGCCCGGCAAATTCCGGTATCGTGAGTATGTGTGCGCGCGCTGGTGTTCTTTACGTTTTTATTCTTGGTCATTATCGGCCGCGTATAAGACACATGGCGCGTAGACGACCAAAGGTTGCAATTGTTATTAACGTGTGTGTGTGTGATACGGTTTTCTTCTATGGGAAAAAGCACAAGGTGCTAATACCCCCTTCTGCAGGACATATGGCGCCTTTATTGTTGTGGGGGTGTGTTATCCGCATAGTAATTCGTCCGCACAAGAAGACAATATTATAATATATAATATATTGTTGTAGAATACTCATACACACACGCTGTCACGGGCTGACGACCACGGTCCGGCCGGCGGCGACGCGCACATGATGGTTATTATAGTACCTATATTATGTTGTGTGTGATCGTGTCTTTGTCGCGCGTTTCACGTTTTGGCGGGCGATCTATAAGAAAGTTGTACAGGACGACGAACACTGTCCACAACCACTTGTCCAAAAGCATTCCACCGGAAACTCTGTCACCGTGAACGGATCTAAAACTTTGCTAACGCTCGCCACACGCGCGTCGATATACAAGTAAAAATCACTCGTAATATAGGTTAGGTTTGTGAGCAAATTATAGGGTTGCGGTGTGGTATATACGTATATACCGCGCGTATGCGTCAAACGAGTTAGGTTAGGTTAAACAAGTTATACGTTTTGAAACAAAACATGTTTCAGCCAGTGTGTTGTATGTACAACAACAATGGTGCGCCACACTGGAGCGTACAATATTATGATAATCACTACGGCCATGTAGACTATTTATATCTTGTATGGTTTGACACATAGATATGTATCTGTGGTCTGACATAATATATTTTTTATAATTTGAAATATTATAATGATAAAGTTTCAGAAACTATAAATTATAATGATTTAAATTTTTTATACTTATTCAATCTTTTTTTAAATATTTTATAAATTACGATTTATTTAAATAACATTGCACGATTATATTTTTGAATATTATCTAAAACGTTGACTATAATTTTATCACTGTCGTACAAAATTCAAGGCGATTAATAACCTTTCAAGTCGTAGCATATAAAGTTACCAAACGTGGTAATTTAAAACGTATAATTGATTACAACTAGTAGGTTTTAAAAAATAAATAGGTATTATTTAAATTAAGTTAAATGTTATTTCTAACACTCCTAAATAATATATTTCTATGACGTGATAATATTTTTTTAACAGTTTTTGATTCCGAGTAAAACCAGACTGGAGACCCTTTTAATCAAACTCGAGAGTTTGGACATGGACAATGTTTAGCTTATCCAGTTCGCCGAGCAAGCAACGTCAATCGTTTGTGTGACGATCGTCTATACTCGTTTTCGTTGTCGAACAATCACGATATAGCTTAATTATTATAATAATAGACATCGGTCGTTTAAAGTTTTATTTCTCGTTTATTAAAATCTCGACTGGCGGGGTAGGTACAACGACTCCAGGTTTAAGGGTGGCGCGCACACCGCGGTAATTTCATCCGTCGTCAAAATGCAAAGGGGGTGTTGCGGTGCGGGGCCGGTCAGTCACACGGCTGACCTCGGGGACACTGCGAAGCCTGTTTGTTGGGGTTCGCGGCCGCGGCCGTGTTGACCCCGTCGTCCTTGCCACCGTCCATCGTGCACACCTTTTTGCAGATCATCTCGCCCGTGTCGATCGTCTGGCCCTGCACGTGCGTGAGCATCACGTACGTCCGCCGCGCGCTGACCGTCGGCTCCACGCCGTGGCCCAGTCTCGGGGGCCGGCTCGTGATCCACACGCGTTCCACCACGCCCTGTGCGCTGGGCGTCGTGTCCCTGTCGTTCCGCGACGCCTGCACCACGCACGAGTCCAAGTTGTACGTGAAGTCGGTGTTGAGCTGCGGGTCCTCCAAAGGCGAACCGCGTTTCGACTTGCTTTCGGCCATCGTGCGCTGACCGGAAATGTGTTGATTTAGAAAATTAATCGGTCGTTACAAGAACGGCGTGCCTTTGGCGTCCGCGAGTCGTGCGCGACGTGTCGGGTTCGGGAGCGTTCGATTTTGTTATCGCTGTTCAAAGCCGTTGGTCTGCGGATGCAGTCGGCTTTGCGACGTACCTGCAGTACAACAATATACGCATCAGAGTTGTTTACGCGTACAGCAGTTGACTTGCTGACGGTCGTCACGGGCGACGGGCGATCGTTTGCGGCCGGACTCGAGAGAAACATCGTCGTCGAGAGACCGTGTAGTTATTATCGCCGCAACGGATGATCGAAATCGTCTATTCGTGTCTGCACGTCGTCGACAAAATTATATTATTATTATTGAACGACGAGTTCGGCGTGATGTCGATTACCACGTCGTTATAAATTATTAAAAACAATATTGTTCGTATTATTTGATGATTTAATACCTGCACGACGGAGATGCCCTGCTTCGGTGGCGTCGTTTCAGTGTGTGTGGTTTTTTTTTTTTTTAAACACGAGTAACGACCTGATCTATAACAATCATAATATTTTATTGTCAACTTTATTATTCGCAGAGCCGATTGCTTGGCTCGTAAAATTAACCAATTCCATCTCCATAACTATTTTAAAACAAATGGTAGTACCTATAATGTATTATTTTAGGTATAGCGTTTAAATGGCGAGTAGTTGCGCGTATTACGCGTCTAAAAATGTAGAATCGATGTCAAAATGTAAAAAGACTTATGACACATCGTCGTGAGGTCTATAGAAACCCGCGGTTGTCGGCCATTTCCGTTAGGTATTATTTTATTTTAATTGCGACATTAAAAAAAAAAAAAAAGTTTGAAAATCGACAACAAAAACGCACGTTTTAATTTCAGTAGCGCTGTGAAAGGGCCGAGGAGCGGCTGTTTTCGCGTGTACGCTTATAACACGATATTTTACCGTGCGGTATTATATGGATGATACCAATAGGTAGGTACTGTGTATAACACAAAAACTACTTCCGTCGGAAATACCCGGAGCGGAACCAGTCTTCGTCTATGGACTGTCATCCTATAATGTATTGTACAACAATAATAATATAATGTGTATTATAATAGCGTGTGTACGCGGTGCACGCGTGGCGGCCGGGAAAACGGCGGTGGAAGCGGTGGAGGAGGCGTAGGCGGCGAACGTCTCGGCGGCGCGTAAAGGTCGGCGGAAGAACGAGTAGCAATAAACGCGTCGCCGCCGCCGTCGTCATCGTCGTCGCTGCGGTCCGGTGGCCACGAAAGGTTTCCGGTCGAGTCGCGTGGCCGGCGGACGACAGCTGCAGCTGCTGCTCGTCGCGGCCCGGAACGCAAACGACGAAATTATCGCCTTTAGCCTGCCTGCCTGCGACGTACTATTCCTTCGAAACAAGAGAAACATTTTCGTACGTCATAATAACATAATGTACGCGATAACGATATTATTGTGTTATAAATAAGGCTGAAGACTTTTAGTATTTAAAAATCTAAAAATACGCACTTAAAATATGCTCTAAAAAATTATTTTATTTTATTATTGTGTCTAGTTATATAATATTTCTTTAAAAAAAAAAAAAAATAAAAATTATATTACGATTAGTTTATTATTAAATACTTGAAATTACAATTTTTCGTCTTCTTGATATTTTTGTTTTTTTCTTCGTTGTCATCTCCTTCGTGTTGAAATAAAAATATGACGGAAAACTGAATTTTAATAATCGCGCACAACTTATACGCAATTCGGTTTTATCGATTTTATCAGTCAGTTGGTAATTATTACCTAACCGATATTAAAAATATTATTTTTAAATTGAAAATTTTACCAATTTGTTCTTTTTTGTCAAAGCTAATTTAAGAACTTATTTCAAAAATTACCAACCATGTTCTTAATTTTTCTAATATACTCAAATGTATATGCAATAATGACAAAATACGCTAATACAATTTTAAATTTGATCTCCTGCAGGTGTTATGGAACACACTTGTTGATCATTAGAATTTTTCCACGATCTTTAAAAAAAAAATTAGAAAAAATTAGAAGTCCTCAGCCCTAATTATAAACTATCATTTGTTAGGCACATCGTTATTGTTAACCTAACCTAACCCAACCGGCAAAGGGACGTGTACGAGTCACTGAGCAATCGTCACATTGCTCTGTGATCCGAGTACGCGCGTGTTTTCGGTTTTGAACTGGTGGTACAATAAACAAAATTATGGCACTCCTTCGCGTGAGCGCGACGATGTCCGCGATATTGTAATGCAATACTTACACGACGTTCATAAAACATTATTATTGCATCCGTCGCACAATAGATCGTATTATGTACCTATCGCATAATAATATTATTATTATTATTATGATGGCCATAGACGGCAGACGAAGTGAATAATAATATAGAAAACGACGGTTTTCGTCGTTGTTGTTCACCTGCGGGGTTGGACAACGGTTGGTTTGTGTCAATAGCTGTAATTAACGTGGCTTTTATTTTTTCCGAACGACCGAAACGGACGCAGACCGTGGTGATGGTTTAGGCTCGTGACACTCTGTCGACTCATCATGTGGCCCATCAGTAAGACAGTTTAAGACGGATTACAATATTATTGTTCATAACGTTCATGACTTTTACATAAGTACTAACAAATAATAATATTATGTAATCATTTTTAGGCACGTACTACGTGTTTGATATTAATATTTAATGTCTTATATTATTACAATGTTTTTACGATTAATAACTTAATTCACTTGGATTAATAAACGTATACCTTTTTTTTTTTTTTTGAAAATATATGAAAGTACATACTTATTTAATTCATAATGTATGATTTTTGTAAAAAATCACTTTATACTCGTATGGTCAGCTTTTACTTTGGAACCATAACGTATTAATAATAACACGTCGACCAGGAACTTGATTAACACGATCAGATCGTAGTTTTAATGTAATTCTTATCTTGCATCTCGTTTGTGTATAATACATTTTATAATGTATAATTTTACACTGAATGTTATTAAACAATTAAAACACCAAACAATATAATTTCTATAGGAAATTAAGCCAATTATTTTACTAATATTATCTAAGGATAATACTTAAAAACTCTTCAATATTATTAACAAAAAAATAGTTTTTTCTACTGTTAGTATTTTATTATTATCATCTATTTTTTATTTACTACGATAGGTTGACTTTATTTTTTACAAAAATAATTCTATAATGCGTTGAATAGTAATTATAATTATTATAATAATATTTCTTATAATATAACTAACTGTGATCAATTTAAGTCAATACCGATGTATAGACGTACAGTAGATCAGTATTAATAGAATCATAGTATAAACAATTTAAAATTAATCCAAACATTTCATCTATACTATATATAATATATAATCGTATATATAATCGTCTAGCCGGAATTGCCAAAGCTATAAGTATAAAAATTGGACAGTAGTTTTGTTTTGTGATGTAAACATTTACTAAGAAAGGATTTTCAAAATTTAACCTTTGCAGAGGATAAAAAGGGTAAAAATTGAAAAAATATCCGAACCTAAACACAGGCGAAGCAAGGTTATTCAGTTTGTCGTGTATAAAAATTAATAATATACGTATATACTAGTACTAGTAGCAAACATTTTTCTAATCTTAGTCCTTAGATTATGAATAATATATTTTAAATTATAAGAAAATAACTATATTAAAACAAAATAATTAGGTAGAGTAAAGTAGTCGTCTATATAATATCTAATTTCGTTAAGATTAGAACTTAAAAATATGTACCTAGGTACCTATATATAAACCAGAAATTATTCTCAAAGTTGAAGATTCTAACATATTTATTGATTCAAAAAATTATGATTGATGAGTATTGACAATCACATGCAAAACTAAATATACATAGTTTATTGTAAAATTAATCCATTCTAATTTAATATTTCCGTGTTTAGAATTTAAAAATGTATTTAAATGATTTTAATTTTTGTTAGTACTATAATTTTTTCATTATTTGCAATGATACCGTATACGATTCACGAGTATTTGGTAAAAGTGAAACGAATAGAAATCAAACTGTTAAACTAATAAGTGAAAAAATAATTTTATTATATTAGACTTGTACCTTATTTAAAATGCACAATACAATTATTTGAATAAATTTTATGCTCATTTCCCACGCAAAATATACATTTTATTTGCCTTTCACTTTACATATTAATATTTATAATATAATCAACTTTAAAGTTATACATAACTATTATAAATATGTATATGATGCATATATATATATACAAAAAGATACCATTACTCTATCTATATTTATTTTTAAGTGTTAGCTTATTTGGATGTGTTTATTTATTAGTTTTTTAAATACCAGAAGAAATTATGTAAAGTTTTTATCCTTTTCATTCCCAGAATTTATATATTTTTTGCAGATAATATATAATTTTTAACAGGTCAATTTATTATTTTCAATTTTTCATGATTTGTTTAATAGAGTTATACTTGATTTAAGAGTCTTTCCTTGAGTAAATAGGTACATAACTTCATCAGAAATATAGCGGTTTGTTTAGCAGTTTGTTGGCCCTGTATGAGGATATTATCATCTATTAATTAAATAACTTGAAGTATATTTACTGTTTATTTTGTACATAATATATAACTATAAATATTATCGTAGTTTATATTATTATTTATTACAAACTTAACATAATGTATAAAACTACTTCTATGAAAAAAAATATTAAAAATGTTTTTAACTATTAAGGAAACACAGTAGATAGTAGGCACTATATATTTACAAAATATGATAAAAATAAAACTGTATCTAAGTTCATTAAATTCATAGATACAACTTATAAAATAAATATTAATAATTATGAATATTTTAACTATATATAGGTTCATAATTTTTAAGTTTTTGTTAGAAGTTAAACGCATCAATTGTGATATGTCATATGAAATAGTTTGGTAATATTTATATTAGCTATGTTTCAATAATAAAAATAAATAATAATTCAAAAAATTTGATTTAGGTACATAATTAAAAAAAAAAAGAAATGTGGTTTAGCAACATAATTAAAAAATATTTTCATTACGATACGGAATATTATAAGTGTACTATTTTAATAAACTTCAAACTTTCAACTTAGAGAATATCTGTATAATATTTTTAAGAGATAAGTGAAATTTACCGATAAAAAATTGAAATTTACTTAAAACTCATTAAATTATTAAATTGCTTATGTCTCTTTTTTTGTGTGTAAATTTTTAAATTTTTTAAACTTTTATAAAATGTAAAGATATAGCTTTTTCACTACCTAAACTAAACTCTCTAACCTTATTAGCAATAGTTATCATATTGTAAAAAAAATTTATAAAATAAGGGGTCACTCAATTTTGACAAATGGTAAAAGTCATCGCGGATCTCGTAGGATTAAGATTTTGTGTTAAACTATCGAACCAGGTAGTAACCACAGTTTTACTACAAGACGTATACATTTTAGGAAATTTGTCAGTGCTTTTCAAGTGCTAAGGCTAAGAACCGACGACGGAAGGGCCGCGGTTGAAATATTCGGCTCGATTTGACTCCGGTACAAGCACTCTTTATAATAATTCGTTAGCGACCGATTTTTGGGTTTCGGCGTTCTTCGGTGCTCATGTCACCGAAGTTGCAGTGGTAACATTTCCTGTGTGTGTGCGCGCACGTACCAATGCAAACCCACCGGATTGTTATATAATACAATTAGCCGGACACAACTTCGGTGTTGGTCGCGTCTCTTCCGGACAAACGACCGAGACGTAATTCGCGGATCGTATCCACAATAATACGTATATCAAAACGTACCGTCTTGTACCGTACGCGTACGTTGGCTGTTACCGGGACGAAATATATTGTAAGAGACTAATATCGTGTTATAGTTATGCCGCACGGGCGGCGCACGCGCTTCGCTCGGCCGTCGTCCGAGACGATCTATCCGCGCGCGGGAGGCGGCGGCGTCGGGACACGCGCCGCGGCGTACGGTTCCGGTGCGTTGGCCGAAAAAACTTTCTTCCTATATGTTATTATCGTTATTGTGTACGTATAATACGGTACGCATGTCGTGTGCCCGCGACGACTGTATAATCACCGGGGCCGCCGTACAGTAGTCTCTCTCTTTCTCTCTATCTCGTGTTATTATCGCCGTCTCCGTCGTCGTCATTATATTATTGTTATGTATCGTACGAGCCTGCAGGCACTAATACACAACTGTAGTACTGCATAATGTGTACTCGTGTTTTTACAATTAAGTGAGCAAGAAAAAAAAATGGAAAATTATACGACGAGGGAGAAGAGCGGCGGGTGGCGGGCAACATAATGAGAGAAGAAGAAACATAAGAAGAAGAAGAAAAAAACAATCGGTTTCGGTCTGTGGACGCGTAAGTTTATTGGAGCGGCATATGTGTGTGCGCGCGCGCGAGCGCGCGCGTGTGTGTGTGTGTGTGTCGAGGGGCACGCGTCCGTCTTCGGATATACGCGTACCGGTGTGTGCGTGTAAGGTACTTATTCCGATGTCGGGCGAGAGACGGAGGAATACACTTGGAGGAAGACGGACCGAAGGAGCAGCCGGTGAAGGAAGAGGAGGAGTATCGCGTTGCAGGCACCGCAGTACTAATTAGTGGAGGCGCGCGACCGAGGAAAAACCCGTGCTCTGCGGACCGGCACTATAGCCTCCGCCGCTTGTTGCTGCTCCTCCACGCACACACACACACACACACACACACGTGCGCGCGTATTCGTCGCCGATAACAATCTTTCGGGTCAGCCTCTGTGACGCCGGTACCGCCACGCCGCGCCGCCAGCTCGTCGTCGCCGCTGCCGCCGTCTTGACAGTGCCCTCGTGCCAAGTACCTCCGACCGCGACGCGTAGGTATACTACACAATACGATACACACATACACACTTGGACGTCGTTATGTGGTACTGGACAACAGCAATGATGGAATTATACGACGGTATAGTGACCTCGGACTTCGTAACGAATATCCTCGTGAGCGCCACCTGTCCGCGGCTTGTCCACGACCCGGCAAAGTCTGAAAAGCCATTATCTGTCATAACGCGACACTCAGGTCGCGCGGGAGTTGAACGCCCGCAAACGCGTTTATGTGCAATTATACGTCGAATGCTGCGACCTTTGTGCGAGGGGTATTCTTCGGTCTCTCCGTCCGAAAAGAATTGGCTATACAGTCTTGAGGTACGACTCCGCTGAACGCATTTATGCAATAATGCGTCGAATGATGTGACTTTTGTGCGAGGAGTATTCTTCGATCTCTCCCCGTCCGACAAAAACTGGTTATACAGTCTTATATCTTAGTGACTATGTTTTTGTCTCTTGAAACATAGACGTGTAGGCGCAGGTACATCGCCGCTATGCCGATACGATATTATTATTGCACGGACGAGTTCCGCCACCGGTAAATACTCGGAAAAGCGTTACGATAATGAAAATGTGTTCGTCCGCAGATGCGTCGTGCGTCGTCCGTGCCGCGCATTGGATTTGGACGATTCGCGAACGTCTTCTCGGACGGAGCACTACTTACGCGAAGTCGCGATATCTTCACCGTTCGATACGGATGATGAATCGCAGTATTGAATCACGATGAGTTGTAACGATGACGGTCTCAAACACCTGTTTCATTCGTAATATCGACGAATTTACGATCTTATACGTCGTGTTCTAATTGCAACTGAACAATTTTATTTCAGTTTTCATCATTCGTCGGCTTGTAATTTATGATTTATGTTATAAATTCTATATCCCACCTGCAAGTATGCTTTTTCAATCGATGTTTTATCTATTTCTCTCAATACATTTCGTAACAATTATTTCTTAGTTGTTACATTTCCGTATTATAATAGTCTATTATAAAAAGTTCAGTGGCACAATCAGTTAAGCGCACGGTACTTATAAGACAGTTGTCTTATATTATCATATATGATATTTGTCATATAAACTATAGTTATAAGTAAATGTACCCAGGTTACTAAGTATTGGCTAAGTACCAGGTACTTATTAGTTGTTCATTATACTATGCTATTTACTAATGTCTAATAAACACTACACGATACACATTTATTAACTATTATATTAAATATTTATGCATATTTTTTTTTATAAAGAATACAGTGATTAAATTATATCATCAACTTTGGTGTCGATGTTTGGTGATTATGGCCCATGACCCATGGATAATGAAAAGTTATTTATATTTACGCAAAATTTAAGACTTGATTAAGTAGATACTATGTTTAAGTATTATTAAATAGTTATATTTGCTGTGAGGCCCCTACTCTCTCGAATGTGCTTGTTGTGCACAGTTAAGGAATCGCTATTCTAAATTGTTTTGAAGAGGAATATTTTTGTCAGTGGTTGGGTGAAAGGGTGTGATGACTCAAAATAAAATTTTCATAGGTGTTTCGAAATATATCGGCGCCTCTATTTATATGTACAATTTCTATTCCTTCTTTTATAAATTATTTATTTTTACTGAACATGTGACTTAGGTAAATTAACAAAAAAAATGGTTGTTGTAACGTTTGGTTTGTTGTAATGCTAAGTAATCTTGCTCCTTATACATTTTTTTTTTGTCCATGTCTCACAGCTACCGAAGAAGAAAATGATTTAAAATCGATTTGAGTAAACCATCTCATATGCGTTAACTGTTATTTACAATAGCCTCTTTATATTTTATATTTATTTACACACCATGAATATGGTTTTCCACGTGAATGAATCCTTGTGTGGTGTAATGCCAAATACATTTTTTTTTGCAAAGCAAATGTTTTTAAATTATTTCTGTTATCACGATTTGCATTTAAATAAGAAATATTTATTATTATGTATCAAACAACATACTTCACTTCAAAATAGTTTTGATTATTTATTTTTAAAAAGTTTTAGATTGAAAAAGTGTATAGTCACTAATCACTATTTTACTAATCTAAATGCTTAAATGTTTAACACGGGGTCATCGGAACTATAATATGTTGTATATATATTATACAAAAAGTCCCTCAAAATCTATTCTCCTGTGATATAGCTATTACTTAATTACTTAACAGTAAACACATTTAATATGTAATCATAACATACATTTTATTGTAGATAGTTTTTTTTTCTATAATATAAATATACATAACTATATAAGTAAGCCTATGCAATGATTTTGATGACAATTTTATTTTAAGTATATTTTATGAATAATAAAATAGTATATTGAAATATGTATTATTTATATTTTATATCATATCATAGCATTTTTATACGTATTAAAAATTATAATTTAAAACTGTCATAAAAAAAAGAAAATATGTGCATAATTTTACTGTGCGTACCTAGGCCTATTAAATGTTTTTAAAACAAGAGCAGTGACATGACATTAATTTAATTTATTCAGTTATAAAATTAAGTATCTTAATAATATAATAGAAAATAACACAAATAAATCAACATTAGTACATAAAATAATAATATATTTAATAGTTTATGTTGTGTACTGATAGTTAATACAACGCAACTGATCACTATGGTCCGATTTTGTTTGTTACAGTTGTTTTATAAATATATTTGAATGGACGACGCATTTAACACTCATTTTACTCGTAAATAAGTCAGTACTATGTACACTAATAAATAATAAAAGTATTTATATTTTAATTGTTACGGACAAAATTTAATGTTCAGTATTGCAGTATAATTATTATACAGTAATGACTAATGAGTAATAACGAATAACATTTGAATACAAATCAAACACTAATAATACATTAAAATTAGTTGAGTTACCGATGTTTTGTATGCGTAAAGCCTTAAATGTATCGTTTAGAATGAAGGTTTGAGTTTGACAGCATCGGTTGTGGCGTCGACGCAACTAAATGATTTATTTCTGTTGGCATTGTCTCAAATAATAATACTCGTTTAGTTGTTCTTGTATAACTGACGTCGGGCACACGAAAAAAAAAGGACCGATCGATTGGGGTACACTGAGAAGATCAGTGGGCATGAAAAAAAATTCAACAGATTACAGATAAATTACTTGTGTTAGCGTATTACCTACCTAAAATAGGCGCGCACACACACTTAACATCATAAACAATCCATGACAGCAGGATAACATAGCACTGGGATCGTAACATACAATAGTATCCGAATATTTGTATATACTTATGTGCTTGGTAATTCGGTTCTAAAAAACAATTCGAAACCTGTTGCATTAAATCGGTTTATTGTTATTACAACGTTTCGTCCGGTGACCGTATACCGAAAACCAATCAACGGTCCACCGATAGATTACCGACGGATGGACCTACAGACGATTCTAACCGCGCGCTGTCTCTCACTCACTCTCTCTCTTTTTCTTTCTCCATCACACTCACTAAAATCGTATTTTGATTAGGGTTAATCTTTTTCAGTTCCTATCGTCACTACCGCTATAGACCAGCGCCATCGTATAAAATATAACGATAAATAAAGACATGATGTTGTGGCTACCATGTTACGCACATCCACGTCGGATTTGTCAACTGTTGTTACTAGTTACTACAGATGTATAGTTGAACTCTAATGGAGCGTTGTCTGGGCGCGATAATTGGATAGTGTAGAATATTAATATTTTATTATAAACGTAATACGAGTGGCTTCTTTGTTTTTTTATACAAGCAGCTATATATCGAATTCGTTTGAGGTTTGACAACATTTTTTTATTGGAGATTTTTTTTTTTTTATATAATTCAGTATAACACCTGCTCACGTATATTTTATTCTGAACACAAAGCCTGAAAAACGTTCAATACTCATAATAGGTAGGACTATTAATATACTATAAATACAATAAAATTGTTTAAAATTAATTACTTACCATAGATTAAAAATTATATTGTATGCACTAGAAAATTAAATAATGTAGCGTATTATGTAATGAAGGTCTAAATTCATTTTTTAATCCACTTTAGTTCTTATAGTATACAATTATTATGAGACTATCTTGTTTTATTTGTTACTGGAATATTTTATTAGAGAAGAATACTAAAAGATTAACTTAGTATTTGTATCTACTGAATTAGGAACTTAATCTAAATCAGGTACACCTACTTCAATAAATAATATTATTTACATATATAGTATATTCTTGATGATATACAATAAAATTCTAAGGATTGAAATCATTAAATTCGTTAAAAAGAAAATACAACATCTTATAAGAACCTGTATAGTTACTATAATATATATAATATACGTGCGTATTATAAACTATGTTCTTTACTTACAGTGAAGTGTATAGAAATTTTCAAAGTTGGTTAGTTGGCAGAGGTTATATATATGTGTGTGTTTTATTAGACAAAAATGTATGGTTATATGTTTCTAGTAAAAAATGCAACGACGGTTGACACTTGTGTTGTTTACACTACTGTTTACTCGAAATATTGATTAAAAATAAAATTTGAAGGCAGGTAGGTATTTCAAATAATTTAAATTTTTATAAAACTATTATTATTTCAAGACAATTTTAATTTGTTCGTAGATTATAATTTATACTTTATACATACTGTTTATTTAAAAAAAGTAAGCAAAAATAGCTAAGCTATAATAATAATTATTTATATTATATAAATTAAACGAATTATCTATTTATCCTTTATTTGTTATTTATGAGGTTTTAACCCCGGGTTATTATCTATTGCTCATTTTCTCCTTAATTCAATTTTTTTACTCTAGCTGCTATGCATTTTTTGAAAAATGTATTTGTTATTTTTTAAGTAGTTGGTTGATTTACATAATATCATGTTATAGGTATTGTTAGTACAATGGTAATTTAAAGAATGAAATAATTGTTAATAAATGCTTGAAGGTTTTAAAGTCTTATTATTTTTATATACTAACAATATGACATTATTGAGGTAGTATAAGATTTGATAAGCAAATAATAGAAATATAGACGTACATATTATTATAATATTATTAAATGTTAAAATAACTACATTATTTTTTGGAAAACTATATGGCTCTATATAATTATATAAAATAGATCAATCAAGTTACAAACCATAAAAAATATTACAGTTTAAACATGCTCATAATTCATATATCACAGAAAAATTAACATATTGTAATAAACTTCTTGATCAAAGCTGGATAAGTAACTATATGTAACTTATATACTATTACTTGTCCAAGAAGGAAATTATTACTAAATTAGTAAAAGAATATTAATGTCTATTATCTATATAAATTAAATTAAATTCATTTTAAAATTAAAAACTTGTTTTTTTGCCTAAATTGAAATATATATAATAATACGATTTTTCTCATGAGCAAAGTAGAAAAATTCAGTTAATAAACATTAAGTATAATAAGACGTCGCAAAGAAAGATAAAAATAATACTAGGGAAAATAGGCTCGTGCTAACTAACTATTAACTACATCATGCAAATACATGCAATTAATTAATTTGCATACGTATACATAATATTTAGGTATAATATAATTATAGTAATTCATACAATATTCAACAAAAATAAATTTACCACCGTTTCTTAAAATACAATTAAACTTTGATTATTTTAGTGAACAATATACTATATTATATTATACTTGTAGTCATTTATGTATAGTACCGCTATAAAAAAGCATATAATACATAACTATTAATTGTACTGTGTAATTCAATCTTATTTTCTTCGTCCATTATTATTTTTTTATAATATTATGCATTTATAATGTAACTTATTAAATATCTGAATTTTCTAAGATTGTACAATAGATTTATTTAGTCAGTTTAACCAATGTGTTTGTTCATATTTAAGTAATTATTATCTGTAACCAGAAAATCTTTAATGAATACCTATACTATTATTAGTATATTTATTTTTTATTTTTTTGTTCTAAATAATGAAGTTTTTAGTTTTTATTAAGTAGGTTTAAATATTTTATGAAATAGATAATATTAAGTTTCACTGAAGTTATATTTATTTCTATTTTTAGGTAATATCAATATAATATTTATAATTATCAATAAATTAAACACATTAAATAAACAAATATTTAAAATATTAATTATGTGTTTTATACTGTCATGATAATTTTATAAATTATATAAAAACATTACATGTCATGTATTATTATTATTATAGAAAATGTATTGAGTTAATAGATTAGATTCAACAAGTTATAGATGCATCTGATTTTTTTTTATCTCATCAATATAAAAGTTTGTTGCTTATTAAAAGTATTGTCATTTGTCAATAAATAAAATAATAGAATTTTAAAAATACAATTACACTTAGAGATACAATATAAACATCATTTTTGTTCATTATTTAAGCTTAAAATATCCAAAAAACTATTAGAAGTTATTTTTACAATAACTAATAATTGTATACCTACTTATTACCTACCTTAACAAAATTATGTTTAAATAAATGAATGACTGAATTATTCAAGTGAATAATCCACAGGCCATTGCGTATGCAATGAAACCTATTTTAAATGTAAACACATTACACGAGCAGTTTGACGAGTGTTTATTTATTATTTACGGCGTAGACAGAGAGATTAACCGAATGGTTTAATCTGATATTTCCATTTAATCCATCAACATAGCTGAACCAGTTTCTTATCGTTGAGATTCTGACAAAAAAAAAAAAAAAAATTAAAAAACAAAACAAAACAAAAACAAAAGCAACTAAATTAGTTAATAGAATTCATGTAATATTGTAATAGTATTATATTAATGTTATATATTGTACACTAGGATGTAGGTTTAGTACAGATATAATACGTTTAAAATTGGAACTATTGACGAATGCTTTGGAATATTTAAATTAACCCAATAATTTCTTAATAAATATTGGATGATTTTGAAATTATTTTTATTACCTATGTGTTGTATTATATGTCTATTTTTGTATGTTATAAATTCTAAAGTATACCATAAATTATTATGTGTTTACATCTATATTCAATAATGTTTGTATAAATAAAAAGTTAATGTTTGAGTTTGTTAAAATATAGAAAATTTAATTAAAAGTATAATAATATAAAAGTATTTTAATTGGTTATTTTCGTTGTATAAAGCTATGTTTTTACTTTAAGAAATCATTGTTAATTTTTTATTTTACTTAATAATTAAATTTGATATACTTGTATCTTCATTATACAACTAATTTAAAAAAAAAAAATTAACAATATTAGTTACTGCAGTATTTATGAGTAATTAAATTATAATATATAAGTAAATTAAACGCGAATTAAGAAGTAAAATATGGAAAAAAAACAGAAGTTGTATTATAAAGTGGTTATATATTAACCTTTGGTTAGATTTTGATTAAAAATCCATATTATCTTGGTTGGTATAAAAATATACAAACAATTAAAAAAAAAAAAAAAAAATGAAACATAGAAATGTTATTTAATTTATTTACCAGTGTCTAATTATTATGATTTAAATTATTACATAAATAAAATATAATACTCATGCAAATATATTGTAAGCTTTAAATACCTACATAGTTATTTTGAATTAGTAGTTCTTGTAAATAATTTATGACAATAATGTATAACTATTAAAGTATTTTTATTTAAAAATAAAATTATTATGTTTATGTCTGTTCATATGTTCTATATTGGAACAAAACCTTAGGTTCCTTTCAATTATTGATGTTTAGCATTTGATAAAAATACAAAACTTTATGTGTTTCTATAAACATATAGAAATAATCATTTTTCGAAAAAATAAACTCTTAATATTTAATATGTAAGTACAGTAGGTACATGTTATAAATCTTTTAACATAATTACCATCTTATAAATAGATACTATTAGCTCTTTTATATATTATACTAAATACAGAATATGATCAAAGTTAAATGATTATTAGTTGTGCTTATAAGTATGAAATTAATTTTTATGAACATTTTGAATTATCGTTGTATAATTTCTAGTTATTTGTTTATTTTTAATGATACATTAACATATTTTATATTAAATACATATTATAATTTAAAATTGAACATTCTACTTATAAAAATAATATTATCTTAACTTATGTAAAATAATATCTACACTAAACAATTCTTTATAATAAATTATTATGTAGGTTAGGTTAGGAGATTATGATTATATGTTATTAATTATAATATCAAACATACATTATTGCTATTTTCAAAAAATATATTTAATTTTTTAAAAATGTAACTTATTTGATGTAATATAATTTATTAATATACAATATTTATAAGATCATCACTCAGTTGAAACTGTTAGTTTTACATTATTAATAGATTATTTTGTAGACATTTAAAACATGACTTATAATATAAAGGTACCACTTTTACTAATTTAAACATGTAATTAAGTATTTTACAAATTTTTATTCTAACATAAAATTATATTATTATTATTAACTCGACAATTATCATTACAACAAAATGTTCACAAATATGTACATGTTAGATATATGCAAATTAGTCGTATAATTTTTAAGCGCACCTACTATGTTCAAAAAAGAACACAATATTATATTAACGCCATAATTTAAATAGGAAATACGATTATACGAACTAAGTTGCAATGTCAATTGGTGACAGAATTCGATTTAGCATTTAGTGGTGTAAATTAAATTGAATAATATAACTGATGGGCTTATAATATATTGATGGTATTCCACCGGGAAAAACTCTGTTCTTCATGTTAAATAATAGGAAATTAATTTTGGTGGCTAACCAGTAAAGTCACGTGTTTGTTGTATATACATTATATTCCTCAGAGACTCGTTTTATGACTATTACACAAACGTTAATTAGGTCTCGTAGCGGTTTTTGTTATTGTATTATTAGTGATAGTGGATCGTTGGCTTAGCTTAGGCGGTGTAAAAACATAATAAATTAGTATCTACCTAATGATATATTTACATAATATTGTAATAACTCGTATTTTATTTCCAATCCTGTGGTTATGTACATTGTATATAATATAAAATGTATAAAAATTATACAATATTGTACTCACTGTACATATTAATAAGCGTAGGAAAAGAAAACATAGTATATTATTATGCATTCATGTTAATATGTACCATAATAATTTTTATTTATAACTTTAAAATCTCTGTTTCATCAGTCGTTTTATACTAACAGTCATTTCCAGTCATAGTGAAATAATTAAAAATAATATAATAATATATAGTCATGTAGATACCTATCATATTCTCAATTCAAATTGTATAGTAGCGAAAAACCATAATTATATTACTATTACCCGATTATATATTAACGTTAAACATTTTTACTTAAGTCAACGAAAAAAAAAAAAAAAACAACAAAAGGAAACAATGTACGTATTTTCAAATAGTCTAAGTAGTTAATTAAACACTTAAAAATAATAACCATCGTAAATTTACTATATAGTATATATACAGATTCATAATATTAATAATATTATATTAAATTATACATTTATAATGTATACACTTAAAATAAATAAATAAATAATCATTACAAATCCACCTGATTTTTTTATTCTTTACTTGGTTCGAGTTAATAGTGAATTATAATAATACATATTATATATATATATATATATATTTAACCCTTGATTCAGTGACCATGGAGAAATTTGACTGCTTTTAACAGGTCCATTGTTCAACATGTATACGTGTATACTATATAGTTGGTACCGGGGTACACATAAAAAGGATATTACCATCGGTTGTTTCCGGTAATTATTATAAAAAAAAAAGAGTAATTCGGACTTAGTTTGGATAAATTACGTATTCACGGAAATTAGGGACTAGAATTTATTCAGACGCAGATTATGGAACGGACACCCTGCGACGTAGAGGCAATGCATTTTGAATAATTAACAATGCTAATAACAGGTGGCTGTTTCGATAAATGAAAAAAAAAACACGAAAAACGTTATATAGGTATTGCATAAAGTATCTGTGTTCATTACTATACAAGTATAATATTTTTTACATAGTCATACACAGCCTAATCTGATATTCGATCGTTGGTTCTCAAATTAATTCTACTGTCAATGTGACGTTTATGTTGCAAGTGAATTTAATTATTAAAAAATAATTTATTAGGTAATACATCGTAACACGCATAGGTAACATACAATACTTATTACCTATACGCCATTCAAATATATCACACGGTTATTTTAATTGAATTTAATATTATTTCTCACATAAATATTAGCATCGAGTTTATTTATAATAACAATCATTATATGGTATTAGGTACTTACTCTCGCTTCAATATACAGACCATAACATGTGCATAACGCACATGTGTATCGATATAAAGTTCATCGTTTTCATCCCAGTTCAAATGTAACTGTTTTAAATCTGTAAGGCAATTAATGTACTTATATACGTATAATACTTTTATTAGTATATGTTTAGATAATTGTTAATGTGTTCGTGTAATGCACATATCGTTATGTTATGATCGTTGAAAATATTTTGAATAAATAAACATTAGGAAAGCGTATAATTTATCGTACAGACTGTAACCTACATACCGTTTGTTACATGACGAAATAGTTAAATTTCTCTTAGATATCATTAAATGCGTTTCATCATTAATGTCTTATATAGGCGTATTTATATGTATATTTTATTATTTATAATCAATAATGTAATAATTATAGAGTTCAGGAGTTGATGTATTTTTAGAATGTCTACGCAAATATATTATTGACTTTTACAAACATAATATTCGAGGTAGGTAATAATAAATTAAGAAATTTCTTCTAAAATTGTTTGTTGTACCTACTTTAAAGTTTTTAATTTACTTTGACATTTGCTATACTGAAAAATTGCTTTAAAATTCAATGTCAAAATTCAAACATTATCAATTTGTTACAGTGACTCAGTAAACTCTTGAACTTCATCTCATACATTTTTATGGTCTATGTAAAAAACAAATAGTTTGTGATTAACTACATGTATACTAGGTGAACACAAATCTATACAAAAATTACAAATATAAAATATTTCCACTCACTGAAGGCAAAAATAAAGAAATCAAATGTAAAAGTTATTTAAAATTGAATAACATTTTTTTTGTAAACGCAAGCTATCCATAATAAATACTTGAGAAAAGCCTCTGTGTGGGTTCATGATATATTATCACTTATCAGCTACTAAACAATCAATGCAGATGATATTTTTCTGTGTAATAGTCTTATATAAAATAGTAAAAACATCAAGTATGTTGACACAATTAAAAGAAATATAAAAATAAATAAATAAATATTGTTACATACTTAAGTCACTTAAAATAATGCATATTTTAGTAGTGTTTTGTATTTGGTAGACTTTCGTGTCCAAAAAGCTATTGAATTATTATGAATTTATTGTGATTAATACGTCTATGCGCAAATAGTGTCATATTATGCACTGTACCGCGAAAGAAGTAGGTATATACGTCCCAAAATAAAATAAAAATATATCAATGTAACATTTTTTGAATCTACACTCGTTATTTTTCAGCATGTTTCTCTCTTTTGTATACATGCAATTCAAGTGAGCGCAAACAGTAATAACTTACGTTCAAATACCATCAAACCGTTATATATTTTTACCGTTGTCTATAAAACCCATAACGTTATTATTGGGTTAACGATAAAATGTACAGTTGATATTGTATTATGATATTGTTATACGTATATATTCACATTTATCGGTCTTAAGTAGATAGCCAGATAGGCGTATATAGTTTTGGTGCGCGTATATTAAAACCGTATCGGTCCATTCTTTTATGGGGTGGTGCGCGGTTAACAATAACGTAGGTGTATAGGCATTACCATAATATTATTGCGTACGTAACATTTTAATATTTAACAGATTACATTACAATTTACAATATGCCTTTATTCAATGTTAATCGACGAAAACGATACAAAATATTATTATGATTATTATTATTATCAAACGATCTTTCGAATGTGTGTGCCGTATAGTTATTAATTGTTTGTTTATAGTTTATAGGCCATCTTTAAAGTAATAATCGCAGTTGCTGCGGAAAGTGTTACGAAATACAATTACAGTTATTGTATAGGGTTAAAACGGCCGAACAATTAATACTGTAGACAAATATAATATAATATGAATGTAATAATAAATTACAGTATAGTTTCATTTCGTAAGTTTAAAATTTTATAATGGTTATTAATTTTGTTGATCAAATTAGAGTTCCGATCGACAGACTTCTCAGTGACTGAAGTTAATTTTTATTTTATTATTTACTACATGTAGCTTACACGTAATTATAAATTACTTCCCATTGTTATGCTCAGATAAATAAAAATGTTTATTTTACAAATATATTTAAATAGTTTTAAGTTATTGCAGTTGTAATTAGGTTAATGGTGTTTATTGTTACACAATTACAAACCTATAAATATTTGTAGAGTCACTGGGGTTAATTCACCGGTAATTACATAAACTACAGAACAAATATTTCCATTATTCCCATCAAGAAATTAAAAACTCACGATTTACCGTGTGCATAAATTGTTTAGTGGCTGTAAAATAATTCTATAATAATAAATTGTACCTCCAATAATAATATTTTAGATTATTCATACAGGCACTAAAATAGGCAAATGTACGAAGAAGACATAAGTCTGTTATTTTGCGGTTTCTCATATTATTTACACTATCATTAATAATGCACATTTTATACAAACACCGATCAGCCAAAAATAAAAGTTATTATGGCATTTCTACGTTAAAAAATGTCTTAATAGTGATTACTAATAAATAAACAAACTGCAACTGCACACGGTTTATGTTTTCGTATATTTTATAAGATATTTTAAATGTGTGTACTTGAATATTTCAAACTGAAGTACAACTTGATTTCCAAAATACACGCAAAACTAGTTAAGAAAAAATGTTTGCAAAAGTCACGATAAACGGTAAGATGTACTTATTTAATTAATAATTTAAATATAGCATAACAAATAAAATACTTAAATATAATGTATATAGTATATTATGTTAACAGTTACTATGAAAAATTTTCAATATTTAAAATTTCTATGTATTTATACTACCATAAAATAAAAATAAATATAATAACGTAATGTTAATTATATTTTAAAACTATTTTATCATAATATATTCTTTACAATTATATACGCGTATTTGAAAGCAACTTATTCAATTGGTATAATATGATATCTGCGTGGGAGAAAAAAACCATAAAAACTTAATTTTAATTTTATAAAATAACTTTAAAAGTATATACATAATGTATACATTATAAAGGTTTTATAAACAATCACCTAAATATAAGAGTATGGTTATTAATATTATTATTATGTTTTTATTTAAATATATTTAAATGGTCGGTAAATTTATATTTTACAGATATATTGTTAATATATATCATTTGTTTTAAAGGTATGTAAATTGTATTATAATATATTTATTGTTACGCAAGTTATATACTTAAGTTATTTTTTCCATAATTATTAGTTGCATAATTAAGTCAAATGTAAATGTATAAGTTAAGGAGAAAATAGGATAACCACTGACGAAATTGATAGGTTGTTTTAGACTACCTGTACAAGCAAATTTAATAATGGAGAATTTTATTTTATATTAGTGGTATTAATATGTCTTCCTATTTAATTTAGCAGTTGTTTGAATTTTGTGTATTAATACCAAATTAGTATTTTGTCCAAGGCAAGACAAAGATATTAAACAGTTGTTGAGAAAAACGGCAGGCCTAAAGTAAACGTGATATGAGATAATTTAAAATTTAAACATAATATTTTTTTATAATTTAACTCTGTGCTTTGCAAGTATTTTAATTTAAAACTTAGAATAATTACATATTTATTAATAACGATGTAACTCGGTATACCTCACACGCTGACTCGTGGTACAGTGTGCGGCATTATTTCTCAAACTCGTGACATAGTTGATGATCTCTTGTAACCATTAAATTGCTGCTATTAATTATTCGGATATATTTCGAGTACAGGTAATCATTGATCATCGACTGTAGAAAACAAAATAAAAACAATCCAACATGTAGCTCATAAAAATTTAAATCACGTTACGTGGTGTGCAGTTGACAGCGGTGGTGAAGCGGCGGATCTGAACCATTTTCGTATACATCGACACACGATTCTGTCTTGTTTTATTTTTTATTTTACTTTATATGTTAGGTCCTTGTTAATCGGTGCAAGATTTAAAAACGTCCTCGGGCGAAGGCGTGATCAACGTCTCAAACGCGAGCCGCTTTCGGCCTAGAGCATCGGAAAATCGCATTTCGTTACAATATTTCAATATTATTGTACAGCATTCGTGTAAATGGTTTTTTATTATTTATTTATTTGTTTACATATTTGGTATTATAACAGTATTGCCCGATAGACGCCGCCGAAGAACAGGTAGGAATGAGGATCTTTGTAATTGTGTGCACCGTGGTGCAGTACAAACTACTAGTTTTGGCCGTGAACATATTGTATTTGAATTCTCTGTAGGCATGTACGTGTATTTTGTGTGTTATTTTGTTTGGATGAAAACATATTATTTAAATTTAGTGATTTATGTGATGTGGTATACGTTTGTTTATATGTGTGTGTTTGTGTGTGTGTGTATGTATGATGGGGATGCTGACACGGTCTGTCAATTTTCGACCGGATATTGTACTTTGGACATTAGTATAGGATTTCCGGAGCATGCGCGCAAACCCTTCGATGGTACTTACCATGCTACTATTATTATTTTTTTTTATTCATTTTTATTTTTATTATTATTATTATTATAATTTAACAAGTTGTGTATTATAATGGCTATGCGTATTAGTAGGTTGAGTATAATACTGCAGAGTGTATATAGTGTAATACGTTGATAATAATTTTAAGCAATGACTAACTAACGGCAACGTGGTCGAATCTGATGTGGGTAGATGACTGTGTTATTATCAATGGCACGGTGGTTCATTTAATTCTTTTACAGCGACACATACACAATATAGACTTCGAGTTCACGCACTGTGACAGCTCAAGTATGGTAGATAGGCAGTTGATTGTAGGTACATTAAAACACTAGTACGCACTGATTTTTTCTAAAAAAAACTTAGACAAAATGTTAAAATCCTCAGTAAATAGCTGTGTCCTTGGAACGTAAAACACAAATATATTTAATATAAATAATAACACAATTGTCACACGAATATAATATATTTTTTTGTTATACTTCTATCATTATTTTTGTATATACCTACGTATTTTATTTGAATTACTTAAACTAAAACTATTAAGTACTAACTTTTATTAAATTTAAAAATTGTATTTTTTCGGTTTGATAAATTATTTAAATCCATCATTGATAATAGTTATAAATAAATAATGCAAATATTGAATTTAAGTAAATAATTTAAGTATAGATATAAAACTCATTAATTAGAAAACTTATATATAATATTATACACGAGTTCTATTTTTTATATTTTATACGTATAAACTAATAATAAATACATTCGACTATGAAATACCACTAAAGTAAAAAATTTAAAAATATATACGTTCCATAATCTATAATCTACAAAACCACAACTCTTCGTTTGATTACGAAAGCCCTAATTAATGAATCTAATGTCCTGATTATACTTAATACGTGCACTTCATTTAAAGATCACCTTTGAGCTAATTCTAATTTTATACCAACATTTTCGCTCCAGATTTGTAAGTCATTCAAATCTTTTAATCTCCCAGCAAAATTCAGACGACGGTAATGGGCTAAAATATCCCTGTATTAAAATAATTCAAATGAAAATAATAAAGGTAAACATATAAAAAAATGAAATTAGACTATTTACATAAAAAAATATTAATAATAACAACATTATTTTTTTTAAATTCTAAGCTTGGAAATAAATATGTTAGTAAAATTTTTTCGATTTTCAATGAAAATTGAGGTGGGGTGGATAAAAAGGAAAAATTACCCTATTAATTTTTAATAATTATCCAAAAAAATGAAAAATAAACTAACGGAATTTCGAAAAAAATTTAGTATATGATGCCATAATTAAGTTTTTCTTTTACAATTTAAAGAATAAAGGCTTAAGGCACAATGTTATTAAAAGCTTTCAAAGCTTATAAAATATCCAGTTTTTATAGAAAAGCTTGTTTGTTATGGTTATTTATTATAAAATTTAAATTTGGACGAAATTATTTATTATTTTAACAAATATAATGCTATTTTTAAAAGATTTGAATCATTTTTAAGTTATTGCTTATTTATATCATGAACTAATTCACCTAGTTCTATTGTAAGTTGGTATTAAAAAAAAGTGAATAACAATGATATAATATGTTATGAATATATTTTATAATAATTCAATTACAATAATTTAATAAATAGAATTTCATCAGCAAATAATAATTCAACCTATCGTATTACTTATAATAAAATAAATTAACTTTGATACATACGATTAATAGCAGTATAAGTACACAATAAACTATGCCTAGTATTATTAGCTAAGTGGTTATCTACTATTATCCTTTTATTATTATTATTATTTTTAAGTATACTAATGTATACATACTTACTAAGTGTTTTAATTTATGATTTACTTATATTTTATAATAATAAAGACTAGATACTATATTAATACCATTTTTGTAACTTATTATTTATTTTTTTATTTACATTTTTATAAAAATAAAAACGTTTATAATCGTTGAATAATTGTTTATTTCTTATGTAACTATAGAAAATGAAAAAAAAATTCTCCAAAGCAATTACTATTAAGTATCGTAATATTACATTTCAAATCTTAAATTTGTTATAGTGTTCTATATAACATCAACTGTGCAGTTTAAATATTCAAATCATTGATTTTAGTTTTATCCACACACTGTAATAAGCTTGACTATATATATATATATAAATAAAATAGGTATAATGTATACTTTGTATAGAAAAAGGGCTTATTTAACCACAGTATCTGATTTTCCAATAAGTAATTCAATAACTTACCGTAAAATATAAGCTATATAATTATTAATAATCATGTATTTTACATTTTCATTTTTATCATTGATTATAAATAATAATGTATGTGCATAGGTTTGTTATATAATTATAAGTATTCAATAAATGCCATATTATTATTTTGTATTTATAATATTGTAGTACTTATTAGTTTATTTGCACGAATATACGTCATAATCTGATAATCATAATTGTACTATGTCTATGTGGTATATAGCTCATAAAATAATTATTTTAACTTCAGACCATCTCACCAGATAATATTTTTTGATAAATATTATATATTTGTGTTATCGTTCTAATCGTAAACTATCGCAGTATCTATGTTACTTTTCGTGTGACGATGACAGCCGTGTTTCGGAGTTCGTACCCCCATGTAGTGAGCGACTCCACAACTATTTACTATCATAAAGTTACATGCAGTCCACTTAAGAGCTAATTCTCTTTATTTAAAGTTTTAAATCCAGTCCAAAACAATTTATATTCAATGGAAGTGATAAAGTTTCTCGTTAATGTTTCAAAAGTGTTACTGGGTTGTTGATAAATTTACAACTTTGTATTACATGTGTATGTAATATGAATTAAGAAAAAAAAGTATAAAAATAAGAGCCTTTGGTTTTTTTTTTTTTTTTTAATTAACTTTCTTTCTTTCTTTCTTTTATATTATTATTATTATTATTATTATAGCACGTAATTAATTTAGATTAAAATTTAGATCAATTTAAATTATTATTTGTTTATAAAAAATATTAAATTTTTAAAGATTTTCAATGTAAATAACGGTAGTCAACAATTAATAACAACCTCTAATCACAATAACCTACGGCAACCGTTAACATCTCAATTATAATATTAAAAAATATATAATGATTAATGACTATAAACTATCTCAGTTTCTACTTAAAGCTTACTTATAAATTTTAAATACTAATAATTTAATGAAATATATCCCTTTAAAGATTTGATACTTAGTATCAACTAAAATATTGAAAAATATACTTATAATAGTTTTAATCCGATATATTATTTAGAATATTAAATTTATACTCTAATAATATTTTGAAAATAAAAATTGTTAATAATATTGTTATTCACAAAATAGTTATTGCAGTTATTATAAAAATATTTATCGATCTAAAAATGTTGACCTACATTGATATAAACGAAATGTGCCATTATAAAATAGTCGATAATGAGATGTGTCACGAAGATGGAAGACACGGTACTCCAATAATATATTTTAGATTGATTGGAATTGTTTAATTTATGATTCCATTAAATATATTTTATCGAAACTTTACAAGGTGGTTTGTCAAAGATCCTTATTCCCAATTTAGAATTTTCAGAAAGGAGCAATGAATATGTATTGGCTTTACGATTTTATGTTGTTTATTTTTACTTTATTTTATGATAATCTTTAACATAAGATGTTTTTTGATAGAAAATTTGATCTTGTTAGAAATTTAAGGGATCAAAAATAGGAAATTAATAGTAGGTACTTTTTAAAATGATACCTAGAGTAAAAGTTTTTGTTGTTTTGTTGTAATTCTTTAAAAAAAAAAAAAAAAAAAACATTAAGGTTAGAAATTATTATCAAATATTTTTTGTTTTTGATGTTTAGGCCTTTAAGGTCATACTGACAAATATATTTTCTATCATCTTTCTATATCTATTTCTAAGACTCGCTATTCTATGTCTGAAACTGCCTGCTCCATATCTCTTATATAACCTGATATTCCCAACTTAATTTAGGTCGCCCTATTTGGTTATTTTCCTTTTGGATTACCACTTAAATAAATAACTAATGAGCTGTCTTTTCATCATGCGTGTCTAGCCCAGATGAGCCGTCACTTCCTTGTTTCCTTCGCAATATAGGTTTTTTATAAAGCTCTTTAGTCTTCCCATTATTTCTGATTCTCCAGTCTCCTGTATTTGCATCTACGCATGATACCAAAATCAATTTAAAAATTTTCCTTTCAAATACTTAAAAGTTGTTCTGTTGTACCTTATGGAGTTCCATGTTTTGTATCCATACATCTTCACAATCGAATTTAAAGCCTATATAATTGAACCTGAGTCTTAAGAACTCTTAGACAGCATTTTTTACTATAATTTTTCAAACATCTTAATCAGTCTAAAGTAACATCTATTGTCTGCCCGTATTCTTGTTTTTGTTTTCTATTAAAACTCATTGTTCTGAGTTAAAAGTATACCTAGATACTTTTTTAATATTTACGCATCCACTTCCAAGTAGCGTTAATAATAATAATAATAATAAATATATTTATTTACTTTAAATAAGTAATTTAATAAATAATGTAGTTAATTCAAAACTTAGTTTACAGTTTTATGCAAATTTCACGGGTTTTTAATTAAATTAGTCATAGATTAAAATTCTAATAGATCGTATTTTTAACAATGAGTAGAAAATCAAATAGTATATTATATTTTCTCTTATTCTCTATTCATAATAAGAATACAACTTTTAAAATTATAATTTGCCAAGCTGATGATTTTTTGTAAATTTTTTTGTGTATAAATAATCAACATTTTAATGAGTAGTTTCTGGATTAATACATTTTATATTCCATATATAATATAGTAAATAATATTAGGTTTAGAAAATATGGAAGCTTTGATGATTTGAAAATATTATAGTAATTATTGATTAATTTTTTATAATTTATAAAATGTGTCTCATTTTGGAAACAAATAACAATCACTAAACATTTAATAATTCAATATAGTAAGCTAATGGTCAATTTAACATGATTTAATGGCCCATGATTAGTCATTGGTTTATTCAATTTTAGTGAACCGTTAAATAGTACAATTTTATTTTTTTGCAATTCGATTAAATATTAAATTAATTTTATATTTAATATTAAGTCATATAATATTGTCGTTGATACACAGTATTCATTAAGTAACAACTACTTCTTATATTTTTGGTTTAGATACATAAAAATAATCAAAAAAATATCTGCTAAAAATTTACAGTAAAAAAGGTAATAGTCTTAGTGAAATAAATACGTGAAGATACAGAACACTCCTTAAAATTACATAAAATATCTAAGTATTTTAAAACATGAGCTTTAAGTAAAGATTCCAAAGATATCCAAGAACTAGAACCCGAATAAATGTATATTATTAATCAATTAAAGCATAAAAGGGTTATAGCAAATGGCAAATTATCAATTATCATGATTAGTGAATTACCCCATGTACCATACATGATTGTTTAATGTCCCTCGTGAGAAAGGAACACACAAATTGTTCTAACGTTGTACTTTACATTCATGTATAAATGTTTTTTTACGTCACATTCATGGCGACGAGTAAACGATAGCAACTACCACACAGTTTCATTTCTAGCTACCTGCTTTACCTCCCATTTTTTGACATAACTTCGTTACAATACATTATATCATCTGTAATAATACCTGTCGACGACTGGCGTAATATTGATAATATACAATATTACAACAGTAGAAACAACCCCAAGTCCGGACACGGTCATATGAACTAAATGGTCGATTAAATCCGTTTCCAATTCGCCGCCGTCAACACCTGCATATTATTATTATTGTTATTACTATTATCAGGAGCGAAAGGGTAACCAATACTATATCGTAAAGGGTTAATGAGAATAAAATTATATCATACCGTATAGCACACACGTGGGCGTGCCATGCGTGTGCGCGTGCGGTTTACAAATATTAGTCCGTCGCCGAGCACGTTCTGGCTAGTTTTTATTATTATATGATATGTATATGAATTCTTATTATTCTTATTATTTTTATTCTACCGTCGCGGTCATCAGACGTGCTCACAAGAGGCGCCGACAGGTGAATATTACAGTGCGCGTCCCAGCAGACGAGCCAGATATGCAGAGTACATAATATAACATTATTATATTTGTATCTGTGGGTATCGTGTAGCACAATCGACAACATTACATTAAGGACAATACCGAAAAGTCAATGCAGCAGGTAATAGCTCAGACCGTCTGAGATTTCGTCTGTTCAATATGGTCAATGTGTAATATAATATTACGTATGTAGTAATAAGTATTTGACCATAAAGGGAGGTGAGTTTGGAAGTGAATAGGGTGTGTAAAACACGACTGACACGTGAAACGCCAGTTAATCGAATTCGTTCACACTGTTTTTCTCCCGCTGGACCATGGGCCTGGCGCGCGCGCCTGTACGACGATGACGACGGCGACCGATGGACCGGAAAATAAAATCCACGGCTCACGATTGGAGTGTCATTGATACATAATAGACAACAATGATAACAAAAAAAAAAAAAAAAAAAAAACAGATTGTCGGCTGATTAAAGAAAAAAAATCTTCTAAAGAAAATGGCGTTTTACTACACGCGCGCGGTGGTGGCAGGTGTGCCCAGCATCCCAAGCGTATAAGACATCATATTATATATTTATACATATCTACGTTATTAAATCGTCGCAGTCTAACAGATCAAAAAGAAAATGGAAGACGCGTATATAAAAAACAATTAATCTCGTCTGTAACGATTTTTACGTTGGGTACATAGCCTGTATTACATGACTACAATATTGCACTATTATTAGACGGAAGGTATTGCTTTTTAATCAACTATGGAGCATGGAAATGTATTTATTTATATCGTATATTTTTAAACTGAGTGAATCCTTTTGAAAAGTAGATACAGTAGTGTGAATGACAATAAAATCTAGTATTACAGTATCGGTAATTGACATAACATTATAAAAATTAATTACCTAATAAATATAAATACAATTATTAAATAAGATTAAATTAATGAGAGAACAAATCAACATGAAAAATTAAAAATTAAAATAAATTTGAAAACTACTTTGCAATTTAATTTAAAGTTAAGTTTACATTTCGATGAAAAACACTATGTGACATAAAAAAAAATTCTAAATAATCCATAATTTAGTTTGTTAATGTTAATGATCTAAAAAAGAAAGTAAAGGAACCATAATCATATTTATAAAATGGAATATAAAACAAATTTATTTTCCTCAAACAGTTACTTGTTTTATTAAAGCCTAACAAAAAAATGAATTCTGAAAAATGAATGTGATCGTGTAACAAGTCATAAATAAACATTATATCAACAACCTTTCTCCATACCTTACATAATATGTAAGCCCTAATTCATTGATTCGCATATTGTATAAGTTTTTCTGTGATAATTGGTATATTTAGTTTATAATTCAAAAACTTTAAAAAGTAAGTTTTACATTTAAATAAGATTGATGGAAGAGTTATAACTGAATGACTATTGTAATCTAACAATTGAAAAAAAAAAAACTTAAAGTATTAATATTTTTAAAATTGCTCGTAAAATTAATGCATCATCCGAATAAATAATTGTGGAAAATATTTTTGCATCGTCGACAGTATTCGTTAATTTTGAATCTATAAAAATACAAACACATTACCATTAAATATTATTGTTATAATAATAGCTATAGGTTATCGCTAATATCTAAATAATCTTAAATTCTGTAAACAAAATACACATACGATGCCACATTAAAAATATATTCAAAAATTATTAAACTAAATTGGGAGAAAAATTGTTTGCATTATTTAAAAACTTTTAAACATAATTGTAAGTAATCTTACCAAAATTATTTTAGATTTTATGCTCTAATATTAAACATAATAAATATCATTAAATCATTTATAATTATAAAAAAAAAAATGTAATAAATAATATTTTCCAAGTATACCAAACATTTACACTATTAACTAAACAACTTCAAAAATATTATATAAATATAAATATATTAAACAAACTCAAACATAGTACTTCAAATTCTATAGCTTTTAGTTTATTATTGTATTCGTATTAAATTATAGTTTAAACATGAAATACGATTTATAATAATCATATTTTTTTAAATATTACCGAAAAACTTTCAATGTTATATTAGTATACTAGTAAGCATAGTAGTACTAATAACATATAACTATATTATTTAAACTAAATTTACATAATTGAAAATATTATTTAAGTTAATAAACTAAAATTTATTTTGTAATTTATTTAAAATAAATAACATTACTATTACAATTTACAATAAATCAATTAATATAAACTATGAATAATTATTTTAATAATCTATTATTTCGTTTTGAATAATTGTGATATTGAATAATTTAATTCAAACTTTAAACGTATTTTAACCCAAGCACTAATATATAATGATATAATATGTAAATACCATACATATATAATTTATAGTATATACAATATACATGCATCAGCGGCGTATATGGGTAACCATCTGGACAATGACCCACCCTAAAATGTCATGCTCAATTAAAATATTTAACACGGTAATACTAAATCATTATTATATTTTTATTAATATTTATAAATCTATTATTTGTTTAGATTAGATGTTCGTGTTGATTATAAATTCGCGTTACAAAAATATCAGACCATAAAGTGTGGTTTTTTATTTTTTTAAATTTGAAATGCGAATTTAATTTCAATTTTTTATCACTTACAATATTAATAAGTAGTCACAATATATTATAATACAGTAATATAATTATTATTCTAATACTTTATTATACCTAATATATTTATTTACAACTGTATTTTGTGTAAGAGTAAAAACTGTTAAGACGCCATGTCCATGATCACCAACTGTATTTGAAACAAAATAACCACGTATGTCACAACGGATGCTGTTATCTGGAAACATGATTGTTGATAATTATTATTTTAATCCAGCAAAAAGAGCTATATTATGTAACTATATAATATTATGTTTAATGCGCAATCTTAAATAATAATACGTTTACCCATCGCCCAAACTTTAATAAGATATGTCGTGTTAGGCCCGACAAAAGTCATGCGCGTTTACAAACATCTATTACATTATTTACATCGTATACTTATTTTAAGAGAAATAATTATTTAAATCTTCTCATAAGAAATTAAACACTACACTCTAAGTCCACAAGGTATAACTTTTTACATTATAAACAATACAAAGTTAATTTATCATTAATTAGGTAATAAACATTCGTGAATAATTAAAATTAACTTTTATGAGGATTGACATGATATTATGACAGTGGTGATGTAAAGTGTTGCATGGATTATTGTTTTAGAATTACTTATTTTCATTAAATAAATATAAAATAAATGATCTTAAATAGATTCATTGTAGAACACCAAACTATAACATAATACATTTAGTACTAACGACTCATATTTTTTTAATTCCATTGAATTATTTTTCAACCATAACAGCCTCTTACGCTCGCGTAATTATTACAGAGCACTGACCAATTTAGTCGTTGTACAATATGTTTCGTTATTAAATCTTTAATTACGAGTTGAAAATCAATTTTTTTTTTTTTTTAATTAATTATTTAACTAATGCATATTTAGTAAATGGCAATATTTGTTAAAACATCGGATATATTCTTAAAAATAAATACTTACTGACTGAAGAAGTTTGTAATCCAAATCGAAGAAATCAAGTACGTCAAATACAACCGGATGATTCCAAAAATTTAGTATTATTATTTCAAACTATGAAAATATGAATTTTAAAACAGTTAAATATTTTAACAGGTAAGTATTTCAATTAATAATTTACGTGTTTCATAATCGTTGTGTCTGATGTGGTATTCAATGCTTCGTGACCAATCAAAACAGTATTTTTTGCCTGCATTAAATAATTATTTTTTAGTATAGGTACACATGCTTTATTATAGTATAATGTATACTGTATAGTTATTATTTCACTTGTTTTATACGTTTCTTAGTTTAATAAAATATTGATTTTTATTATAGAAATATCAATAATTAATATTCGGTTTAAGATATAGTTGTGATTCAGATAAATATATTTATTTATAATTAAATTTATAAAAACTACAAAAGTACTGAATAAACTATAATACAAAGATGTCCATAAATCCACTAAATCATAGGTATTACTATTTAATTCATAATAATGAATAGATAAAATATGTAAGTTATTATAGTTATTGTATACTAATAAAGTAAACTTTAATTTAAAATTTTATAAACTATACGTACAAATTATGTTATGCTTACTTCGATCATAGTATTATGGGTTTCTCGAACCAAATAAAATAAAAACAAAAATCTCAAAGAACAGTGTCCAATGAAATATTCATTATGAACGAATTTTGTATCCAACTCATGAAGATAGTTGACCGTCAATGACGTCACACTCGATACAAGTATTATAACTGTTTCGACAATGATAAGTATTATATGATATGCGTAATAAGTTTTTACTTCTTCCGTCAGTCCATGAAGTTCAGTAAACAAACTGTTCATTTCTTTTGGATAAATATATTTTTTATCAAGAAAAAAATTATTTGACACACCTGTACAATAAATTTTAATCAATATACACTTGTAAATATATTAATGTAATCATAAAAAAGTTTTATAATTTATTGATTATACATTTTATTATATTATGCCTTTATCGATGTTGGACATTGGATAATAATATCTAATAAGATCAGTTATTTTTTTTGTTGAAATGTTTTAAGTTGACATCGGAGAAAAATTTTTAGACAGGTATTGAAGAGAAAATATTCAAAGGAAATTTCTTAAGTATTACAAAAAATTTAAATAATTTGATTATGCGATGGTTATTAAACATATTTAGAAATTCCGAAAAAAAAATTTTAAGAAAAAAAAATAGGAGGAGATTAGTATGCTTGGTAAATTGCTTGTATAATAAATGGAAATATTGACTAATATATTTTTTAATTTGATTTTTTTTTTAAATTATTCAAATAGACTGTTAAAAGTTAGATGGTAATATAACCACAAAATATTTATATATTATTATTTGTGGGCATTTCGAAGTCAAAATATTGTAAGACATCCTGTAATATTATAAAATATAAAATTATACGATTTCAGATTATGACTTAGTACATACTACATATATACCTGATATCAGCTATACCTATACTGAGTTAATTAGAATTCGAAAGTAATGGATGTATTAACTATTAATCTGTATATTATTACCTATCTAGTCATTTTCAAAAAATTAAATACTTATGAGCTTACTTTTTTTGAAAATTTTGTTGGCCGACTCGTACCTGTCTCTTAACATCCGGACGTATACCATGTACTGAACGATCACCAGTATTGTCGATGAACAAAACAGATTCCACGCCATCAATATGTATGTATGGATGCTCGTATATAAAATACTACAAATAAAATTGTGGACACTCATGAATAAGACGTACAGTAAGTAAAACATTTGAATGTGCACATCCGGCAGACACGGCATTCTCAACCCCGAATTGTCAAATTTGTAGAATTTTTCCAACAGCCGATTATAGTCTTGGCTCCTGTACACCGATATTGAGATACTAAAAATGTTTACGATGAATTTGGTCAGTACTTCGATAAAAATCACCTGAAACCGTATTACAGTAGTTATCAATGAAGTATTTCTAACATTTAAAATATGTTCAAAACAAAATTTAACTAAAGAACGAAATTTATACATAAATAATACTTAAAAAATATACCAAATAAATATTATTTAAAATTAAACAAATGATTCATTAATAAATCGATATAATATTAATAGTTTGTTTACTGGGTATGGTAAATTGATATACTTAGCATCGGTCTTCATTAAGGTTATATATAACCGCAACGAATTTAATACATATTGTGCATCATTATTAGGCATTTTATAGTATTCAACATTGTATATATCACAATCAATAAAATACACACGTTGAAAATATAAAATAAAACAAACTATAATTTTCTAAGTGAAATAGTTACTATAGATTTAATTTCGAAAGTTTCACTCAAAGAACAACCCGCAACTATTTCGAGAAATTCATTTAGGTGTACCGTTGTATAAACAGAGTTTAATAAACAAAAAAAAGGCTTTTACAATTTATCGATACTTAATCTATTTAATATATTAATAGCCCTGTTTTAAAGTTATAACTTTATAAGTTAATAACTATTGACAGTACTCGATATTGTTGTTCCAGAGACCCTTGTAAGTTATTGCAAATTTATAATATATATTTATATACCTTTTGAAACAATTATAGGAAATGTAACTAAATTAAGAAACAAATCTTTTTTAGTGTTGTATTATATGAATATCACTAAATTTAATACTAATTTAAGAAAAAAAAATGTATTATAATACACGAAAATAACAATTAATAATATTTATAATTTATGTCCTTAGTAGTTTAGTTAGTGAATTTTACCAGATCAAAAAATAGTTCTAATTTAGCATATAAAAATAGGTTAAGCCATCATATAATAATAAGGAATATGAATAATATGATAATTTATAAGGGTTAAAAGTGGTTCAAGCTGATTTTTTATGGTTAATGATCACCATAGTTATGAAAATGTTTTTAAATAAAGTATTAATATTGTTTATTTTCAGTTTTAATAAGTTTCCAAAAAATACAAAACAAAATATTACAAATAATAAGTTTTAGTTACTCATAATATTTCCAGAGAAATCAGTTTATCCTCGTGTAAAGAGTTACTCTGTTTGTTATTTATAACAACGATGAACATACCTTTGTTAGCATATTAAACTGTGGCAACACGTTTTGGTTTTTCTTGTAATGGTATATGTTCACGTAAATCCCAGAAAAGCCCATACATATCCATATTAACCAAGAGTATAACAATGTTATGATAGCTCTGCTGTTTCCGGCGAATGGCAGAAACCCGAAAACTTTAGATACGTAATACGTAACATTGGGGTTGACAATCCACGGGGAGTCCATAAATCTTCAAAGTAAATATAATATTTGAATATGAAATACTGCTTCAGTGGCAACACACAATATGATATTGAACAAGCCCGTTGTCTTTTCGGGGGAAAAAAAAAATGATACGATTAAAAACACTCTCAAAAATTGTTACGTGAGCACTCGAAAAGATACTCGACTGAAGTCAACGTTAAGCATTGTCCTGCTGTTTTGGACAATAGAATGCGACTTTTGATATCGAGTACCTATAGTATAAGACCAGTTTTCTCATATTTTATTTATTTTTTATTCTTTTTTTTATAATACATTATCATTAAAACTCAACGACTCGTTTTTATCGAAAACGATCAATATCAATTATCGATTTGATGGTATTTCTTAATAACACCTGTTGACGACGGCTGCGGCATCTTCAATCCTTATCTTTTACCTATTATTCCGTATAGTATACCGCTAAAATCCTTTAATCCTTTTGGTCGTTTTTAGCTTATGAAACAAAATCATTAAACTAACAACATAATAACGATTGTCGTATAATATTAATCATATTTTGGGTTATAAATAAAAAAAATCTATTGTACCTTTTTTTAAAATCAGATTTGGATACATATAATAAACGATTAACCGTGCTGTGTTTAGTATAAAGAAAAATCATATTTTTTATTATTTTATTGTAAAGAATATAAATTAATTAATTATATAAATCGTGATTGTATTAAGATAATTTCAAACTAACAATATTTCTTCATATTTTTAATATTTTTTTTTTCAATCAGGGTTTTTAAAAATACCATTTGTACCCAATTAAAGAGTTCATTTTAGTCTATATTTTAGATTATAATATATTTTTGGACATTACTAAATTATAGTATGGTATGTACTAAGTTATTTGTGTACAATAATACTTCAGTTTTTGAATATCTGAAAAATGGTATCCATCTTATTTAAGTCTATGTTTAATGATAATATAAAATATTTATCGAATATATTTATTTTATTTTATGAATAGTGAAAGGAACAATAGTTCAAGTAATGAATGATCCTCGAGTAAATTTTTTACCTTTTATGTTGATTAATACTTGAGAAGTAAAAAAGTCCAAAAATTCACACACTCCGTTTCTAGACTAACCAAATTGTACTTAATAATCAAATTTTCGAATAGTTTACAAAAAATGGCAAATAACATAAGAAATAAATTAAAAGAAAAGTCATTTATCAAATATAACCATCGAGTGTAGTTATTAATTGAGTTAATTTTGTTTATTTAGTTGCAACATTTAGTAATGCATTTGGATATAACATTTTAAAAGTATTTTAAAAACGACTGTAAGCGAATATAAGCAGTTAAATAGAAATAATATGATATATTAACTAAAATGTAATCGAAAATGTCAATAAAAAAAAGCATGTACGGTTTGTATTAAAATGAATTACTAACGCCATCTGTTGTCGCTGAGCTCAAGCATTAAATCTGTTCTAAAGAACTATGTATCGAAAATATGTAGGTTATAAGTACAAAATAAGTTTTATTTAAAATAATAATATTAAAATTAAATAATTGTTAAACGAAAACAAATTTCTAACATGTATAGTAATACAATTTAATTACATAACTCGATATATATTTTTTTAATGAACCTATTTTGATGGTTTTATTTAAAATCAAATTTGTACATTATATCCTGTTATTAAATTTATTTTTATTTTTTTCCTATTAAAGATGTAGGTGGTAGATTTGTAGAATTATATTTAGCCATTAACTATGTATCAAGTGCATTAGTAAGTATTTACTATTATACATTTTTGTACGACACATTATATCAATTTAAATTTTCTATTTAAATTTATTATAATATAGGTATCTTTTATTATTGTTATCTAATACTAAACGATTAATGTCTATGATTTAGAAAATTGCCATTTGCCAGTAAGCTAAAGTATTAAGTACATTTAACGTATATTAACTACCTAGGTGTTTTAATTAATCTATAAAATCTTACAATCATATTATCTTACACAGTATGATATAAGCTAATATTATTTATTTAAGCTATATTTATTAAAATGGTGTATTATATTAATACAGATGAATTCATTTCTGTAAATTATAAATGAATAGACAAAAAAAAAAAAAAAAATACAATAATAATAGTAAAATTTAGAAAAAAAAATTTCATAATTTAAATAAAATGTACAAGGAATAAGGATGAATCAATATAAATATTAGATGTATACAAGTGTAATAGAAACAGGTACGTGTTGTGAACTGTAGTAATAGAAACCAACACCCATATGACCTCAACAACCGAAGAAAGAGGAGATAAATAAACGCAGGTAAGTATTTTAGAATTTTCTCCAACTATGTTAAATAAATTGAAACTAAAAAAGTTGTTTAGGTGTATACATGCTGTGTAAAATGATTACCATCGTAAATTGAAATAGGTAATCATTATATATCACAATAAATTCTTAAAATGTATAGATAAGTAATTAGATATTAATATTTTTTTTTTTTTTTTTTGTTGATTGAGAAAACACAACTAGTGTAGAAGAAAAGTTTAATTTTGAAATATCTTCAAACCATTGAGGACATTATATTAATAATTGTTTTGGTACTCTTTATTATACAAATTGCTCTCATTTATGAGTATTTATCAAGAATAATGTCATAAAAAATAAATTATAAAACACTATGAAGTACGATTCTTTCGATGACCTACAAAATATATTAATAGAACTTTTACAACTTTTTTTGAAATGTTTATAGTCGGTTTAAGTGATGTACACAATTTTTGTATAATAACCTTAAATAATAAAATAATTTGGTTTAACTTGAAAAATTGATGAGAGTAACTTTACTCTTGTAATTAAAATAACTAACATATAAAATAAATTCTGAGGAGGTAATTAATATCTTTAAAAATTTTACTCCTATGATCAGAATTGAATCGTTATGACTAATAAATAGTAGTTTTGTAAATTTTTTATCAATAATCTAAAGTATATTGCATGGTTATTATTAGCATAAAAAAATCAATAATTACATAAAATATAGATAGGTACCAAGTAAAAATATATTGTGTTAGTTTTTTTTTTTTTAGTGCCACTACTGTTATTAAGGTTTTTGCTATAAAAGGTAAAACACTTTATGATTCGACGTATGTATTATGCTTAAATAATACATCAATCGATCAATAAATTTCCATTTAAAATTATATTATATCATAAAATGTATCATAAAATTGCACAAACTTAAAAAAAAAATCATGAAAAACATATCTTCTATATAATTTCAGATGGAAAGAACTTGTTATTTTTTGTGGAATATACAAACTTCCTCTTCTAAAATTAAAATAATTACTTATGTAGTCTCCTTTTACTACTTAAGTCAAGAACCATATTTATGTGTGTATATGTCAGATATAAAGGGTAAAAAAAGGAGGTTATATTACTTACTAGGTCAACATATGTACATTTTAAATTCTACGTTGAATAAATATAAATAACAAAAGTTTTACTAAAAATTGTCTTTTACAGTGATTTAATAAAACATTTATTCCATGTAAATGTATAAAATTTGTCCTTATATCTGAATACTCGTTTGTTCTATGACTGTAATCATTAAAAAATATATAAAACTAGTTATTATTAGTAATATTTACCAAAGATATTTTATAATAATTTTAATAAATAATTTTATGGATGAATGTTAACGTAAAAATGAAAATGACTATTTTTAATGTTACTCGATTTGAAGGACCCAGTTCAAAAAGTATTCCCTCAAATATTTAAATATTTTTGTAGCATTTTTAATCTGTCGCGTTCATATTTTTATTGTGATGTGCACCTATACAATATAAATATTTTATTAATATATATATATATAATTTATACTCGAATGCAGAAACCTATAATAACATTATTATAGTATAATATGATATTTTGAAAGCAAGTACTTATTTTATTTATATGAATACTACGCATAGGTACACTGCTCGTATAATAGTATAATGTATCGATTATTATTGTGATATCTGCGGTATCGTGAGCTACCTATGTATTTTGTACATGAACTATATTATTACTATTATTAGTATCGTATTACACAATCTACAAATATAATGTTCGAGATATTTATAGCCATAACTTTCCGAGTTTGTTTCTATATTTATTTTCATGCAATTCAGAGTGGAGAATGTCAACCATAATGAATAATGAGAATATTTTTTATTTTTGAACATTGTCTTATTGTCTTTTAGGACAAATATTCGTAGTCTTCTTTTCTGTTACTGTTTCGTGGTAATTTATCACCTTGTACCTAAACACAAAACGTAAACGCATTAAATAATTATCGTGTATTGATGTATCAGTTATTAATACTTCAATACTTACACATATTTTGTTAACAATAATGTTAACTTTATAAAAAATCCATAAGCAGAGTATAGTTGTATTATGTACCATCATTAGAAAAATTGGAATATGCTAAAATATCTAAAAATTTAGTTGAGGCACCCCACGTATCCCTGCTCATCATTCTCACCATTAGTAAAGTACTGTGTATATTATCTAAACAATCAGTAAGTGATAATATAAATGCAAGGATATTTTCATTAAGTTTTTAAAGGGAATATTAAGCCATTAGATGTGTCTGTTCATGTTCATTTTATAGGTGCTAATAAAATAAGTAATAAGGAGGAGAGGTATCAATAAACCATGAAAACTGTCATAGTATCAACATCCCTAATCACTATAATATTTCAATATGATAATTGATAAATTTTAATATTTTTATTATTATCAATTATTTTTGTAAAAAAAAAAAAAATTATTCCTAAAAATATATATCAAAATTAATTAAACACATATTTATTTATTTTTAACAAATTATTCTTTATAAGTTTAAAGTACATATAACTTTAATATAAAAATCCATTTTATACAAATATAAGTATACTTTTTTCAAATAAAATTCATTAGGTATATTTAAATTTTCATTTAAAATTAATAATTGGTTTTAATTAGAAAATCATAGTTTGTAATTGGTACATTTTATGATATTTCAACCAATACCTTTATTGTACATTGTATTATGTATCTGTATTGTCTATACATCGCGTTGTTTTATATATTTTTAACAAACTTAAACTGGGGATACAGAATAATTTGATTTTTAAGTTGATAGTTTGGAGATAATAAATATAATTTTGAATATACGTAGAGACCGACATGTTTTCTTATTTTTCTGTTACTCAAAAACTAATAACTATTGATATTTGAATTTAAAACTATAACGATGTTTGTACTTGTATACAATAAAATAAAAACGAAACTTCAGTGTAGTAAATTGTTAAAATCATTATAAATTTTTCAAATATCATGTAAAAAAAATATTACATAAGTAGCATTGAAATTCGGGCCCCTCTTAGAATTGCGCGCCCGGCCTATGCCATTCTGCCCTGCTCTGAATAAGACCCAAGTATTAACATTTTCAAAGATATTTAATGTTGTTTGAGTTTTTTTCCGTTTGTTTTAAAAATATAGACAGTTTTCAATTTTTATCACTTACAACTTACAAGTACTATTTAAATCATATTTTCTTTTAGAAACCTTGATCATTCATCAAAGTTGATGATCAGAGTATTTTTTCCATTAAAAAAAATATATGTGGACACAAACATTTTCAAAAATTACTGAAAAATATATACTATTGTAAAATTAATAAAACTATTATTTCACTCAAAATCTAAATTAGAATATATTCTCGTTTCAATAAAATGGTCAATTTTAAAACATTAAATCATATTTTACATAAATAAATAATTATAAGTTACAATTTATTTTATGTTGCTTTTTTTGTAACTAAAATCAATTTCATTAAAAACAAGAATGCAGTGATATTCACTATTAATTTTATTTTATTAATGTCTCAATAACTTTTCATCATATTGTGTAATATAAAATTGTATTCATATTGAATTACTTACATCATTTTTTAAATATTGCATTACTGCATTAGAGTGTTTATTAATTTACTATACGCCAACATACAAAATATATCATACTTTTAAATTAATATTTATCAAATTAATAATAATCCAATATTGTGTTTATATATTTTTTCGTACTAATGAATATTATTCACTAGGCGTACAAAAATTTCGATTTTTTAATTAATTGTTTTCGAGTGGTTGTTTCGGATAGTATAGGTAGGAAATTACCCCTCTTATTATTTAGAAATAATATCGATTTTGTCGCATGGGATAAGGTAACATTTTAATCATACTGCAAATCCATAGCGCATACTCAGTTTAGTTGAATCCTGAAACTAAAATGTTTTATTCAATAACACCGTGAAAGCTAATAGTTGATAATAATAGATATATACATTATAATTAACTTACGCCATTATAGTCCATTGATTGTTGGATTAAGCAAGTTATCTTGTATTTTGAAATTATGATATGAATTTTTTCAATTTCAGAATACCAAAAATATTCTATTGTATTGCTGTTAGAATCGAAGTTTTCATTGATTATCCATAGAAAGATTTTTATTTTTTCTTACATCTTTTTTTATGGTTGATGTGTGCAAAATATTAGTAAATAGCACATTGGGATATATCGCGATAAAAACAAACGCTGTAAATCGATATTCTACTTATCGCATTCGTAGCTTGCGAGCGTATCGTAACAAACGATAATTTATTTTTTTCAATAAACCAACATAACAATAAAATGTATTATTGCGCGTGTTTTACCGCATAATATGTCCATTAAATTATAAAATACCATTGTTTATTTTAATACAGTCTTTTTCGTGTTATATAATTTTGCAACTTTTAACAAGTTTTATGTCATATACTCGATGAGATTAATTTATTTCTTTTCACCCATTTGTATTTTGTATGAATAATAATAATAATAAGTAATAAGATATTCAAAGTACCTACTATAATATACTATATAGTATGTTATGAATTCATAATATCATATATGGAATGTACAGGTTTTTATTTTGTTCTTTACGTGTATATAATATATTAATATATTTTAGGTATATATAACAATTTAAAAAGTTATTATACAGGGCCACGGATTAATTAAAGTAAATATATTATGGATTATTTCTCATTAAATTTGTTACAGTTTTCTTATGAACCAAAAATAAATCATTTATATTGGATGACTAAATAATTTACTTAACGTCTGAAAAATTGAATACGGTTTTCATGTGCACATTATTGGATCATATAGGTATCCATTATCCTATAATACATGTTTATATACTGATTATTAAGCTACAAGGAAAGGTTATCGGTTGCAGTAAGGGTTTGATGGAGTATCGTTAGTATTTTTTTTCTTTGCTCAAAGCGTAAGCACATTATATAATTTAATGTGAGTTTATCATGAAAAGGAGGAATGTTGTTCTTGTGGAGTTGAAACATTGTTCAATATTATAATATTATGTAATTTGAAATACATCAAAAAGTCACTAATTATTAAATCGTTTTCTTTTTTTTTTTTTTGTGTGTGTGTATTTAAAATACGTAGATACGGATTTTTTACTGCTAAATCGTATGTTTGTACAAATTGTACATTCGTTGATTACTCTTTTGCATTGGAATAGTGTATCGTAAGTAAAACTGCGATTTACAATATTTTATTTTATTCAGTTATACATCTCTTCAAAATTATGTAATAATCTAACAATATTATTTATTCTTCCTCGGACCATGACGAAAGGATTCATCCTGTATGCAAGAGAGAGAGAGAGAGAGACAAAGACTTCATCGAATTTATCGTATTTATTTATAAAATAAATAAAAAGGAAAATAGTTTATATATAGCAAAGTAGTGAAATTGGTTACCACGAAATCTTTGGTAGGGACAGGTGTAGAGTAATATTCCCGGGAAAAGACGACTTTGTGCTTCGTCACCGATAATGAAATTCCTCGCTCAAGATCATCACAGCATTCACAACTGCCGCGGCGGCGACAGTGGTGGTAGTAATGCCACAGGGAACGATATTTATATATATATTAATACTATATATTATGTACACAGTTAATAAACGGACGACACAGACGAACAAATTGACAAATTGACTTACAACGATGTTATTACAGAGGAGCAGCAGTAGTCCGTGTTATCATGAATATATAACATAGTCTAAATATATTTATATATGTATATATATATATATATATATTATAGAGCTGACGACTGTACATTTTTTCAACTATAGCTCCGGCCGTCCAACGACAACCGCAGTGATAAAAACGATTTTTTAACGTAAATTTGTTGTTTTTTTATTATGTTACTCGTCCTCTTTCACATAAATGTATTGTTAATTCTTATGCACCGTTGGCCGCTCATACATATATGTATGGTCATAACATTGTGAAGAAACTGACTGTTTCTTGGCGTTGTTATTGCAAGATTTGGGCTTTGACCCTTCATCTACTCGGCCGTCTTCTGGGTGCGTCTGTAGAGAGGAGATTAAACTGTCATTTTTTATTTTTCATAGATCGTGTAGATACTATAATGTCGTTGATAATATTATATTTATACGTAAACGGTATTCGTTTACGAAAATTTACGAAGGTACCAAAACACTATTCCTAGCTTTAAGTATCTTAGTATAATAATATATTAACTCAACAGCATTTGCTCTTTAAAAATCCGTTTTAAACTGTAAAATCATTACAATCTCTTTGAAATCTCGTCTTGTTTTTATTTTTTTAACCACTCATTATTGCTCGTTCTATTTATCATAGTCCAAAAGGTTACCGGGACAAAAGTCCAATGGACAGAGTGTAAAAGTTTACTAGACAGTCAATTAAAATACCCATAACTTAAATCAGTCAGTAATGCTGCGTGCTTTAAAAAAAATAATAGTTAAAAGCACAAATTATAATATTATATATTTTTGATACTCCTAATATAATTAGAATTAAAAGTTTTATTAAATACCTTTATATTAATTAACTATTGTTATTAAAGAATCATAGATGTAATTAAGTTTGATTGTTAATACTCTGATAGAATTTACTTAATTATATTTCACTTTTCATCGTACTTATTATGTGTAGATAGAATAGATTACCTACTTATAATCACTAAAAAGTAAAAAGTATAATTACAATATTTATTGAAAAAAACCCGTTTTTGTTATAACATTTTTTTTCTATTCATATATCTATAGATTGTAAGTAAATACTCAGTAGTTTTTATACTTTTTATTTGAATAAAAATTACTTTTCATTTGAAATTCCACGAAAAAAGAGAAAAAATGCATTGTGGTACCAATTGATTGTAATTTTAGACTTTAAACGTTTTATCGTCTTATAAAGAAACGAATTGCAAATATTTGAAAAATACTTGTCAAGTGCATACGTTTTTCCGTTCTTATTACGTCAGTTGTTTTGTCATATTTCCAGATTTCTGCATCGGTGATATATCATCACTTTGTTAAGAAATAATTTCATTCTAATACAAACAATACACATGAATAGTTCTGTGACAAAATGCATGGAAATATTTTAGCCTTTAATAAAATATACATTGCTATCATTATAAATATAAATAAAAGTGGAAACCATAATACAATGTATTATTTGACTAATTATTTTGTTGAAAAATACATGTAATTGTATTTTCAAACAAGTACTTTTTTTTTTTTAATTTGATTTTTAAAAATATTTTCTTACTTGGGTTAGTTAATCTGTTGGGAAAAACGTTAAAAAAAAATTGTAGTGCATATTTACATATTTTTAAGTATATTCATTGATGTCTAACTTATTTTTGCATATTATACTAATTGGACAGAAATCAGAATCGTTTTAATTGAAATAATAGTAGAATACAATTAGTAGGTATAAAGCATATGATTTAAAAGTTCAAATTAAATCTCTTAGTACTATAACTTTATCTATTTTATTGTTTACATGATTGCTTTAAATTGTCGTATAGAATGATGACATGAAAGGCAAATAAAATAATAAAGTGAAAAGAAACCTTTAATGTAATTGGAGAAGTATATCAAGCGTGTTTGTGATACTTCAAAGAAGGAGTATTATATTGTGTGAACCTCAACTTTTCGGATAAATATATAAAATATCAATAGTAAATATTTAGTGTTTGTGTACAAGCGGGCTACAGTAGAGTTTGATATCAATATTGAGTTAATATTTTAACTTGGTTACGATTTATATTGTGCATCAATTAAGTGTATTGATCAAATTATTTAAGAGTATAATTTGTAGATTAGTTTTTGAAATAATTTAAATAAATGCAATTATTGTAATTGAAAAATCGATGAAATAAAAAAAAAAAAATAAAACATATTAACAGACATGAAAAACTTTTTTGTAAATAATAAAATATATACAGCATGCTCACCTTTGTTTTTTTCTCAAATAATAAATCTATTCAAATTCTGATTGGGATCATGTTAATAGTCTCATGTATGGTAATATAACATATATTAATTTATAAATATTTTATAATTTGAAAAATTGGGTTGAATATAAAAGGTATTATACGAGTAGACTAATCATTATAATACATTTTATATTTTATTCGCTGATCCTGCATCGCGTTGTTTGTGACAAATTTAATGCTTACGAATTTACCCTAGCTTAAGCTACATTAAATGTAAACGACGCGGATTTTTAATATGATCATTTGAATGGTTTTGACCAAACTTCAAACATAGGTCTAAAATTATATTTAATCATAGTCAATGTTTTATTTTTTGCATCCACTGTTGACCCTTTAAATATAATTTATATGTATAAGAAAACCATATACTTGTTTTTCGTGAACCAACAAATCTCCGAGTTAGTACTTTTTTGATATAAAAATTTCAAAAAATCCTTTTTTTCAAAAATAGTATCTCCATATAAAAGCTTTCAATCGTATATAAATTTTAAGAATTTTAAAATATGGTTCCTAATAGTAAAAAACTTAGTTAAAACTTTTAAAAATCAAAAGTTAAATAAATGCTTTACTAGAGGATGAAAGGAGATTGAAGAGATGCTCGGAGATTCACCCTGTATATTGAATATGACGGAAAAAATGTTTCATGAAAAGTTTTAGTAGAAGTTTCGAACTATCTATGTACACTGCTGTATACGACGACCGCTTTATCCAATAAATCTTTCACGAAAAACAATACCGATAATAATACTAATATTTTATAATATACCTTCTAAATTATCGTTTTACCCACATAATATAATAATATACACACGAGACGTATTACATCGCACGTGACGGCGGCACTATTGTTATGATAATATTATACAGCGATATTCCAAAAGTTGATGGACGATCGTTATTTGAGTCGGTTTAAATCCGATAAATTATCGGGAATTTCGTCAAGGATGGTGTAACATGTACAGCGTGCAATAAAAAATTCATGTTTGCGATTATTTTGGTTTTTCCTTGCCGGGGAAAAATCTTCACGGAAGACCACGCGTTCATAAGTACGAAACCCTCTAAACTCGCCACCGATGATGTATTCCCTAGGGCGACCTATGCCTCTATACCTATAATGATGTTATACATGCCGCCCGACCGAAAAGTAGCTCGTTAGAGTTGGCGGTGGGGAAGGGTTGAGTGAACCTAAAAGGCACCTGTGTCACCCGCACACCGCCGCGCGGTACGTACCTATGTAATATATTATACACTGTAACACCTACCCCGCACTCTATAACGCAAACCGTGGGGCCCCTCTCCGCGCCCCACCCCTTCCACCCGACTGCCCGACACCCCCCTATTACGCACAGTACCCTTCACGAATCGCCGCGCCGTCCATAGGTCGTCTTCTTCGCCGTCGTAGTCGTACCCTTCCACCGCCGGACGGACGAGTTTCGCGATCGTGGCGAGGGAGGGTCAGAGAGGGCGCGGTCCCAGGGTTTTGGCGGCGGCAGCGGCGGCGGCGGCTATCGGCTATCGATTGCTCGGGACGGGGGCGCGCAGCGACCGTGTGTCGGTGCGTGGTAGTGTGTTAGCGTGCGTGTGTGAGTGTAGTTCCGGAGCAACTCGACGGCGACGCTCGGCTCGGCGCTGGAACGCACCGCCACACGAGCCACCGACGACGCCGACCGACGGCCGCCGCCACCGACGCCGACGCCGACGACGACGACTACGACGACTACGGTGGTGACTACGATTACGGTGGCTACGACGACGAAAACCCCGCTCCGCAGTGGGATGACGTTTACTAGGCGAGCCGGACGACCGATACGCGGCTAATTTTGGAGGGTTTTGCAATAATATTTGTAAAAATTGTTTTTTTTTTTTTTTTCTAACACATACACACACACCTAAACACACACCTACACACACGCACACTCCCACACATACACACAAACACACATAAATACAAATAAACACACACTCGCACATACACACACACACACACCTACACACATACACACACACACACATACACACACACATTTATATTATATACCCATCCGTTGCCGTTGCCGTTTGTTACAATATACTTCGCGTGTCTCCTACTTTGTCTTCTAGTTCGTCTTTATCGTGTGGTGTCGGTGTCACTCACTTTTGAATCCGTTTAATATCACAGAAATCGATTGTCGAGTGCAAGTCGTCAACTGATTTTTTTCGAAAATTCTTTTCGCTTTTTTTTTCTTTTCGCCTTTTTTTTTTTTTTAAATTTTCTCCTCTAACATCATTTTTACAACACCCCTCGGAAACCATATCACACAATCGGACCGACCGCAAATGGAAAGCACCGAACCCGATCGACGATCCGGCTCGACAGTGGCGACTTTTCGTCACCACTGACACGCGCATCGCAGGTAACTAAACAACACATGTGACGATAATTTATTGCATAAAATATAATTTGTTTATGTGGCTAACGCGTGTACGATCATGTAACATTACTGCAGTTTTCACGGTGTCGTACGTATGTGCAAATTATAAAATTATCGCGAGGGGATATTGCCGTCTCAGTGCGTACCGTGATTACGGGACAGGTCGCGATGCGCGTCTTCGAATGAACAATCTCATTGACGGTTGCTGGGCGAGGGAATGGGGTGCTTGAAAACGGCATGAAAGTCGTGTATGCTGAGCAATAGTGGGACCGAGTGATACTTACCCGTGTCAGGCGCTCATGAATTTGTCGTCTCGTGGCCGGCGAGATTTAAGTTTGCGGACTTGAGGTCACGGGGTTCAGACACTACCGGCCTTGGGGACACCCATAGTACAAATCCGACGCTCGGGACTACATACCCCGGGTCAGCGGTCACTTTATTAACCTCTGAGCGATATAATTTATCATAAATTGTGCTCTATTCGGTGCACTTAGAGTTCGTTGACTGCACTGTTGTAATTTTAGTGTACTCTGTACAGCGTGTCGTGGTCTATTTGGACGCAATTATAGGTAATATATATTCAATAGTATGATTATATATACTCGAATACCGTTATATTATATGTTATGATAAGCTGTAGGTACCATATAGAATATTGCAAGTAAATGTAAATCGTATGCCACATGCACACGCGTGTGTGTATGTATAATATTTTACCCTTAAGATGAATCTTACACGAAAATAATTATAATATGTCTATTATAGCTTTTCTTCTTTTAAATAATTCGTTTGGTGACTTAATTTGTTCTGAGAGTTACGATATTTATGTACATTGTTTAATAATGTCATACTATTATGTAGTTGATATATTATATCATATTTATTGTAGGTATTTGAAAAACAATAATAATAATAAAGTTTTCTGAGAATTTTGTTTGAGTTTACGGTCAGCAATCGGTGTAAGGAGCAATTTGGAATATCTCTATAGTGAAAATTATTGTTTTGATCAAAAGTTAAAGTCTTTTTATTAGGTCAATGTTGGTCATTAATATTATTATTTAATGGTCGTAAGCATGCCTTAATTTGGGTGTTTTTTTTTATAACAGCTCGCACATTAATCTATTATTGAAACGTGATTAATTTTTCCACGTAAATTGTTCCAAGTATAATTTATTGTGTTGTAAAATAATCGAATTTTACAGTACCTACGTATAGGCTTTTTCGATGCTATTATTATCCAATCGGTTTTGTACACGTTGAATGTTATGCACCAGTGCATGCACTAAAATATTTAAAAATGTTATTTAAGAACTAAGTACCTAATTTGTTTTTTTGATAAATGATCGAATTTCAGTTATTATTACAACACAATGTCAAATAATAGTTAAACATGTTAAAAACTACAAATTGAATAATTACATTAAAATTAGAAACTTTACACACACACAAATAGAAGAATACTAATATTAAGGTACTAAATTATTTTTTTTCCGTTAAGATTATCTTAAATTATGTATTTTTTCCGAAGCAATTTTTATCATAATTCATAAATACATTGTTTAACCAATTATCACAGTGCATAATTCTGTCTAATTGTATAATTTAAATTACAAACTATAAGTAAATTAATCTTGCAATTGGAAAAATATACTTTTTAAGATTCTTTTTGTTTACAGTACTGGACACCGGTACATTTTAAAATTTAAATTTTGAGAATTTGCTCATGTTCGTTTCATGTAATAAATTACTAAGAATATAAAAATATTTAATTAATTATAATTGTTTAAGTATTTAATTAATTGTGTTATACATGTATTATATCGCTTTAAATATTTTGTAACCATAATAATATACTTGATCTTGTTTAATGTTTGACATAATATATAATACGTACAATAATATTTATTCCTAACGTATATACTCTCTGCATAAAAGTTGAATTTATTTTTCAACCATTATATTTGTCGAATTTATGTGATATAATGGAATTCAATGAGTCAAAATAATAATTGATTATCCAAGTGTATCGTTTTTGCTGTTTTTGACTAATACTAAAATAACACGTGTGTCGTTGAACAAAATATAATTTTACGACAACGTAAAATATTTTATCACGCACAACAATGGTCAGAGACTATAATATTGGTCAATTTAAATAATTATAATACCATATACAACCAGGAAAAAGAAATACCATGTTACTATATTACATTTTCACCTCATTAATGACGTCATTGTATTTTTTTGAACGAAGGCATGAATTTATATTATACAATAAGCTGTACGTCATGGAAGCGTAATTATTTACATTTAGCAAGTCATACCTTCTTGACCTATTATGAAAGTCTTAATACTAATTTTTTTTTTTTGTTTATGTATTTATATACATAAATAATTTTAAATTTAATGTTCTAAATGTGAGTAAACACGAACGGCAGGTAGTACAAAATATTTTTCAACCTTATACTTTAGGTATTTGCAAACATTGCGTTTTTTAGTCGACCAACGTTCGTTTACCTTTGTACCATTTCTCTGACAACCACTTTTTTCTAGAAAGAAAAATAATAATAATCAAGTTACAACCACATCAGTCCATATTATACGAACAATAACCTGGTTATAAAATTATATTCATAAAGCATATTTATTTATTTTTTTGCTTCTTAGTGTTGTAGTTAAAATTCATACGAATAGAATGATATACACCCACATATTCTCTCTGGAGGATATGAAGTTTATGATGTAACTACTAACAATATTTTATTGTTCACCACGTTTTGGCAATTATTAAGTTTGTGACGCTATCTACATTAAGTAATGGCCTCTTCAAAACCAACTAACCATCATGACGTGTCCTATTGTTATATATTCGTGTATACATGATACAAATTGTGTATCGTGTTCCTTATGAGAATAGATATTACCACATTTCACGAACTCTTAAAAAAAATTCATTGCATGTTTCTTTAACGAAAACGTGCACTATAATTTAACATTAAATAAAAATATTATAAATAAAGTTGTATCTACGAAGTTTAGTAGATATGATAACTTATTCGTTTACTGACGTATGTGGTTGAGAACTTTGAGGTAGATGGGTATTTAATGTGTATGATCTTATTAAATATTTTTCAATCATACATCATAAGCATCCTCGTATTTTTCATGAATTTTAACGTAAAATCACACCTATTTTTGAGTATTTTTCATTTATTTGTAGAGATTAATGATTATATTATGATAATATATATCTACTGTATCAATTATATTTTCATCGAATAACAATATTTAAAGCATATTTTATCATAGAATTAACTTATGTTATTTCAATACAGTAAAAAAAAAAAAAAAAAGTAACAATTAAATAAATTATTGAATAATTATAAATATCATTATAAATTTCAATAAAGTAAGAAGATGTGAATTATTTTAAATATAATTTGATATAATAATTTTCCATATAATCAATTGTTGGGAACTACATAAATTTAAATAAAATAGTCTTATAAATAATAATTTTTGACAAAGTTGTAATTTTAACTAAATACTAATTGTTTCATTTTCAATTGCTTAAAATTACGTTAAATTGTTGAAAATACAATAAAATAATATGCAATATTATAATTTCACCTTGCTCTATATTTTTCATCAACGCTGTAATTTTATGTACCTACTTAAACTAACCAATGTAATAGGGTAGATTAAATTGATAATATCATACGTTTTATTAGATGTGACTTGTAAATTGTGATATACACGAAATACCTGTTATGTAGCTAAATTGCCTTTACAAAACGCCGTGTGATCATGATAATATTATTGAAAGATGTAAATTACAACACGATCTAAATTACAATATGTGCATGTATTAAGATAAGATGCCGAGAAAACGAATCAGTTGGTAGCAATGTCTCAAGCAGATGTTTTTTATAAACGTAGGTAAACTATTACAAAATTACATTGTATTATTTACTTTTCAAAAACAGTCAATCATTACTTATAAAAATGCAAAAAAAAAATTAGTTATTAAAATTTTTTTTTTAAATTAATATTTAAATTATTAATTCATGTACTAATAGTTTATTTATAAGTAATCTTAAATAATCCACCGTACAAAATTTTACCAAAAGACATAAAATTAAAAATTTATTTTCTCTTAGTGAGAATCTTATAATTTAAAATATTCATTTTCAAATTCGCTCAGAATATTAACTTGTTCCTGAAAAATTAGTTTAAAATATTTTAAATTTAGGATTTATAGGTTAATTGATTGATATGTTCGAACAATGATGATAATAGCAAATTATACATTAATGAATAAGTATTTTTTCCGTCTACTTGTAAGTAACTTTGTTATTAGTTTGTTTTTCGGTAAATAATTTTCCAAACCATATTATTTCGTAAAATGAGATAGCATTTATTCCGTGTGTAAACATGAGACAGCATAGCACAACGGTATTTGATGTTAGGTAGTACTCTTTTATAGTATTTTTTGACTCGATCTACTGGACTTATATTTCACATGTGAACACGAGACTTAATATATTATAGAATAATTGAAAATAATGTACTTGAACGTTATTTTATTTATTTAATTTTTGATAAAAGTTATATAATGTAAGAAATTGTTTCACCGCCTTATCCTCTCAAATAGATAACAACCACCGTGCTGCGAAGTAAAACTAATAACAAAACATGTAAAAGAAAAAAAAGGTTTAAAAGATTGTTAAAGATAATATTTAAATTCTGAAATATATCTATTCAAAAAATTAAAAAACCAACTGCGGCCTATATAAAAGAAGGTGGCCAAAAATCACACGAATCTTCTAAAATCAAATTAGTAAATCGGGTAGTTAATTACTACGAAAACTACACTGTTGTAGAAAATCATCGCGTTAACAACCTAATTATAGATATAGTTGTAAATATTGTCAATCTATTTCACTGTTATAAACAAAATTTATACTTTGAAAAACGTTTTCTTTAAATAATTGCGTAGAAGAAATTAAAATTTAAAACACTTGTCTACATTATATAAGTACAACATAATGGATATCATGTATCAATAATTGTATAGTTTATAATTATAATAATTACTTGAACTGTAAGTTGTTCATTACATATTCCTTAAGTAAACCTGCGGCATTGTATCAGCAGTATTATTGGCAGATATTGGCCAATCAGTATTGTTTTTTAATATTTGCGAGTACGAAATAATTAAGCAATACTGTTGTAATTTACTTTATATTATTATTAAATAAAAGTATTAATTTCAACAATCATTAACGCGATATTCATCGTTTAAAATACATTAGAGCTATATTAAACTACGATTATATTTAAGTTTTAATCAATAATAGGAAATTTTAACACATTAAAAATAAATTAATAATAAATTGTGGCAAATGAGGAGTCAATTAGTCGTAAAAATGTATTTGATGTTCAATTATAATACGAATATGAAAACATTTGTAGTACAATATTAAATTATTATGCATAGGTATGTCTTAACAGAAATTAAATTCAAAGGTTATTATGCCTTAAAAAACTAATAGGTATGTGTAAAACGTACATAGTAAAAATATTTAAAAATAGCAAAGTACATAGTAAATCAATACTTCCATGTCTTACATAATAATAGTATTATTTTATATAAATTATTTAAGTTATTATTGAACACAAAAAGCTTGGAAGGAAATTTTCATATGACAATAACATACACAATACTATCACGTATAGAATAATAAAATATATAAAAACGTAACCGAAATTTTTGAAAGGGATGACGAACTTACTATACAACTATCATAAAACTTGACCGAATAGTATATGTACGAGTAGTAACATGCTTATATACTTTCTTATATATATATATATATATCAAATTAAATACATTTTTATTACACGTTATATCTTATTTATTTTTTTACATAATATATTTTTTTTTCATTCACAATATATTATAATTATAATCGAATCTGGGATGCATGGCGTCGATATAATAGCTGGAAATTGGTTAGTTTTATTTTTTATGCAATCGGAAAGCGTGAACGCACAACTGACGCCGGACTGATTAATATTGGTACTATTATTCTTATGACAGTGTTAGATGATAATAAACTTGTTAGTGTGTACGTTATCCTTTGAAGTTGTTACACCTACAATGTAACTTTGTTGTTACCATACACTCACTCACACAGTGGAAATGTGTCCACTAAGCATGAGGAATTCCCATCGGACATACCGTGCGTGTGACCGAAGATATATATTATATTCGTGTTTGTTTGTGGCTTTTTGTGGTAGTCCCCAAAGGAATTAAATTCACTGTCATATACATTTAAAAGCACACTCGGACCATCACACAAATATATATTTCAATTCTAATATTGTTCATTAATACCGATTAAAGGTAGTCCAATAATTTTACGTTGAAAAAATAAAATGTATTAAACAAAATATAATCTTATCCACCATGTACCTTAAACACACAATTGCCTATTCCCTTTCATTATATTCCACGTCAACACCCGCTTTTCAATATGCACTATGGATCACACTACTTGCGCTTATTCATTTTCGATGTGTGTATAAGTTAATTCGGAGAGACGGTTGATATTGGTAATTTTGACTTTTTGTTTATACTCATTTCCATTTAGTAATATGGTATATTATTTTTAATACCGTTTTTCGGTTGATCTTGCAAAGGTACGTACAGTTTTGTTGAACGTCAAACGTCTACCAAGCAAAACAATAAAAATATTTATATTTTTCATGGGCTGTACTTTCAAAATTATTCACAAAACCATTTTCAAAAAATAATTTTAATTATTTTGTTACGATTAAAAATATTATAAACGGGTTTATTTGAAATATTAAGCTTAAATTTAAACACACAATGATATTTTCTAATACAGTGTTTTAACAAACATTTATTCAACCTGCATGTATTACTAATAGTAAAATAATTTACTTTATTAGCAGTATTAGTGTAATATCATAAAAATAAATATACATATTAATATAAATTGACAGACCACCTTCACTTAAATTAGGTTTTCGTGTAAAATGATTTATTATTGAATTAAAATTTAATACATACATTATAGTGGCTTACGTTCTCAATAAAGTGGTATATTAGACACCTAGAGTATAGCAGAGCTGTTACCTAAAAAGGGCGGATGACACAGGGGTTTGTTGACTCATGAAAAACGAATATTATTTTTTTGTTTGTATAGGATTGCCATTGGTTACATAAAATAAAATAGTTATTATAATTTTATATAATTTTAGACCTGTATTTTATATTTAGTTTAAAGCATCTAAATTACCATATTAAAAATATGTGTTTACATTTAATCGATTTTAAGACGTAGTAAATCTGCTGGTGTTATTTAATTTTTCACAGGCAACGTCATGCAGGATCAACTAGTACAACATGATATAACATAATATAGGTAAATTATTATACTTAACGATATTCTCAAAAAAACAGGTGGTGGCGTTTTGTCGCGCCGGGGATGAAGAAACTTGTTTCACCGGAATCCCGTCATACAATAAGTACTATACTTTTACACACTTGTGGATAGTGATGGAAAAATGGTTCGATCGAAAATCATCGTAAATCTATTGATGTTGAGACGAACATGGAGAAAGATAACCCTCAAATAATACTTTTATAACTCGCTCGCCATAAATATACCGTAGGTTTGGTTAGTTCTCAACTAAGCAGTTAACTTGTTAACGTTTGGAAAATTGCAAGCTTATACAATTTCACTATGGAATTTTCGGGCGAATGAGTTCTGAAAGTTGTTGTCGAAACATATATCGGTGAAACTCGATGAGGATCTAAACTTGCACATTTCAATTGCGATAAATATGATTGAAGTGACTGCCGACCATGTTGTTTACGGTATGTACTCATGAAAAACAAGTATCCGTGATATTTTCCATTAGTCGGTCTTAATCGACGGCCATTGCAGTCGTTTTTTCCTCAGATAATTTGGCCGTTTAATTATTGATCATACCGTTTATCGGTGTTTTATTCTGCTATGCAGGATAATGAAATCCTCAAAATTTTACTTTAGACCAAACAGTTTTTGTGTCATCATAATATGTGAGTGGTGGGTGCATATTGCACAAGGGAATTCACTATTTTTTAATTTGTATGTATATTTTAAGGACATATTTAAAGTTATATCGATGTGTATAATATTTAAAGAGAGTCAAACATACAAGATGCAAACTTCTATTTTTCAAATGAAAACTAACATTTTTTATGGTAAACTGTTGTTATATGTTTTTTTTAAATATTGATGATGCATCTGAGTATTTTTTATAATATTAAAAAGTACAAAAAACCAGAATAAAAGTCATTAAAAATAGTTAAAAAAAAAAAAACATAAAATATATGTTATATTGGGTACAGTGATTATTGACTCGTACATTATTTACACATTATTAAATATAATTAATAACTATTAAAGCTAATACATCTTCCTAACTCATTTCCATCTGCATACGAATTTAAATGAATTAAAAATTATTAAGTTATTAGTTTGAATTTCTAATTAGATATACAATGAAATTTGTCTAATGCGGAATAACATGGGGCCAATTAATAATTCTGCTTTAAGCAGCTTTCCGCTTTATTGAATAAAACGGAAAAATTCCAGATTACAAATTCGTATCAGTTTTTTACACTAAATAATTAGTTTACGACATTTATAATTTTTATTTTTTGAGTTAGAGACTAATTATAAACTTAGTTTATTACTTTACTTCATATAACTTATTTTAGATTAATTATAGACTTATTTTCTTACATATTACATAAGTATGAAGGTTGGGAATTAAATTTAACATTTATCTTTTCTAAAAATCATGTAGAGTTTTTGTTTTTTCACTGTTGTTGCTATTTTTCCAATATCATAATTTTTTGAATGGACATCATTTAGTATGTACAAGAAAACTGTTCAGTGTAAGACTGCAATTGGTGCATAATTGTTCCACAGCTATACATTATACATACGAGATAAATTTGTATCGTTAATACAATAACCAAAAAATACAAATTACCTAACTAATACATGGTGTAGGGCAATTTTATATTAATTATCGTTTTATGACATATTTATATCAACGTAACATGACGCATGAAATATTTTCGGCTTAAGAAAAGTTTTTACTTCATTGGACTTACAAAATCGTTCCGCTTCCGTGTTAGGAAGATTCCGTTTTATTGAGGTTCAATGTCTATATAACACTATAGAGACATACCGGGACCATAGAAAAATTTCGTATTGGATAGTTTTCCATTTTATTCAGGGTCCGCATTACATAGTTTTCACCATATAAGAATTTTTTTAAATGGTAGATAAGTATTAAGTAGTACTTAGTTCTAGTAGCAATCAATAATAAAATAAATAGAATTGATTACGAAAAACGATTCTGAGTGGAGACGGTCATCAGCCTATGCCCTATATTATTAAATATAATATTTCGTAATAGTTTTTTGATATGGCTATTAAAGTCCTATATTTTACTTAAATTAGATTTATAACATTTTTTTCTAAAAATATTGCATTCATTATATTATTACTATTTAATAATTATTATAATAATTTGTATTTATACCACATTAGTCGACTAATTTAGCTCAAAATTTAATGACATCTATCTGTGTAAATACCGCAAAATAATAAAAATAGATTCATAGTATAAATAAATAATTATATCTTAAAAAAAACCAAGAATATCATAGTGTATTGTAAAATTCATAATAATATAATAAACGTAAAAGTTTTAAGTCCCCGTGAATGTTTTTAAATTATAATAAAGTAATTAACATTTTTATTTATTTTTAAATAAGTAATTTCGTCTAAATTTTAACTTTAAATGTCTATTAGAATAATAATCGTCTTTTTATATTTATTAGATTTTATTATTTTAGTATGAACATTTTGTGAGGAATCGTGTATTAAAGTTTGAAAATTCAGATATAAAAAAAAAAAAAAGTTCTTATGTATTTCTTATTACAAAACAGTTATCATTTTTTTTGCAATTTTGACAAATTTTATCAAAATTTTAAGTTTAAATAAATATTTTTTTTCTTTATTTGAAATAAACAATCTATACCTAATAGGCGCAATAAGTGTGATAAAAGGTAAAAAATGTATAAATACATTATACATTAATATATCTAAAAAATAGAGAACCAACATAAATATATATATATATATATTCACATGACACGCACATGCTATGAGAAGTCATCCACTAATGATACTAAAATATAAATACATATTAAAAAAAAAAATTGGATTCTTTTTTAATATTTTTATACAGGCATAAAACAACTTATGTAGGATCTTGTATTAAATTTTCAAGAATTTCGACCAAGAAAATAATTATTTATCAAAATTTATAAAAAAAATTTTTAAAGTATTACAAATTTGTTATCCCTATAAATAGCTAAAAAAGTATTCAAATATTTTGAAAATTTTATCACATAATTAAAATATTAATATAAAAATTTAGTGAAAATTTCAAGTATCAACAGTTATTCATTTTCGAGTTACACCAAAACAACAAATTTCATTTTGTTAAAAATGGGCATTCGTAAAACGAATCTTAATAACGTTTAGCACAAAGAAACTTTTACGACAGTTTCTTGTTGATTATACGCAAGGCAATGGTTTAAGGTAGGATGCACAAATTCACTAAATTATTCATACACCTTTACGTCCGTTATTTTGAAATTAAAAAATATTGTATTGATTTTTTAAAATACCAAAGAGCTTAGAAAATCTGAATAAATTCAATCAAAATAATCATGTTAATTACATTTAAAACGAACTAATTAAGGTTTATCTTAATTCAAATAGTTCCTACCTGATCACTAAAATCAATGGTCAGCAAAATTGGTTATTGTTTTTATTTTATTTTAATTTAATATATATATATATATATTTATATTGAAATAATTGAATATTAATATTAATAAACTTTTTAATATATTACAATTAGTTATTTTAAACTTATAATGGTTTCCAGTTAACTAGTTTAAGATTATATATTTTTGAAATAAAACTATGTTTTTTTTTAACGATTTTTAATTTGTAAACATAATCTTTTACTCTGATTTTAATTAGAACTATTTATTTTTCATGAATTATTATTATATTCCATATTAATAAAAATATACTCCTATACTTAAAGTTATATTCTATTTTTCTATTTTACATAATTTTAGAATTATTGTTAGAATAACTTTCAAGACATTACTATATACTATATAGTAAATTTAACACTTTTTATAATAATATTTACCATGGCCATTAACACATATTTTCCATTAATTGATCTATAATAAACTATAAGACATATACTCTATGTATAGTAAAATTGAAATTAATTTATATAAATATTACATCATACCTGATGTTAATTAAATTCAAGAGATGAAGTTATGTAACTCAGAAGTATTGTTAAATTTCAATAAATTGATTACATGATAATAACAACATAAATTTATTTTTCTTACGCAATTATTCAATAATTAGACTTGCGTATTACTATTACAATAAAAATAGTATTTATTTATAATTTGAAATTCCAATATCACATTGATGAATATTATTTATTTTGTGAATACATTTACATTTCATAACAATGACTAAATACTATTGTTGATCAATATTGTTTTATGATATGAGTATTAAATACGAAAAGACAATACAATTATTTATACAAGTGTTTACGATTCATTCGATAGTGTTTTCTGACAAGATATGATTCTGTAAAATGGAAGGTGTGAAAATCGATGTAATTCTATATTTAAGAGTTTGAAAAATATCACTAGTTATGTGTTTGTGTAGCACAAACATACTTTGGTAACTGCTATAGCCTATGAGAAGGGTAAGAAGGGAGTGCTGTCAACGTGTAATCGACGCTGATACGAATATAACGTATTGTCTGCATGTATCGTATTTTCTGACCGATTATCTTTTTTTTCACAATAGATGGTGGTGATAGCTTTTGATTGGTATTGACATAATTTAAAACACCACATATTCTAAATTCTAAAAAACTACCGCATTTTGAAACACGATAACGCAATAAATAACTTTTTTGTATACAAAAAAATAAACAACTTGAACTAGGTAACTATTACATAAAAGCTAATTAATAGTTGTCTTCAATCGTCAATGTTGCATCTGACTAAAAAAGAATGGTATTTTTTCATAAAAAACTGTATTTGATTGTTCTAAATGTAAAATGAATATAACATGATAAACATTTAGGCCAGGTATACTTAGGCAAAATAATACGATTGCAGAATATATTGTAAAATAGTTTGAAAAAATTGCTACAAACATTCAATGTTCAGAATTATTTAGCTTTACACTTCAAATAAGTTATTATCTTAAATATTATTAAAAATAGCTATACAATTAATAAATCTTATAAATTTGAATTCAAAATTGAATGTCATTTATATATGTTCAAATTAAAAAAAAAAAAAAAAAAAAAAATGATATATTATAGATTTTTTGTTTGTCATTATTAAATGTATTATTATAACTTAAAATTTTTGATATTGTTTTTGTTATAAAACTTTTATTGTATGGTAATGTTCAACAGCCTTTTAAGTAGTAATTATAAAATATTATCTTCCATTTTATACTAATATTAAAACGCTTAAAAGTATAATGAAGACAACGTTTTATAGTTTCCATTAATCGCCTCTGAATAAATTCCTTTATTGAATCGACGAGTATCTTACTTCGATCATCAACATATAAAAGATTGAAATAAAATAACATAATTATATACTTGATTACTTATCAATCTTTGTTAAAGTAATATTAAAGTTAATAATTTTTGATAAAAATTAAACATTATTTTAGTTTTTATTGCTTATAACATATTACATAATTGCCAAGTTGAATGCTGTGTATTATATTTTAAATACTTTTAGCTAGGATATTGGATGAATTTCAATAATTGATTTCTATAATTTAAAGATATGATATGGTGTGTTTAAAGTGATTACAGTGAATACACCTACTAAATATTTATTTACAAAATAATTAATAAACATCCTACTCCAATAGTCCATAATTTGGAAAAGAAACTATATAATCGCTTGTTGTATCATAATAAACTATTAAAAAATCTTAATTCAATAAATAACTAAAGCAATTATTCTGAAAGTAGTCTGTTAGCATACAATTATTTCAATACTTTATTATATATTTGTTGTTTAAATTTCTTTTAATTTTTATTTTCAATCAGAAATAATATATATATTTGTTTAATGTTAAAAACTTTTGAAGTCCCTGTGAGAAATATCATTTATTTATTTTTTTTTTTTATTAGTAATAAAACCTTTTAAATAAATTTAAATCTCGTAAAAAATTAACTTAAAATTTCTATAAACAGAAATGTGTGTATTATATTTATTTCCAATAATTTTTACATTTCTATAAGAAGAACTTATGAGAAAGCTTAAAATAAATTTTCAAAATTTTTGACTAAGCATAAAAAAAATACCAGAATATTTTGAAACCATATAATTTTAGAATTGTTCAATTGATATAAATATTTTATGAAAATATTAAGTACCTATTAATAGTTATCTGTTTTTGAATTACAATGAAACAATTATCAAAAATTATTGTGTGTCATAGTTTTTTTTGAAACTATTTTTTTAATTTTGCTTAATTTTAAGAATAATACAGTTTATAATAAATTTTTCATTTTTACCTCAAAAAATGTGAAATATACTTAATTTCCTATCAAAAAGGACAAAATTCTAACCCCAATGCTCAAAATTAAAAATTTAACATAATTTTTGTTTTAAATTATTAAAAGTGTCATCATCGATTTCACTTAATTAATTAAAACATTTTATGGTTTAACTTAATACAATGTATTTTCCATACATAAATTATATTATATTTAATTAGCTTTAATTATTTTATTAGTTTTGAGTTTTTGACAAATGGAGGTTCAATAACTATAAAGGTAGCTAACCTATAACATTAATTTATTAGAGTATCACAATTCATTAAAAAAATAATAATAATTAAGGCATTAGTATATAAATATATACTATCACACATATTTATATGACACGCAAGTTTGATTACGAGGAAACGCCCAAATAAAAACACAGTATAACTGGCATATACACATTTCGTTAATTGTAATTTGTACGTACTATCCATTATACTAAAGAGTATTATTGAAAATGAAACAAAGTATATAATTGATATAAAATAAATAATTATACGTATTTAATTTTAAGTTAGAAATTATTTAAAAATTTTTATATTTTATTCACTATTGCTTAGTATACCTATTTCTATGAAATTATTAAGTATATATAATATAATAGTATATCTTAATGATTTATTCATATTTGATGACACATTTACAAGAAAAAAAAAAAATTGATCTACAATTTTTATATTTTATTAAAACAATATCTATCCATTATCAAAATAATGATATACATAATATACTTGTAAATACCATTCATTTATAAGTTGTATATATAAGATTTATCATACTCATAATTATGTACATTAATATAAAATTTAAAACCAATATTTTAGTGTATTAGTATATTATACTGTATAGAATACTTTAAACAACAAAACTGGGTAATATGTAAATACGCCAAAAATCTTAGCTGAAGTTTGCTAATATATAAATGAAATTAGAATTATAATGTTTCGATGATACTTTTAGTAAATATAATAACAAAATTGTGTGTGATGGAGTCATGGAGATCATGATAAATTATCCAAGTAAAATCATATACTATAAATGTATAGTGGAAATATCTCCCCATTTCAGCTCCGTGAACATTAATATTTAAATTGCTCAAATATGTTTTTTAGTGAAACTATTAATTAATTTCAAATAAAGAACCAACTTATGTATACGTGTAGGTACCATAAGTAATTTAAAAATGTATATTCAATTTACAATAGCTCGAGTAATATTTTAATCGTGATGAATTTAATGCTGCTTTTGAATTAAAAGTTCAAACTCAATTGTAATTTAATTTCTTAATTTTAAATTAATATCTTAATTGTAATAATGTTTTATCACTATTCAGCAATCGAAAAATATAGAATATTTTCTTTTAGTGAAATCTATTTAGGATTTTATTATTATGCCTGTTTTATATAAATTATATTATTTTAATTATTTTAAAATACTGTTTGACGAAATAAAATAAATTATGCTGTTTAAAATTTAAGTAAATAATTTAGGAAAATATTTTTTGTAAGACTCTAAAGTATTAATATATATTATACAAAATGGCAAATTGTGTATATCAAAGAAAAAATTACTAAGTACGCATATGATTCTTATGTAATCATCGCTATATTATATTTGTAACATATAATTTTGATGTTGGATAAATTACGTAAATAAAAAACTATTTTTATACGTATAAATATATAATCTAGGACTTTAAAAATATTATACATTTTTTTCAACTTCCTGAATACAGATTACAGTAAGATACGAACTCTAATTTCTATTAATTTAAAATTAACAATAACTCATAACGAGTGATAGATATTTATTAATCACTTAATATTATTAAAGTAATACAATGTACTGACTATGATGTGAGGATAATATATTATGAATATTATCTACGCATAATAGTATTGTTTCATAAAAAATATTGAAATATAAATTTAAATAATACAATTTCAGTAGAATATCCACAACTATAATATTTTGTTTTGTATTATAAATAAGAGACTATTATTATTATTATTATTATAGTTGTTTATATTGTAATGCTGAAATCATTATTAAAACAAAAATAAAATTTAAACAAATAATAAAATAGTCACATAAAAAAACCATTTACAATACTCACATAAAGATACAATATCGATATGAACTCAGATTGTTACATTTTTAAAGAATTTTCAAATAAATTATTATTATTTTGAATATCCATAAGGTTTAAATATAAACTTTTGAACATTTTCCTGAACATTATCTCTAGGCAACATAAATATATACAACTGAATTTACATAATACTTTTTTTTTTTTTTACAGCATTGTTTTATCAACGTGTAATATAAATAGACATTTTTTGTGCATATCTCTTACAAGTTGAACATTTTTTTTTTTTTGATTATAATATCAAGTTCATATATTATATTTATTATTTCAATTTAAAAAAAAACCCCGTTCGTCTGATTAAAAACTACTAAAATAAATTTAGCGTTTTTCATGTCCGGAAACGTGCACGTATACAGGAAACTATCAATTTTGATTGTTTATCGTACTAAACTTGGCTTACCTACTTATCTTAGGACTGTAAATGTTTTATTCCGCCATAACTATGTTTTCAATTTATTATATAAATTCACTTAAATATCTACACTCACGATCACCACATTGTATATAACGTCAATCTACATGGAAATTATAATACAAGTGATATGGATACATAAGATATTTTTATTTAAATTAATTATGGTTTATTTTTTTACAATAATATATAATAATATCATCCTGTTATATTTGCCTTACATTTTTAATTTAGTCTCTCGGTTATGATGGAGTGAAGATAAAATCTGTTCCTAGGCAAATCGTGTAAAAAAATTAAATTATTTTTTATTTAAGTAATTTTTTCGACATAGTATTTTCGTTAGGGAATTCAATTTAATTTAATTTAATCAGAGTTTTATCATTTTAAATTTCCTATAAGATAGATAACTTAATTACAAACTTGTAATATATGTGTTTTTTCAATTATAATAGGTAATAATGTTATGATCATAAGAGTTTTAATGCAATAAGTTGGGTTATAACTAATAAGTAGATACTTATATATTATTTAAAAATTTTCAAAAAAAATATTGAAGAATATCAATAAAATATTTCAATTAAAATATTCTATTCTGATAACTTAACCCATATTATCTCTAATAAGATAAATAGGCTTAATTTGGCGAAGAACTCTATTTAATTTTTTAATCAAAACTATTCAATTTGTTGATATCAAAGATAAAAATTAAATTGTATTGTTTTTCGTCAACTATAAATATAGAAAATAAAAATAAATAATTTTTTTGTTGCTACCTTTAACTATTTAAAGACTAGTGAACATTTAAAATTCTGTACACTATTTCGAACGCAGTAGTACACAGACTCGCCCGTTGATGTTTATGACTCTCAAAAATATTGATCTGCTCGGGTTGGCCCCTGCGAATTTGGCCGCCGAGTAGCTCATGTTATAGATTTATTCATATGCATACAGAGTACCATAGTTTAAAAAAATCTAAATTGTTTATAAATTGAAATTTCAGCTAGTTAAAGGATATAATATATTTTGACGGTTTTTCACGGGATATTATTTTCCATGATATGAGATTTACAACATGATTCATTTGTAAGTCCACTCCATCTTCTGATTTATACTTAAACTATACAAACATACAATTATAGTCATATAGTAGACACAGTATAAATAAAACAAAAAAATGATGATTATACATATATATATTTATATAATTGTAAAACAAACATATACATATTATATTATTAATATTATTTTATTATTTCCAACTTATTTGGGAGAATTCAAATTCAAATTATCATACAAATCTTCAACTACTATTGTAATAATTATTTGGTAGATATTTGGTTGTAAATTTCATTTCTAATGCATGAAGACCAGCATTGAAAATTATTAAGCATAGCCTTTAAAAAGGCTTGAACAATTTTAAATTGAATTAAATAAACTGAAAGTAAATATACTTAATTTTTTTTTACATTACATATAATATAAATTGTTAAGACTTTGTTATTCAAAAATATTTACCAATAATTTTACTAATATTTATTTTTTTCAAAATAAAAATTAACAATGTCAGAAATAATATCGGTTCGTACTGTGTTAAATTATTAACGGAATTAAATGAACACCTACTCTCGAACACTATATTTTAAACTGTTTGGTAAACATTGAACGATTATCATAGTACAAAATGTCATTAATGATTTATAGCCTATGGCGCGTAATATAAGCCCCGATAAGTATTCCTATTTTACGTATTTTAATCTTTATACTCGTAATAATTATTGTGCCAGTTGCAACTTGCAACAATGCTACAGTGTATTCGAAGAAAATTTAAATATAAAGAATAAAAACAATTTCCCTCATCGAGATTTTCTCAAGGTGTCTTAGTTATCATAATTTTGTATGCTGTAGCTAATCATCAGTTATCAGGTACGTAAAAAATAAATCCTGGTATATCGTTTCGACTAACCGGTCCAACGGAATTTCACTAAGATAAGTGAACAGAGTTTTGTCGAAAAACAAGTAAAATGCCTTTATAGACGTAAGGAAAATCCATTTAAAATCGTCGTGACCAAAATCGAACGATGATGTAATTTTAATGAAAGGTTGCTATAAGGCCAATTTGTAAAAATCTACGTTATTGTGACTCGCGCGTGTGAAAATGTCATCTAATCGTCGGCGGCGGCACTCGGCGGTGGTCGGGTTGTTGAACTGAATTCGTGTCGGCTACTTGCATGTCTGACAAAAGCAACGCGTTCGCCCCCCCCCCCCTCGGGGAGGGTTACAAAAAAGACGATTTTATTATTAACACTATATTGCGTGTAATATTGTTACCTACGCTTTTGCGTACTATACCTATTGGCGCTGCACCGTTGTTTGGCAGTGGTATATTATTGTATAGGTGCTACAACACTCCCGCGCGTCGTCAGCGTTTCGGGCTTAAACAATATTTTTTGTATCCCCTATATCCGCGTGCACCGCGGGTCAGCCTATTGTTTTCATAGCACGAACACGTCGGCACACACTACTTAAGACATTACGTCTTAATTTCGGCGCCGTATAATATTATTATTATTAAACTCGCGATAAGATATCAGTGTCCGTCGCAGCTTCGGCGGCGCAACGTTACACTCGGCAAGATACGTCGCGAATAAAGCTGTACGTTGTTACAGGATACCGGTACGAGTGCGCCGCCTTGGAACCCGGTGACGTCTAATTCAACGTAAAATTATCAAAATGCACTCACACACACACACACACACACACACACACACATTTACATCCCATTTAAAACTCTTATATTGACCTGACGTTTTATGGTAGTAGTGGTATGGGCCAGGCGCCTCGACGCCGCCGTATCGATCACGACTACACACACAAACGAACACACACACACAAACGAATACATACACACAGACACACATATATTTATATATATATATATATATACAAACGAATACACACATACACATTCACAAACGAACACATATACACATGTACATGTTTATACACACACACACGCGCGCGCACGCGCTTATACACTCGCGTGGCAAGGGCGTCGTCCGGGCTTGTTTCCCTGCGTGCCGCCCCCCCGCCGCCCCCTCACACGCCGATCGTAACGGTGTACCCTCCCTCCAACTTCCAGCTGCCGACATCGCCACCTCCACTACTCTACTATAACTACTATACTATCACCACTACTACAACTACTATTACTGGTACTAGCACTCGCGTACTACCATAACCACCACCGCCTCCACCACCACCACCACCACCACTTCGACTACCTCGTCTTCTTCACTTCTTTCATGAATACGGTTTGTCCTTTTGTACCTTTTGTCGTCTTATTTCTTTTTTATTTATTTATTTTATTATATATATTTTTTTCGTATTTTCGGGTACCGTCTATACTACCACCATTTGGGAATAGAACACATACGCATTGTGTCTTATAACCTATCTACCTGAGACTATAAAATGTGTGTGTTTTGCATGTGCAAACACGTTGTGTATGTATAATGCTTGTGTATGTGACTACGGTATCGGAATACAAATCTACCGTCGGCTGGCCGTTTATACCATTACCACGCATAAACCAGCATGTCGCAGGAAAAAGGCGTCTGATTTTTATTTTTGCCAAACGTCTGCAGAATCTATGTGTGAAGCGCATAAATCGTTTCTACAACCACGTCGAAGTTTTTCAACCATCCCTTCTCCAATCACACGTAAAGTTCGATTTTCGGACAGACGGGGTTCTATAAAATATATGAAACGTATAAGGAACAAATTTGAGATTTGTTTAGAGCTCATATTGATCATCGCACGGTTAAAATAATCTTCAAAATCGATTCCAGAGCTTAAAAATATCCGGTTTCCTAACTGAATAATATTTTATTTTTGGAACGTTCGAATAAATACATATTAGGATCTTTTAAACACTTACTCTTGTACAGATTTCTTTTAGTATTATTAAGAATATTTGCGAAGTTTGATTAACTTGCAGATATATTCTAAGTCTCAAAAATAAAAGTAATATATTCAACAAGTACTATACATAATACACGATCTTATTTAATAATAAGATACGTCATCGGTGTTATTATTTGTAAAAACCAACTGGTCAAATACAAATAAATCACTCGTATGTATAAGTGTGTGATATATTATTCTGCTCGTTAGTTCTGTAAATATCTAGTGTTAATAAAATATCCTCTTATTGGACGACACATATGTCAACAGTACGATAGACTTGACAAAAACGTGAACAACAAGAGTATTCAATAAAATTAGTTTTCGTTATTTGTATTAATAATAACGTTATGATGTTTCCATTACCATATACAATATGTGATATATTCTATATTTTTACTGCGATGTTATTTATTCGTGTTGACTAATAATATTTTAAAATTTGGTGTCTACACTCACAATTTAGGATTGATTTAACCTTAAATGTTGAGAATAGTTCATGGTAGACAATTTGATTTAATTGATACTTTGGATATAAGGTTAAGTACTAGGTTGAAAATATAAATTTAATTTCTAAGATTTTTTTTTTTAGTAAATTGAAAAAGCATACAGTATATTATACGATAAAAAAAAAAAAGAAAAAAAAGTGAAACAGTTAAAAGAAAAAAAACAATATAATCATAAAATATAAGCTATTCTTGGAATCGGATGATGATCTATCAGTCATGCCATCTCAGGATAGTATTTTCGTATACAATGGTCAATGACTAATCATTGAATTAAAATTTAACACTTGAAACTAACTACATATTAGATGTGAGTTATGTGGTGTTCTTCTTTTAAACCGACGAAAAAGTAGTTTGTTTAATCATTTCTCCTCCAAATAATGTATAGTAAATAGTAAAAATTATTATTGGATTCCACATACCCTTATTTCTATCACAAATAATATTATCTCTGTTTTCTTTTTCTCAGCGTTGTGAGTTAGCCAAACATATTACTCCCAAGTAATGCATTGTAATTTATAATAGAACATCAACTTAATATATTTTATCGTTGCTATAATTTGTTAGTGGATCATCATTATAGCAAAATAAATATTAATTTTTCTTAATTGATAGAAAAATTACTTAAATCGATTTAACGTAATTATATAAAATTACAAGACTTACATTAAACATTTTAATAATTTACTGTTCTAGATATGTATAAGATTTTGGTATTTAGTTGTTAATGAAAGTAAAAGTAACTTTGATTGATTATATTTTTGTAATTTTAGAATAATATTGTTAAAAACAACATAATATTGAATATTATTTAGGTAGAGTAGTAGTTAAATTAATTACTCCTTATTAAGTGTTGTGATTATATATAATATAAAATAAAAAATGCGAATTTAGACATTTCGTTTCAGTTTGCATGTCTTATATTCGTATAGGATTAATTTATATTATGATAAATCCTTTTTAAACGACAATATTATATTATATTATTTTACTATATGTAGACGATAAATCAAGGAAAAATAAATGTTTCTTATATGTCTTGCTACAAAGACTATAAATGTTGTCATCGATATAAATATGGAACAGCAAGTTCACGAAGTAGTTCCATGTATTGTTTTGTAATATTCTTAATATTCTTAAAAAATAATTATTTAAAATTTCTATAGTAATTTAACTTGAATAAATTAACTTTAACGTTCAATTATTATATTTATGACTGATTAACGTTTATGAGTATGTCGTTTTAAAATTAATCGATTTATAAATAAGTACTTGAATGCTTTACCGCACTTCTAAAGCATAAACATTTAATTATCATAAATAGTTAGGATTATATTATTCATTCTACTATAATATAGTTTCAATGTAAAGAGAACGTCGACTACTTTAATACTGGTTAATTTGATTAACACCCCATGGCACAATTGCACTTATGATAATCTTGTTATTTAATTAAATTATGCATTATTATCCATAATCCTCTTAAAATACAATTTATTACAGGCTAGAATATATGGCTAAAAAATAGTTATAGAAAATGTATTATTTTATTAGGCCTAAAATGTTCACCTTATTCGGTGCCAAAAACAAGACGTGTTACGGCCTATGGGACAAGACTCCATAAACGTGACTCGTGGAACAAATGGTTTTTTAGATCTATAGTTGTATTTTGAACATAAAATGTTCCATGATCAGCCTAACGAATAAAAATTATTCTCTCAATAAACTTTAGAATTCAATAAATGTTGCGTTAAGTAGTAAAATGTGATTACGTTTATATTATCTATACTGGTACTACAACTCTAATAATATTATGTACGTATGTTCAGAGTTTAACCATTCATTCTGCAGAAAAATTTGCTCTTTACTATTTATAGTAGTCATCACGTAAATTGACTTTAAAATCTATTGAAATATTGTGTCTTAGGTAACATTTTAATTGAATCAAAAATTAAGCTTTAAGCTTTCAGTGTTTATAATTATTTGCATCGTACAGATGTTAGTTATTCATATTATACCCGGAAATCGAGGAAAACATCCTATTATGTATGTAGACTATGAAATAGCATACAATTATAATTATTATCACTATGTATTTCTGAAATGCATAACAAAAATAAATATTTTACTTTTAAACGCTTAAAAAATCCGTTAATAAATGTACTGTAAACCAAGTTTAGGAAGTTCATTTATGAACATTAAAATTCACGATAAAGTAATAATTTATCTAATATATTATTAAGGCAAAATATTACATCAAAGCAACTGACAAAATGTCATGGATCGTAATATAATGATAATATTATTATAAAGTCGAGGTTTATACGTATAAATGTCAGTTAAAGCAAAGGTCAAGTATTTTGTTTTATATTTGTGTAATTAAAACAACGGTTCAACTAATGAAAACATTGCGCAAAGATGTAATATTTGTAACTTAAAATTTTACCCAATAAAACCTTTTATACAAAGTTTTATTTTATTAAATGATAATTTTATTCGGTTATATTAAAAAAACTCTTGTATGAAGTATTGTGAAGCTACTAAAGTTTCATTCATTTCCATTTAAAATATTTTAAACATAAAACTTTTTTTATATTGAATGTTACATTAAAAATATTTTAAACTTATTAAATTCTTAAATTATTTATATTACCAAAATTGTTATTTTTAATGTCTATTATTATATTTATATAGTTTTAAGTTTGAACTGAGTTGTTAAGTGAATATTATATGCAATTTATTATGAACTCCAAGTTAAATATACTTTATTTTTACATGTGATTTAAATACCTTTAAGAATTATTAAAATTAAAATTATTAATTTAATAATTATAAATATAGTAAAAAACAACAGAAAAACTAAAATTTTTGACTTCAAATCATCTGTATTTAAAACATTTTGTTATCCAATACACATCAAAAGTATTTGGATTATTATCATAACAGTATGTGAAACATTGTATTAGGTACTGAGTTTATCTAAAAATTAACTAAGAATTTAAATTCAGGGTATTTAAATTAATTATTACTTCTAACTTCCACAGTAATTTGTTAATTTCTAGATTTCTAGTTGTTAAATATTTTAAAAATATATAATAATTTACTCTCAATCGCTTTTATCTAAAACTTTTCATAAAAAAAAAAAATTAATAAAAAAATAAAACTTTTATTTAAAAACTCTATTTTTCTTTTTATCACTCTCTGTGTTTCACATAATCGGTTGTAGTTAGTATAGGTAAAGTATAAATCTACATATTAAGGTAAATATAAGAAAAATATAAATGGGAAAATACTCGATACTTTGACTTCACATACTTTTGGTAATTAAAATCACCCGTTATATAAGAATAGAATAATTATATTGTACTACTATTATAATTACTCACAATTAAATACATGCAAAATCCGTTTCTTGTTCAGATAAAGTCACTTAAAAAATTATAAGGCAAACAGTACATATGATGCATACTAATTTTATCAATTGTTTTACTTATTGCATTGACATTTAACTACATAAATATTAATAAATAGCGACCATGGTAGTACTATGTAGCATTAAACAAAGGCAACATCAGTAACTAATGGATTAGTGGTAGCCTTTTATAACCTTTTTTTTCTGGTCAAGTGTGTTTGACCAATCCACTTCTAATTCACTTAATATAAATTGCAATTATAAATTTATATATAATACTTATGGATTTATGAATATATAATAGCATGCACATTATAGTAATTAACAAATTATACCACATAATTATGTGAATATATTTTACATATTGTTATGCATTACGTATTTATTTTATTATGTAAGAGAACCCTGCAGGTCACACAATGCTTAGTGTAAATTAATATTTTTTGACTGACTATTCTACTGGCGTGACGTTCGCTTTCCGAGTTCGTGAGCAACTAGAATTAGCTAGGTACGCATAAACACAAATATAACCACAGGTATTGATCCTTCAGGTCACTGTTATTGAACATTATATACGTGTATTTATGTAATAATATAAACATACTAAATTCGTACATTGTAAAGACATTATATAAATATATAATTAAAAAATAAATTTAAAAAGTATAAAGAAAAATTAAAAGAAAAAATAAATTTATACCATTCTCTCGAGCCACTACCATATAAGCGGCCTTCGACATAAAAATGAATAGGTATAATAATCAAAAAAAAAAAAAATTCCTAGAATTAAAGTATATAACTTATAAGCGCATTGATTTAATTTAGTGAAGCTTCAAAAAAAATAAAAAAAAAAAAAATAATGATTCAGGAATATATATATATTAGTGGTAAAATTATAGGGATATGGTAAGTGGAGTAGCATGTAGCACTTTGCTTAGAATTTGCGGTTAATCGTTTTAATGAATAAACCTAGTATGATGTAAATAATACATATTATGTACCACTATAAAAAAAAAAAAATAAATAGGAAGAATTTTCAAAGGCTCTAATGTATAGATCAAATCGAACTATTGTGTAAAACTTAAAAATCAATAGTTATTTTTCTTGATATTTTTGTAGTTTTTTTCAGTCAAGTGAAAACTTTAAGAATTAAGTATGCATGAAGTAGACTTTTTTTAAAACTCAAGATTATTAAATACACGTAAAAAAGTGCAAAAAATATATGTATTTTTATAGGCATTCCAATTCTTATTTTATTATTTTATTTTAACAGTGAAAAAAAAAATAAATATTTATTTTATTAAGTATAAATAATATGTTTTTATGAGTCCGTGTTCAAAAAGACGGTACTAAATATTTTACCTCGTTGAAAAAAAATATATAATACTCAATAAAATACGACTGGTGTACTGTTTAAAATATAGTCTACAAAAATTATAGTTGTAACATAAGTCATATTTCAATCATGAAATTAGCCACTGGTCACATATACTAACAATATATTGATACTCAAGATTATGTTCAATGCTTACATGATGTTTTCTTAAATCTGATGAAAAAAAAAAATAAAAACTTTATTAGTTTTGAACTTTATCCATCATCGCATGTTTATTATATTGACGTAAATCGTTATATTATATTCATTGATTTATAACCTAACTACAGAAATTATGATTGTTCTAAAAATGATTATATCATAAATATCGTTTTGTGATAGCAAAATCATTGTTAAATGAACAATTTTTTATGGCTGCAATAAATATACGCTTTATGTATGATGTAATTATGTTCTACTCTATCCTCTGTCCTGTTAATTTTAGAATATTATAATTTTTTCCAAAAATTTTCATGTATACATAAAATTAATATTTTTTTTTTTAAATGGTGGTATATTTAAATCTTTACTATATTTTAGAAAACAATTGCTTTATTATCAGATTCCTTGAAATAATAAACAAATAAGTAATAAGAATATTTAATTGGTAAAATATGACTGTCGTTAGTGTTTGTATCATTAATTATTTTACAGCGTCTTGTATAATTTTAATGCATACATGTTTCACTAATGGCTAAATTATAATAATAAAATGTATATAGTATTATTTAATATAAAAAATGTACACATTAGTACAACTAATTTTATTTTAATTTGGCTCCAGTTAGGTTGTGATTTTTGATAATGAAACATCGTGCATCGTTATATTATTGTTTCTTAATTAATTTTAGAAGTTTTGTCCGTTTTCTTAAAAAAAAACCGTCTGAATCAATAATGGTGAACTATTCAACTAGTTATACTATATTGACCAGAAAAAAGAATATATCACCGCAGCTCAAATCATATATCTAAAGTTAATTACTTAATAATTAATGTCACTGGTTATACTTCATTGCATAGTTCACTTATTTCCGTTATATCGCAATAAACTATAAACTCAAACCATGGAAAATAAAAATTCTAAAACCGTATTCATATTAATAACACAAAAGTATTGTTTACAGAGTTTTTCAAAGCGCATTTTCATTTTTATATGAGTTTTGAACTTTCATTTTTTGCATCCAATTACTAACGAAACACAGTTATTCTTAACAATAACAAAAAATACTTATACCTTAAAAAACTACGTATTATTGTTTTTAAATTATCTCGATACTCTAAAACATCCTGTTTATCAAACTTACAACATAGAATTAGAGTCTAAATATAGTGAAAACAATGTCGCATACAAATACTATCAAAAAAATAACTGAAGGGGAACATTTTCAACAAATATAGCTAAAATCTTTACCGATTCAGCAAAATGTTACTGTTTAGTTATTACTTATACAGGGTGGGGCGTGGTTAGGTTAAATATTCAATAAATAAATTATATAATTATAATTATAATTATAATTATATTTTCATTTAATTATAAATTAAATTTAATTTCAATAAGCTAATTTCCACACAACAATAAATGATGATGGTCATGTATTACATAGATTTTTTACCACGCTACCCCTTTAAAGAGATTAAAATTTATAATTACTGTCACCTAATTATACGAGTACTTCAAAAATAAAACAAATGTTCTTCGATCAACAACTAAAGTTTCTCTTCCACTTGTATTTTACGTATAGCGTATCCTTAAAAATAGATACAGCTAGATTTTTAATAATTTTTTTTACTACACCGAAATTAAAAGTGAAAATATTCACGCCAGTAAATAAAAAATAATATATTTCTGCTATCAAAAGTTTGTTGCCATTAAATATCTTTGTGTATCACCGAATTTAAACAGTTGTAAAAAATCAAGTAATGTTCTTACTTTTTATTATTGTTATCATAACATTAATAATATTAATATCAGTTAAAAATGTTGGTGTAGTGCAAAATAATTTTATCATGCACGAAGAAAACTATTTTAACTATTTATAGTGACAAAAGCTAATACTACAATATTTACAATATTAATTGTTTTTTGAAAAATTTTCTTTGTAAATATAAGATAAAATTAATTAACAGTATATAAAATCATTAACAAACTCAGATAACTCACTTTGAAAAGCTATTAAACAAATTGTAAGCTAAAAGCACACAATTTTTCCCATCAGATATGTCCATGAACATCTTATAAAATATAAACCTATTTGTCTCTCATCCAAAAAATTACTTTTTCCTTTATCCTTCTAATAAATTGGTCATCGTTTATATGCTATAGCTTATGTTAGCAACATACTCTTCACAACACAACGACCTTAACATTCCTCCTTTCTATACTTGATAAAAATTATCATTTACAGTACAAAAGTTCACTTTAATACTATATATCACCCAAATCATCTTATGCTTAATACTGTTATATCACTATCTCAGATGATTTTTCACATAAAATTGAATTAACCACGTGTCCTCTTAAGCAATTACAAGTGTTTATATATAAAAAATAAGTTATAGTTAAATCAGTGGCAATGGATATCTCATCTTGTCTTTCAGTTATTTTCTCTTATAATAATCTCAATAATCTCACATACATTTTTGTTTAATTTTACAGATAATAATTTTCTTACTTTATTTATTTTCAATAATAATAATAATAATAATAATAAAAAAAAATAAAAAAAAAAAAAAACATTTTATTTAAAATAAGGTGGTTTGTATGTTTGTTTTTATCATACAAATCAACCTATAACTTTTAAATATTTAAATATTGTTGTTTATTCAATAATTAATGGAAAACAGTTGAAAAAATGTATTTAAAACATTATTTAACACTTGAACAATTTTCATGTACAGATAAACTTTTTCTAATTATGTTTATTGCTTATCGTTATACTTATGTAAGTTACTCCAGATTGATAATATATATTATGAAAACAAGGCTAAATTGATGAAAGAAAATGATGGTAATAAATTCGATGGTACTGAACGCACGTTTATATTAATGAAACATTGAAACGTATTATAAGTAACGAGTTTTTTGATAAAATTATTTCGATTCAATAGACGGTTATTTTTCTTTTCGGAATACGCAAATGCGCAGCACTGATCTCGACGTTGTAGTGGATATTTATATTATCTTTTATGCGGCGAGTTTCAACATTGTGGATTTATATATTTTATTTTCTCTGGTTAAGTTAAGCTCCATGCTCCATTAGTTAAATTAATTTCTATTTCTTAAAAGATGGACAAAAATGAACCCACAATTTTGGGACTGAATTTAGTTTGGTCTACAGTCTACGTTAATATTCGAAATAAATATCAATCACCATTTTAATTCTATATACGATCATGATATTATATAGTGTGCAATAATGGTTTCTTATCATTTTTTTTTCTTCCTATTATTATTTTCTTTCTTAAAAGTGAATTCTATTTTAGTCTGTAAACAGTTAAAATTATGTAAAACGTGATGACCACAGGTTTTTATAAGGAAACAAGATAAGTGTATGTGTGTATAATATGTGTACTTACACTTTACGACGGCAGTGACAGCGGCATGTCAAAATGTATTCGTAAGAATAACTGAAAAAAATTAAGTAAAAGGATAGAATGTCGACGTCCCATATACAACACCTATACATAATGTAATGTCATTACAGGGAGAATGTAGGGGAAAAGTGATATGAAATATACGTCAGCCATAAAAAGCCAAAAAAGGTCGAAAATGTTATAAAAACGCTTTTATACTTTTCATATATACACTGTATGTTCAACGGCAATCACGTTTCAGTATATCGCGCGGACATAAATTCAGCTTTATAAAACTTTCATGATATGGTGGTGGCAGAAACCCTCACGTCAATATTTTATCAACACAACTGCCAACATAGGTTCGACAGGTATTGTATATGAATATGTATATACGTGGTGATTTACCCAGCATTCTCACACCCAATTTTTCTTTTAATAATGAATTTATTCAAATTCTGATGTTTATAATTTTTAAATATGCTTAAAGACACTTTAGATACTTAGATTTTTTTTAGTATTTTATATACGTACTGCGGCAATGCTAACTTTTTTTAGATTCTAAGTTAATTGATGAATGTATTGATAATACAATAATGTCTGTTTTTGTTTCTCATCAACTTATATATGAGGTATTAAAAAATATCTGGTAGCATATTGGATTTATTTAGTGCTTTAGGAGGTTAAAAGTAAAAAATACATGATACTTTTAAAAATAGTTACATGTGGTAATGGGTTTGGAAAATGGGTTCTAATCTATGATGATTTAAAAATTTTGGAAATCAATATTAATTTATCAATATTTTAAAATTTGTAAACATTTTTCAAGTTTAATAAATACTTGATCTAATATTAAAAATAATTAAAATTTTTAAGGACTATTATACTTAGCTTAAACATTTAGGTGGATACTAAATTCGGAAACTATTATCTAACATGTTATTAACAAATTTAAGACTTACAAAAATAAGAATTATAATAAATTCATTATCAAAGATAAAATTGAGAATAAACATGTTTGGTAAATAGTCCTGTATAATATCTATTAGAAAATGAGAAAATTGGGTTGGTACGTTTTTCAATCATCTCATATTCTTAAGAAACAAGTGTCATGTGCACATGCCAATAAACTATAACAAAGAAAATACAAGATGAGAGTGAGTGTTTTGTATGTATTTATATACCCTGCAATGGTATTTTTGTAAAGGTACCATATAGAGAGTCTCAAGTACTCGGGAAAACGATTTTTAAATGACCTTACGATTTTTCGAATCGCACTTTATCAATAAATCTAACTATACATTATACTATATATTATTACTGTCTGTCTGTATTGGGGTCGTTTAAAGGGCCAAACCGCGTTTTCTGAGTCCTTTCAACTCCTTGAAGTCCACACATATTATATTACACACTTGAAATCTAAGCATTTTACCTAGCAAACATTTTTAATGTTAACTTTTGAAACATGTATCAGTATTATACATATTATTATACAATGTGTCATAGTTTATATTGACACTACATAACTCTTTACAATATTTATAAGCATAGAATATTTTTATGTATACAAATACAGTGTAAAATACTAAAATATTATCATATCAAATATAGCGGTAAACATGTTAACTGAATGATTTTGATTTTTTGAATTTTGATTAATTTAAAAATAAATCTCTAAAATACGATTATTTGTGACCAACTTTAAAAAAATCTTAAGTAAATAAATGTATGTATAATATTCATATAATATGTTTTATAGAAAATGTATGTTTTGTTTTTTTTTTTTTTGTGAAGTAGTATAGTTGTTAAATTATAATAGTTCATTTTAAATTGTAATTGTCAATATTAATGATTTTATTTTACAAAACTTTGTAAAATAAAATATAGTAAAATTAATATGTTGTATAGATTTGTTTTCCGGAAAAAAAAATGGAATCACTAATAAAAGAAATATAACTTAACTTTGAAAATAAAACTATTTAAAACGAATTTGTAACAATTTTAGTTCAAACGGATTAATTTTGTTTTTTATAAAAAGTATTACCTATGATTAAGACTATTGAACTTTATATTCTTTCATCTTAAAGATCATCACATTAGTCACTAGTTATTGAGTCGTATACTCTTCTTAGTGTAAGCACTATTTTGTACCTACTGTTCTGTTCACTGTTTCAGGTTACGCGTTTTAGTGTCTTAAATAAAATAAAATTATTAAAATCCTCTGTTGAATCAAACATGTAGAAGACATAATTTTGTATACAATTTTCAACAATTAATAAATTGTATTTTTAATTTGTATATTCTTTAAATCAATAATGTATAAATTAAATAAACTCAAAGAAAAGTAGTAATATACAAATTGCACTACATTTTCTGAAATTTTGATTTATTAATTTTGTTTTTAAGTACAATACAATCTGTAAAGTTTTCTAAAATAAAATTATATTCTTTTTTTGTAAACATCAAATAACTTTTTCGGAATACTCCTGCTTCAAGCTCTATTTTTCAATAACAATTTTTGTGTGTATTAGGTGAGTTATGTGCAAGTTTATTAATAATGTTAAAACTTCTGAAGGTTAGGTGTTTGGGTAGATACTGACGTATAAGTGTACTCGTAATAACTAATAAGCGTTGTAGTGTGTGGCTTCGGTTGAAAAGTCGACTAATGTGCTTAGACGGATAAGGAATTGAATTTAAGTCAATTTATTGATCATTTTTTCAACAGAATATTTGGCCACAAATAACTGATTGCCAAATAAAGTTAAGCGCTCACTACGCTCTTTTATGCATAATATATAGAACGTTATATATTATTCGTTATTTTCGATAACGAAAACGATGACTTTATAACGACCGACTTCCGTTACAAATATTTTAATAATACTACCACGACGTTGGACATTCGTTTTATATGCCTGTCCGGCCCCCCTAACCACCTCACCACCACAAACAATACCTCTATATCATTATACACCCATCTGTCGGATATCCATTAAAATTTATTGTTTTCCGAACGGCGGTGGCCAACTCTGTGTATACTTACTTTTATTTCGTTTTAATTAAACTTTGACAAATGCGCTTTCTTCAGGTTTCTTTACTTCGCTACCGCCGTCGCGACTTATGCGGTCCCACCCTGACTGCCAACCCCATCGTTGGCAAACAACAATGATTAAAGATTTTCGCGGTGGACCTTGACTGTGTGCTCTTTTTTCACCCTTTTCCGACGACATGGCCAACAAGCGCCAACACCCTACACTCACACAAACATTATTCGAATCCATTAAGCTAACCTTAGTTACATACTTATATATATATATATATATATATATGTATATATACATCAGGTAGTGTACTAGTCTATGGTTTATTAAATTGTATGCTTGTAATAGTAATTAATCACTGCAGCCAACTCCGTCTGCGCATTATCTGACTGTTTAATTGCATATTGAATCAATACATTATCTTGATACAAATGGTAAAAGAAAACGTCCTTTATTTAATCATACGAGATGTATTATTTAAGATAAAAAGTATTATATATATGCGTATAATAAATATAAACATATATGTTATATATTACAAAGTTTAGGTTTTTTTTTATCATAATTTGCTACAATGTAAAAATATATAATGAGCTTTAAAATCATAAGTACTTACGTACCACTCATCTAACTTAAGAGAGCAAAAGTGGCGGATGTGTCAATTTATTTAAGTCAAAGTGCTTTAGGAGCCATTATAATGTTGACACTAAAAGTGCAGTACTTTTAAATTACTCGTTGAATTAAGAGGAGATTGAATGATAATGTAAGTATAGCCCTCTAATAACAATAATTACTATTTTAAGGCTTGTTATTCCAGGTCGTTGTCTACAGAACTTTTATATTATAATTTTCCATATTGAAAGTATTTTAAAACTTAATTAAAAATGGTCAAAAACCTAATTTATATAAATAAATATCTATTTAATTAAAATATATGTTTCGATCAGTGTTAAATTTTGGTAAGTTACAATAGCTAATTTAAAAACTATTATTTAAATACATTTAAACTGTGTGCATGTGTATTTTTATTGTTTGAATCCATCACTATCCTTTGAAGCAGTTAACATTTTTTCACATTTTTGTTTTTTAGTGCTTAGTATTTTTTTTTTTTTTTTTAATAATCAGAAAAAAACAAAAAACAATAAATAAATAAGAAAAACCGGGTGTTAGAGCTATTTCTAGACATTTTAAATTTTAAATTTTTTGGTTTCTTTTTTAATATAACAATAAATAAGAAAATAGTTACACAATTTCTCATAAGTTGATTAAATTAGATTTATATTTTAATACGAAATCGCTAAATAAACAAATATCTGTAGATTGAAATCATGTCTTTCACAGAATGTAATTTTATCTTCACAACCAACATTTAGATTTTTATCTGAGTCTGAAAACTCACTAATAGTTATATAAATTCTATCTTAAGCTCTATCACAAATCTATAGTATTTTTTTATAAGGTTATGAAATTAGATAATCACAAAAATTCACAATTTTTTTTTTTTGAAAGTTCATACTATTTAAGGGTTTTGCAATATAATATAAGGTTTCATGTAAACCTTGTATACAAGAATTAAAAAAAAAAATTGAATGAAGTTCTATAAATATTTTTAATGTAAAACTAAAAATTTTAAATAAACTCGAATATTTTGTGTAAAAAACGATTTTAATTTTTTAATTTAATTCATTATTTCTACTGTATAGTAGATTTCAAATGTATCTCAGGAACAAATTACTGTAACAGATATATTGATCTTAAAAATTTGAACTTTTTGTTTCAAAACGTGAAAAGAGACAAAAATAATAAAAATAAAATAAAATATACACTGTAAAATAAATACATTTTTCATTCTGCTTAGAGTTTACAAACTGCACATTCACATTTTAAGAAAAATATTCAACTAGAATACTAAGTTAAAAATACAACCCATTTTAAAAAGTAAAAATTTAAAAATAAACAGTGAAAAAATGGATCTGTAGATATGTCTATTTTTATGTTATGTTTTATTAATAAGATAAGTTTATTGATTATTTTTTATAAAAATATAGTTCTTTAAAGCAATATACAATATAAATTATAGTCTTCGATCCTTTTTTTAATAACGAATAAAATGTGGGTAATATGTATCATTAATAAACCAATAGTTTTCAAAAAATACATCATAATCAAATTAGTGAACTTATGTGATTAAATATTTAAAAGGTGTGGATTGTTAAGTTTAGTAAATATAAATTGTATATATGTATATATATAGACTAAAATTTTTGAAATCGTAAGCCGATATGACATATTGAAAAATCATCAATATACGTATTGAAATCATAAAAATAAAAGTAATACACTTTATAAATATTTATTTTAGTTAATTTAAGTTTAACTATAACGCATAACAAAACTTTTAAATTATATAAATATATTAAATTTTTCTGAGGATAATAATATATAATACATTTTCTTGTATATTACTTTCTTATTTTGTGATTATTTTTGTGTAGATACAGTGTTAGTTTAGTTTCGTATAAATATTATGAATATTTATGACTATAAAAAAAACGTGTATTTTATAAATTAAAATTAAAATGGAAAATTTAAAAATATAATTATTTACAGTTAATTATACAACATGTCATATGGTTTTTATCTATAAAAAGCATAATACGTAACAAATTCAAAGTTAAAATATTATCTAGTTGATAGACATAAATATATTAAATATAAATAATATAAATATTTATTTTTTTTAATTGTATATTCAATCATATTTTTTTCTTCAAAATATTAATCGGTATATTATCTTCTATGTATTAAGTTAATGTTTATTTACTATATTGAACATAAGCTATTTTAATATTATGTTTTAGATATAAACAGCACATTTTTACTTAAAAATAATTTATTACATATCAATAAATAGATACCTACTGAAATTATGAATTTCTCATTTTTCATTAAAAATGTTTAGCTTGCAAATTTAGTAAAAGCAATTTTTTGTTTGTCTAATTAACTGAAAATGTATCAAAATTAAAATTTAATTCTCGGTGATTATTTATTTGTATTATTTGTATACTTGTTAAAGTTTATTCATAGAAGTTAAAATTATGGAATATTTAAATAATTCTATGAAAAAAAAACATAATAAATCTTTTAAGCTTTGATCTTTTTTTAACATATTTTGGTATTTTTTTTTTTTTTTTATATCATTATAATTTTTATACGTATTACCTCAAAAAATAATTATAACAAAAGCTACTTTTTGAAACGCAGCTTTTTTGGTTTATCTAATACTGTATTAATACTACTTTTATTACTCTTATAGAAATTGTATATAAAACAAAATTACTAAGATTTTTCAATTTATTTTGCAAATATTAACGAGAAATAATAATAATAAAATATAAAACATAAAACTTAATTACAGTAAACTAATTTTCCGTTGGGTGAGTTGTTCTTTATATTTTATTATAATATTATTTTTTCGTACGTGCGCACAACAGCAAAACGTAATTTTGGTAAATAAGTTTTTTGTCATGTAGGGTGAGGTGAATACATTTCATAAATAACGTTGACAGAATGTAATGATCCAGCAACAGACTACTTTATAGTTTATACATATCCATTTTTCAAAAAACAAAATGAGGTCATCGAATGAAACAATGTAAAAACGAAATGTGTACCTACTGTACACGGTATACATAGATTTTTGTAGTTTTTTTTTATTTTGGGTTTTTTTTTTTCACAAGAGAAGATAAAATTACGTTTATATAAACGGACAAACTTCTAGACTATACATTTAGCTGCATAAAATACCTAACTATCAAATTCACTAAAAGCTTTACATTTGTTCAAATCCCTCTTCATATACAAGAACATTGTTATTAACACCACACATACATACGTAAAATGTATTGGGTATATATTTTTTTACGTCGTTGTTACGATATTTTTTTCTTACCTATTTGCTGTACACACAAAAGGCACATACGTTAGCTGAACGGTGTCCCATTATTATTGTCGTCGTAGTGATAAACTTTTATGCAATTTCACCGGTTTGAATACACGAGCACGCGATGCACGTATAATGAAATATATTCGGTGCGTTATTGAAGTTAAATACGACGATGGTATAAAAATAATTCGTGGTGCTATAGTACATATAATATATTATATGCTAAATATATATATATATATATATATATAGAGAGAGAGAGAGAGAGAGAAAGAGAGTATTTAAATGTTTCACCGCATCTACATAATTTAATCGCATGGTAAAAATAACTTTCTTGGTGCGTTTTTATTTTCGTTAAAAACAAAGAAAAAAACGCCGAATCGTGCATGCCTCACTTGGAAAGTTGGGAGAAGCTGCAATGCGACGACCATAGTAGTTTGCGTGACCTGTACCATATAATGCTACTATACAATTGGGGTTCATGAGGTTTTCGTTAGAACCACGTTGTCGTGTGTGCGATAAAGCGGCTAGGTATTCGTAATAACTTCACCCGCTATTAATTTTTATATTTTTCAAACGACTTCATCGACGTGTCATAGAACTTTTACAGGGTTATAAAATTTTATCAGAATACTCGGCACCTACAGCTCTATATTATTTTTGGATACAACGGATACCACCTTGGTGCGTCTGGGATACCTATTATATTAAAATTAATAAGTCTTTAAATAAGTTTTCGCTGTGGCGAAAGGAACGGTTCTGTGACGAATAGGGCAGCATTTTGGCTCAATCTTGTTAATAAACAAAAATATAATTTATATATTTTAGTTAAACAATGATAATCTGATTTCTCCTGTAAACATTTTTCGTGAATATTATGACTAGGACATAAAAAATAATAATAGATTTTTAATTTAATACTATCATAGGCTGTCGATGTATACCGCACCTATAGAGTGCGTGCTATTCATACATTATAATGCCGACAAAAGTCATATTTTATTAATCCAGTTATATACCATTGTAATTTTGGTTTCAAAAGACATGTTTTTTATTATTTTTTGTACGTAACAAAATTGGACAATCGATTTAGTGTAAAGTTTATAAGTAACTTTGTGGATGGGTAATTGAATTTTTCTTTTTTTACTGAGATATTGTTCACCATATTGTACATTATTTTAATAATACTATCTCTAAATTAATCAATAAGAGTCGAAGAAAATTCACATACATTCAAACATCTCAATCATCCTGAAAACTTTAAACCTAGATATTGGATATCATTCTTCGGCAATATTATATTAAATATTTGAATTCATGTGTATAAAATAATTTATTAACTATAAATTACATAGATAAGTAAGTATTTAAATCGCTTAGATAGCAATTAGTAGTTAGGGCAAAAAGACAAGTGATAATGAAATTTTAAAAATGGAAATAATCCCTAAAAATCGTCAAAATGCACTAATTTTGAAAAGTTTTAAGGTTTCCTGCCTACCTTGACCGTATGTAAAACTTTCATTAAAATAGACGCTTTCGACAATGTGTAGTTGAATTTATATTTGACACGAAACTATTTTTCAACACCCACGATCAATAATAAACTATTATATTGTCGATTGAACGTTGTTATTTTTTAACTCTAATCCGGGTGTGGTCAAGATATTAAACCGAGTCAGAAATGTTCATTAAAATAGTAAATTGTTTTAACTTTTTAAAACACTCATAATGTTTTTTAAATATCAAAAACATCTTACGTGGGGAACCCTAGGTAATATTCTTATTTTTCAAATTTGATAGCAGTTTAATTTATTTTAGTACAAAAATAATTTAGTAAAATAGATTTATCTGAAAGTAAAATGTCTATGTTATAATATTCTATAGTTTAGTAAAACAAGACAACATTTTTTGTGGATATGACTTCCTCAAAACCCAAAAATTTGAAATAAAAACACCGTAACAGGATCAATAATACGGTAAAAATAATTTTTCCTCACTGTATGAGTTTCTTTTGAAACAGATTTAATTTCTAGAATAATTGTTTTACAACAGCATGAATAAATATAACGTACCTATGCTTGTAAATTATGTTACGTTAAATTTTAAGAAAATAAAAAATATCTTGTTTTAAACATAAAATCAAACCATATTTCAAATTTTCATATTTCGATTATTATTTATTAGTAAAAATAATATTAAAAAAAAAATAGACTAGTAAATATATGCTTTGCTTTGCAGAAAATGTCAAGTTTACCTCATCATTAAGTAGGTTACTATAATGGATGTGTTAAATTTGAATCCAATGATAAATCATTGCTTACGAAAATCGATTTTGAGCAAAGATGGTCTGTCAGCTTATATTACTATGTATATTTTCTTATAATATATTCATATTGATACTATAGGGATTGAAAGGAAGACCAAAGAAAAGATGGATAGACAGAATAGAGAATGACACGAAAATAGCTGGTGTAAGTAAAGTGGAAGTGGGGGCAAAGCCCTATGGAGATGTAGGACCAAGGTAGCCGACCCCATGAAGTCAAGAAAGATGAAGAGAAAGAAGATATTGCTATTATAACTTAAATTGATTTTACTATTAATATTATTCTATATAAATAGTCAAGAACTGAAAATTAATCTAAATATTTTAAAAACAACTTTGCGTAAAACACGTATTTTAAGTTCCATCAATAATATTTTTGATTAACAAAAAAAATAAATAAATAAATAAAATAAAATGTGTATAGTTATTTTGTCAATATTTTAATTAGAAATAGTTATAAAAAAAAAAAAACAACTTATGTGATATATTAATTATTTGTATTTTCAAATTGTTTGACAAGTATACATATTTTTTAACAATATTAAATATTATTTAAATTTCTATAAATTTTATAGAAGAAAAACTAGAAAAAGAATTTTAAGTTTCATATATCTATAAATACCTCGAAAAGAATATTTTTAATGTAATACCGTGTGTAGAAAAACGTTTTCCCAATAATTATGAAAAGTATTGAAAACTTGTTAATTTTAACCTAACCTCACACTAGTACTAACTATACATATTCACTTTCCTATGAAAAAATATATTGACTGAGAGATCGAATAATTTTTACTGTTACATAAGGAGGTGACAGATATCAAAAAGAAAACAAATCATCGTAAAATATTGCTCCATTTAGAATCCAAAATGTTCTAGAATAATTTAACAATGGATATTAAAGAAAAAAAATCATCTTGTTGTACTATATGAAATAAAACTCGTCATCAGATCATATATTTTATCGAAAATATATTTCCATAATGTGCTTTTAGTTTTGAATTTAGTAGCCTGTGGAAATACGATGTACATATATAATTATTGCATTCATTTTCTTCTGTAGTTTATGTAATAATTCATCTGTTATATTAACGATTTTTTTTAACAACTTTACAATAGAAAAATAATAAGAACACACTTTATAGTATTGTATTTGTTCTAAAAACTATTACTAATTCAATTTTTTTCATTGTTTTTTTTTTTTAGTTTCATGTTTATATTATATCCATATATGATATTTATACTAATGCATTTATGCAATAGTTTTTTACATTATTTGTATGTTCAATTTATATTATAATCTATAAATTTTTAGCGTGTCTCCAACCGTAATACTTACTTATAATATATATATACTATGAAATTATAACAGTTTGGATTTATTAAGGGCATCGCATATGTTGTGTACTTATTATGTACACATTCGATATCGAATGGATTGTACAAAATAGGTAAAAAAAAAGAGTGGTCGTCCCATATCCATGTGTTATATATCCTCTCAAAACAAATGATAAAGTTCGCAATGAAATATTCACTTAGCATAACACTTTTGTAACGCATAATTCGAGTGCGCAAGGACAAAGCCAATTGTTTATACCCGCAAGTACTCACGCCCTCTTCAACCAACCTCAGAAATGTAATAAAACTGTAAGAAATAATCAATAAACATTTTAGAAAATACATAATATTCAACTCGCTCCAGAGTAGATGCATACATGTATTATAATACTTATATACGATAGTACATCCCGTGTTGTTTTGTATATACATTTATAAATAACGTACCTCTAAATGTATTGTTATGATATACATACGAGTATGTTTTATTCTTACAACCCTTGAGTAAGAAGAAGTACTTTTTGGTTATTAGTTCGGTTATTTACCTAGATGTTTAAAGAGTTCACGATATTCTCATGAGAGTGACAATGATTCCTATGGGTACATTTAGACCGAAAGGCATTGCAGTACTATACTTTGCTAAGAGCGCAATAAAATATTTAATAATTAAGATTATTATTAATATGATGATATCATAAATGGTTTTTATTTTTATTTTATAATATATTTATAGTAAAATAATGTATTGTAGTGTACATCTATAAAAATGACGATGGTAAGATACATTTCTCTTCTATATAATTATGATCATACTGGATTCCTTCAATACTAATTGAGCAATAACAAGAATTTAAGGAATCACTATTTGTAAAATTATAGTCTTATTTTTTCGTTTATAAATTATAATATCATATTAAAGTTTGCAAAAAAAAAAAAAAAAAATTATCATTCATTATTGCAAATAATTTCTTATACTCAATATAATCACCTATATATATATATATATATACATATTTTAACTTAACTTATGATATTTCAAAGATATATGCTAAATATTAAGTGATCATTTTTAATTGTTCACTTTAACACACAAGACTTTCAAACGACATCATGTCATAAAGTTTAAATTTGGGTGTAGTGACATTTTTTGTGCATAATTCAATAATTACGTATGCGAATAAAGTACTTAGTTTAGGCAAGACCTTGGAGAATTTAGGGTCAATAGCCTCTTTCTCTCTCTCTTTAAATTTGTCTGTGTATCTTTCCTTTTTCATCTTAAACACTTCTCTCTTCTTCTGTATCTTCCCTTAAAATTTTCTCTACTTTCTCTTTCACGGTTTCCTTATTTTTACCCAGTATACTACCGTCGTTTTACACTTCTCCTGTTTCTGCTACGGTACTGCAGGATAAGTTCAAACAGAAATTGATGTTATTAGCAGTATTTTGTTGGAATTCATAAAATTGAACACAATCCGCTCTTATGGTTGTCATATATTGCACCATTTTTAAAATATAAAACTTTAAGTAAAATTATTTTAACGAAGTTGATTTTCGTGTTTAATAACTATTATTAAACCAAAATTTTACGGAATATTTTTCAGAGAATAATCTGTTACTTATCCAAAAAATATTTATATTATTATAATCTATAGTAAAACATTAAACATCTAATATTATACTTATTTTTTTAAATATTGATTTTAGTTAAATCCTCATAATTTATAATATATAATATTATATGATTTAATATAATTTTTTTGGTATTTTCAGATTATTAGGTGTACAAACCCTGCTCAAACTGTCTTGTTTAAGGGATGTATCCAAAATAGAGCGCCACAGGTGCCATTTTCCGGATGGACGAGAGGTAAATATCATAACACTATAATACCCTATACTCACAATAGAAATAGAAAATTAAAAAAAAAAACTTGTATTGATTAAAAACTATTTTAATAATTAATGATAGAAAACTTGTTTGTGTTTGGGTCATCAAGTATATAATTTACCACAGAGTTAAAAAATTGTTAGTTAAGTATTGATTTAATCACTTTATGTTATTATTATAGAGGGTTAACGTGCTTGAGCCCTCTCCAGCAGTCCGGAGGGGGCAGGCCGACGAGGGTATAAGAGGTGCACTCGACCATGTCCATTGCTGACACCGATTCTTCATTCTCCAGTGAAGAAAAAAGCCTATTCCGTCCGTTCACCCGCGAATCACTGAGGGCCATCGAACAGCGTATAGCTGAAGATCATGCTAAACAGAAAGAACTTGAGGAAAAAAGAGCTGAAGGGGAGGTGAGTTTGGTTGAACTCTGGCCAAATCGGCCGGAATCCATTCCACGTTCTCGTCGTTAAATTTTAACCCTACTACCATATTTTTGGAAGCAAAATTTATAGCCGAACACTTTTTGACGTCCGGAATAAAACTACAATTAGCTTTAAATGTGATTTAAATGTGGAATTTAAGACGGAACTAGTATATATTTGTGCCAAGTTCTGATATTAATGTTATTTGTTTTATTATTTGACAACAGCCCTTGCCATGGAAGAGAAATAAAAATAAAGACGTAAGCAAGTAGAAAAAAAAATAGAGGAAATATTTATAATTAGGCCACAAATTAGGCTAGAATTCATACATTATTCATATCTTAATATGATGTATAATATATTATACATATTATATACATTATCCATTTATTATATTATTAATTGTTACCATGTACATAATGCGTACTAATTTACTTGCTACTTAATATTTTTAGCAAATGTATAAAAGCATGTCATCACACAAATTCTTAGTATCACATACCATAATGTCGAAGTAATAAATTATACTAAATTATACATAGTATCATGAGTCATGACAATGAGCTTAACAAACAAAAAGTTTGTTACAAAAAATGTATACATTTAAATACATTGATACATGCCTATATTATATTGTAATGTATAGTTAGTTAGGTCTGTATTATAATATTAAAGTAGTTATTGCAATTTATTAAGGTGCGCATAATTATAGTTATAGTAGTTTCTAGAATAGTTTTCGCTAGACTAAACGTAAGTTAGCACTTTCGAAATAAAAGGAATGAGCTATACTATTATATGGTAATATTACACTGAAACGCAGTAATAATTATCATTAATTTAGCTGATTAATTTAACTTGATTAATAAAATTATCAAGGAATAAATGCGTTTTGGTTGGACCATATTGAATCTTTATTATCATCATATCAACATAGGTACCTAATCATATGACTAAAAAAAGTATCGAAACAGTAATTTTGTAACATAAACAATGTAATTAATTGAAACTTCAAATTAAATTAATCGTTATTATTTTATTGCTAATTATATTATGAGAATGAATTATTAATTAAATTCATTGAAGAATTTCAAAGAAATTAAAAAACAAATAGCAACTATAAACTTTATTTTAGATACTCGTTTAATTTACTTTTTAAATTCTTTGAAAAAATGTCAAAAAAAAACATGTTAAGATCGTAAACAATTTAATTGCTTAAATACGAATAAATTATTTTTATATTTTGTTTACCCACATATTATTTCAATGAGTTTTATTTTCGTTTGCTAAATATTAACTAACATGTTTTAATGTTAATTATACAATTTAAGGTATTCATTTATTTTTTCTTGTACTCGTAACATAAATTCTAATTATTAGTTAACACTTAACAAAGTTACATTACTCTGATAGTAAATATAACTGACATGAAACGAGTGCATGATTGATTATTTATCCATGTTCATGTTACTGATGTAATAATACTCATCTCAAGGTATATTAAAGAATTGTACAGCTAACTAATATGTAAATAAAACTAATAACAACATAAGTTTACTGCATATGAAAAATATGATTTTTGTTTAAATTAATTTCATAATATAACTTAATGTAAAGACTTCTGCGAATAATTTGACGGTGGTGGTTAATTGATATTTGTTTTTGTATGAAAACAAAGCATTTGCAACTTATCATTCGTTCTAGGAAAAATTGTTGGTTTTTTTTCATTTTCCGTATTAAATAACAATGCTACCTATCTATTGCTAACATTTCTGAACAATTTTAATTAAATGCAGCGAATAAATAACACGTTTAATTAATAGTTAAATTAAATCGATTGCCTACTCTGCGATGAAAAAAAATGTTCACGACCTTTAATAACTTGAATGCGCGGGCGACGATTGCGGTCTATGCCGTAATAATAGGAACGCATTGTATTGTATGCCGATCCGGTGTACTATGGTGTACCAGGTGATGACGTGAACAATTTGTGTTCACATTGTGGTCGAACACAATGTAGTGCAACTTAACATGATAAAACCGTGTCGTATCAAATCGGTTAAATTGTATAAAATATATGCCATCAATACAATTTACGTAATTATAACGTCAACATGCATTGTAAATTGCGCTTGTTATACCTATGATGTGAATTACGCGCGTGCTTAGAAAATATAATTGATATGACATAGTAAATATTAATTACACCGATTTTAAGTTTTCTATACTATACCCGTGTACCTATGAACTATTTCATACACAAGCGATTGTCGTTTGGTAGAGACCTTTCCACAGATAAATAATAATATTGTTAAAAATTGTTGATGTATTTTTTATTTGTTACTTATTGTAGGTAGTCATTGTTTATAAATTTATAATACTCGTACAAAACTATACTGTAACAAAGAAACACATTAAAATTACGCGAAAAAAAAAAACTACAATAAATAATTAGGCAAAGAATATTATTATCTAAAACACATACGATAAAACACCCCATGATCGATATCAATGGTCGTTGTAATAGTTAACAAATATTATATTATACAAGACAGGTGGCGTCTAGAATTTTTACATTGTCAAGTGTACAATATACAAAATTATGATAATTTTTAGATGGTTGCAAAAATTAAGTTCAGTGCCATGTGACCATTTGATCTGTAACATAAATGTCCACAACATATCATTATCTATTATAACATAACACGCTAAAAGAACAAGTATATAATAGCTGCTGCATCGTCGTATATAATTTGTAATCTTATAGTATAATTTTGTTTTCATTATTAATAGTATTATACTATAATAATTTCAATATAGTCATATACAAACACCGTTTGATCGAGTTTCACCGGTTGAACTCGTCAATAATTTCGCGTAAGCTCAGAAGTCGTACAACTCTATTGTTAATAGGTTCGGTATGAGGACGAGGACGAAGATGAAGGTCCCCAGCCGGACGCGACTCTGGAACAAGGAGCTCCACTGCCGGTCCGTTTGGTCGGCACGTTCCCACCGGAATTAGCGTCCGTACCGCTCGAGGATATCGACCCTTACTATCACAATCAAAAAGTAAGCACAGGTCGGGTTTACGCGACTACGGTCTCCACCGCCGTGGAAGTCCATTTGCGGTCTCGGGCAGCGGTGGTGACGGCAGTGGCAGAGTGGACCCTCCTTATATACACATTATACATATTATATAATGTCATGTACATTTAAATACTATAATAATGTTGCCTATGACATAAAAAAAACAACCGTCTATCATTCTGCTGTTTTTGTTTTTGCAGACTTTTGTAGTAATTAGCAAAGGAAAAGATATCTTCAGGTTCAGCGCCACCGATGGCCTCTGGGCACTCGACCCCTTCAACCCTATCCGCCGGGTGGCTATTTACATATTAGTCCACCCGATATTTTCTGTAACAATCATCACTACTATACTTACAAACTGTGTGTTCATGATAATGCCCCCAACTCCGACTATTGAAGCGTCTGAGTAAGTCAATAATAATAATAAAACTTCTTTTTGTAAATTTTATTATCTATTTGTTAAATTTTTGTTTTTGTTTTTATTTTATTTGTATTATTATTGTTATTGTTATTGTTATTGTCATTATTATTATTATTATTGTTATTGTTACTATTATTGTAATTTTTATTATATCCTTTAATAATATCTAATGTTTACACATATATTATGTTCCAATTTATATTCTTATTCGACCTTAGGTTTATATTATATTTTATTAGAACTTACCAACATTTATATAATTAATGATTATTATTATTATTATTATTATTATTATTATTATACGTTAGTGAGTCTTAGCTTATACATACTAGATCGCTAGCGAACTTGGTAAATTGTTGAGGATAGTGTTATTATGTGTATGTAGCGTTAGGATGATTATTGATTTTTATAATTTATGTTTTATATTGTAATCTAATCGTTTCCAGAGTAATATTTACCGGCATCTACACATTCGAATCGGCTGTGAAAGTAATGGCCCGAGGTTTCATATTAGAACACTTCACCTATCTTAGAGATGCATGGAATTGGCTAGACTTCATTGTTATTGCATTAGCGTGAGTAGTAGAAGTAGATTTGTAGATATCTACCGTTACTAGGGCGATATAACCACAATCGAAGATATAATGTATTTTGTTTTGATGGTGGAAGAGGGACAGGGTTAAGGTTGGCAGGGTGCTATAATACATACGATAAAATAAAATTTGGGTTTATTCACTTTCAAAAAAAAAAAAATATATATATATACGATAATTGAAAATGGTAAATTACTTTTTTATTGTATTTTATGTACTTATCTATATTATTAATATTAATAGACGTATATATCGGTACATTATTATTATTTTTGTATCAAATTTCAAAATATGTTATATATATTTTGTTTATAGTTTAGTGTAATCGTTTTTATTCGGAATTTAGACCTATAGCTGATACTATTTAGAATCGGGTTTTAAATTAAACATAGCCATATTAAAATATATATATTTATATATATATATATATTATATTTACATACATATAGTATATATTATTATTTGACTAGTATACTTAGTATATAGCCCTTTGTTTTTAGAAGGTAGGTTTAAATATTTTGTGGACTATCGGTATCCAAATATTAATTAGTACAATACAATAACTTAATTATAGCACGTGTAGTTAAATATTGTAATTTTCAGTTACGTTACTATGGGTATAGAACTTGGAAATTTAGCGGTTCTTCGAACATTTCGAGTACTGCGAGCGCTCAAAACTGTAGCCATTGTGCCTGGTAAATATAAAACGACATAATTACATATTACACTAATACGTTTTTTTGATATGATTAATGTTAACATTAATTTTTATTTAGAGGAAAAGCTGTAAAATTTTAATGATTTACTTTTTTAGGATTAAAGACTATCGTTGGAGCTGTGATAGAATCCGTGAAAAACCTCAGGGATGTCATTATATTAACAATATTTTCACTATCTGTGTTCGCATTACTGGGATTACAAATTTATATGGGCGTGTTAACACAGAAATGTATAAAACATTTTCCTGATGACGGCTCAGCCGGAAATTTAACCAATGAAAATTGGTTTGCGTTCATGTCAAATAAATGTATGTAAACGTGTTTTTGTTAGTTTTTTAAAGATAATAATTATGTTATAATTATAATCGTATTCATATAATTCAGCAAATTGGCAACCTGGCGAAGATGAACCAGATGAATATCCATTATGTGGGAACGGTACAGGTGCTGGGTAAGCCTATTACGTTATAAGTATCTATATTTTCACTACAATAATTATTTATTTATATTTATATTATAGACAATGCAAGGAAGGTTATATGTGTATCCAAGGCTTTGGGAGTAATCCTAATTATGGATACACAAGTTTTGATACATTTGCATGGGCTTTACTATCGGCATTTAGATTAATGACTCAAGACAATTGGGAAGCATTATACCAACAGGTACTTGATACTGTCAGAATACATAGAACTCGTATAATATTTTATGCAAATATAATAACTATTATTATATCATACTTAGATTGTGTTTAAAAATTATAAAATTTTCATATCTAGGTGTTAAGAGCTGCCGGACCATGGCATATGTTCTTCTTCATTGTGATTATATTTCTTGGTTCGTTTTATCTTGTCAATTTGATATTAGCTATCGTAGCAATGTCCTACGACGAGTTGCAAAAAAAAGCTGAAGAAGAAGAGGCAGCTGAAGAAGAAGCGATCAGGGTAAGTGATTTACAATCGAGCTGAACCTCCAAATATATAATAATTGACGAATTTTGTACAACGCGTAGGAAGCGGAACAAGCAGCTAAAGACAGGGAAGTTCGGAGGCAAGCTCACGAGGAAAGAGTGGCGGAGCGTGCAGAAAGAGCGCGGCACGTCACTCAACATCCGAAATCGCCTTCTGACTTTTCGTGCCAAAGCTACGACAATATGTTCGCCGGTGGCCAAGACCGAGGGATTGGCAACGATCATCATAGAGAGAAAATGAGCCTACGATCGGTGTCGATCACGAGTCACGACAAACATTCGGACACAGGAAGTGTAGACAGGCAAAGCGGCAAAACAAGAAAAGTATGCCCCGTGCCCAACTTGGGGTCGTGTTGAGAAAAAACTCAATAATGCATTTTTTAATCACTGTAACTAACAAGTATTTTTCCTAAATGTTAAATACTATTTATTTTAACATGAATAATATAGTGCATAATAGGTATAGTCTTATAATACTTAAGTAATGACAAATAAAATAAATGTTCTGTATTAAATATTAATAATGTATAAAATTAGTATATTTATTGAAATTTATTAACTTTTAATATTATGTACATTTAATCTTTATAAACTTTAATCATCAGTCAACAATTGAGTTTTTTCTCCAATACTACAATTATATTTTTAATAATTATATTTAATTTTTTACCAGCTCATCTATAATGTTTTCTTTTAAATTCTAGGCAAGTCTCAGCCTGCCGGGATCGCCATTCAATATTCGACGGGCATCGCGTGGCAGTCACCAACTGTCACACCGAAACGGTAGACCGAGGTTTACTGGAGCGGATACAAAGCCGTTGGTCTTAAACACGTTACTCGACGCAGAGGTAAGTGAAAAAGATAGTCTGAAACACTGACACGCCGTTTCAAATCTACGTTAACTGAATGGAACACAAAAAAATATGAATTAACCACCATGGTGCACGGTTGCTTTGAGACAAACACCCCTTTAAACTTTTTAGAATAGTATATTGTTTTGTCACAAGTATATTACAATAATGTTTTAATTCTTCTAATCGGATTATAAAATTTGATACAGATCAAAAATTGTAAATGATAAGATTTGTGGCTATCGCCAATCGATTATTTCATCAAACATTATTTTTAGATTTGTAAAGTGATGGTTAAGTACTTATGTCGGACGGCTGTATGCTGTCTTCTTTGATCGATAATAATTATATTACTATAAAGTATAAACTAACGATGTCATAAAATTTGAATTAGTGGTAATTTCATATTAGTATGTAAGGGGAAATAGGAAAATTTATAAGCTCCCCTTCTTCTCCTTCCTCCTTCGAATAAAAATTCTAAATACGCGCTTAAAATTTTCAGGAACATTTGCCGTATGCTGACGACTCAAACGCAGTGACGCCTATGAGTGAGGAGAATGGCGCCATCATTGTACCCGTGTCATACGCAAACTTTGGTTCAAGGCATAGCAGTTACACGTCACACACGTCCCGAATTACGTACACGTCGCATGCGGATCTATTCAAACCACCCATGACCAAAGAGAGGCAGCTGAGGTCGAGGTCAGCCAGAAACTATTTTAATTCCTCTGATCAGAGATATCACCGAGACGTAAGGCATTTAAAATATAGTAGTAATAGTGATACAGAAATATTTACGTGCACACATATCTACTATAACTAAATACTAACTGATCACATCGGGTTTCAGGATGATTACGATACGAGTTCCATGTCCAAATCGAAACAAAAAGTAGACGAGTGCAGTTACAATGATTCGCAAAAACATACGGTTGTTGACATGAGAGGTAAACTGATTACGTCCAAATAGTTATGCTATATATTTTTACATATAAATTCGTCAAATGATCATAAAACTGAACTGAAAGTCCTTAAATCGTTAGATATAGTGTCTCATAGACTATTTTCTTATTTTTAATTGATCCATATTATCAACATTAATTGTTATAGTTTATTATCATAAATTTATATTATATTTAAAACGACTATTTGTGATTTATCTCTTTTTAAAACTATATGAATATTTAATTTATACTCATACAACATAATATATATTAAATTTGAGGTTTTGCTCTTTTTTATTCATTCCTAGACCAGCCGTTGTACAGAAATTATAGTGGTGCAATAATTATAGCGACGTACAACAGTTGAAATATATTTATATAATATGTAATATTGTTTCAGACGTGATGGTGTTGAACGATATCATCGAACAAGCAGCCGGACGTCAAAGTAGGGGTAGTGAAAAAGCAGGTATGCCTTAAACCAATAAATTCGTATACATATTTCTTCTTGTTTTTGTTGTCGTTGTTGAATGTGTGTAATAATAGTAATAATGTAATTACATATGTCTTATGTTTATGTTCTACGCGTCATGTTTGTGATAACGTAATTCATCTCCCATGACAAAAATAAAAAAACGCTGTATAAACAATACATTGCTATCACCCTCTATAGATTTGCATGTTAAATGTGCTCATAGTCTCATACACCATAATATCTCTGTCAACACGATTAATTGTCTTTCACCAGACGTAGCACACTTCGATCTATTGGTTCTTCTTATTTTATTAATGGACACAAGATAGGTATTTGAATAAAATATATAGTTACAATATATTAAATATCTACAACAATATTTACTCTAACAATTTAAGATAGGTACTAAATAATGCATCTGAGATACAAGATACATTTTTTTAAATTGTTTAAATCATGATAGTGAAACCAATCACCAATACGTAGATGGCCTACATATAAGCATAACCAATATCTGATTTAAAGAATATTAATTTTTTTATTATTATTTTCTTATTACATGATTAGTATTATACACTGCAAAGTTCTGATATCTTTAAACAGTTTTATGATTAATTTTTTGATTTAATCAATTTGCTATGAAAATAAAATGCTGAAAGTGAAAAACTTATTTTATATTAAACATTATTTTTTTTTTTTTTTAATTATAAAATACTTAATACCATTAGCAAAAATCAAAGATACAAGTTACAGTGAAAAAACATATCCAATTCACGTTTCTTAGATATAAGTATATTTTACCTATAGGTACCTGAAATTTATCCCACCCCTGAACAGCATACTCATCGTGCCCATAATAGAAGAAAAATAAGAATTTGTGTGCAGTATAATATTAATTTTATCATTATTATTATTACTATTATTAGACAAAATCTGTTTCTACTATTTATTACTCTTAATATAACTATAATTGCTAATCAGTACTTTTGTCTACGCATGATAGTATATTATAGCGTTTAATTCTTCTCCTTCTTGAAATGAAACATAAAGATCCAAGAGTCTGCGACCATAATAATATTTATGTGAACTTGAAATTGTTAGCTAATACTGTAAACGAAAAACAATTATCACCATGTTTTTTAATATTTAACCTATTTCTATGTTCGATTTGTTTAAGCTATCAAGGAGTATTATATTGCGTAGATTGTTATTTTTTTAAATATGAACATCATTTTGGTAGTACTTATAGTTAATACATTTTAATTTTATTTTGGGTATATCTATAGCTTACTGATTTAGTTACTAATTAAGCTTCGTATTATATTTTATTTTACTTATTTTGTGTATTATAATATATAATTGATCACACTTTCTATGTAGATTGCAAATAATAATAGTTATAACTAGAAAAAATTTAATTGTTTTTAAAAGTACTTAGATATTCATATTGTAGTTAGAAATAATTGTATATACTGAAGTTAGGATAAATAACATAAGCAACGTATAAATTATTATATTTTCATAAATTATTTTACAAGTAAAGTTAAGCAAGCTAATACTTTTATTTCTAAAATTTTAATACAAAGCAGTGAATCATTAAACATTTTTAAATATTTATTAATTAAATCCACATTTACCTTTTTGTTTTATAACGTAATAAAATGTAAAATATACTTTAATTGTGTATGTATCCATTATACATTTGAACAAAGGTCATAAAATCTTCAATATATATTAAATATTATGAAATTATTTTCATAAGTTTATAATTTTTCATACATATTTATTGTAATATACTATAATCTAATAAGTTTTATTGATATTTCTAATGAATTTAACTGAGTGATTGACGAACACATTCTCATTATAAACTGCTTAACTACTATAAAAGGTTAGCGTTTAAAATTAATAAATAAATGCATATTAATTTGTTTACCCAACACTCAAAATGTAAACCAAAGTATAAACATATTTACAAACAATTATGAAAACCTTAATTTCAATTTAATTTAAAGTTGTAACTTAAATATTTAATCAAATATTTTGCACTTACACAAACTAAAAAAATTAATAGTTTTTTTTTTTTTTAACTTCTATTATGTTTTAAAACTTTTATAAAGTACCTATACGTGGTTTCTTTAGAAATAATTTGATCAATAATATTATTTTTAAATATTTAATATTATATGGGCTTATATAATTTTACTAATCAAAGTACGAATCAATAATTATACAAAAAAATGTAACCTTTATTTCATAATCTATAGAAAAACACTAAATAAGTTTATTATTTTATGTATAGTTAAATTTTAGCAAATATGATGATGCAATTAAACATGTTTACTTTCTAAGTACATATAAATTTGCTTTGAGGTTATATATTATATATTTTTAATATTGCACTAACGTCAATTTATTAACATTTTATTAGCTTATATTTTTTAAATTATAATAATAATCTTGTAGATTCAATAAGTTTACCAAGCAGATTCAACTCATTATTAATTAAATACTTTTTTTTATATTTTACACGTAATTTGACCAATATTTTAATCACTGGATGGAAAATTACTCTTTCAAAATTGTATTTAATGTTATTAAAATAATTCGCTTGTATGTAAACAATTTTAAAAATTAATATTTGTTTCACATTTTTTTTAGAATACCTTTTTTAGAATAAGAAAAGCTTTGATAAACATAGAACAACCGCTGAATTAATTTCACAATATCTTATTCTAACAATAGGTCTTCTAAATTTAAAGTATTTTATAAACGCATCCATAGGCGTGACTACGAATAAAGCAGAGACTACATGACATGTTGCGTCTGTCATTTTCTAAAAGCGCTGCCATATAATTGACAGTCATGAAAATATTTACAAATTTTTCAATTACTATTAGGTTTTAGATTTTAAATATCTATTTTTGTATTTGAATTTTTAATAAAAATGAATTGGTATTACTGATTAAGTGATACATTTGGAATTTTCCTACCAATAATCATTACACAAAATCATAAGCCCTATGAAAAATAAACCTTACTAATTCACCTTTCAAAATATAAGCTTGAGGATAAATGATTTTCTCCCACACTTTCTACCCCTAATAATTTAAAAAATTAAAATAATGACAATTTTAATGGCACTGGATATTAAATGTTACCTCTGCAGAATAATCGTAGTCATATTGCCTATGAGCGTAACACAGATGCATTTTTATTACAATTTTATTGCAATATTATAAAAATTATAATAGAATGTTTTTGAATTTATAACACCTTTACTGATTACTTATTATTTTATATTCCAAAATAAAATATTGTGCATAAAATTAATATATTCTACAAACTTTAGATTGGGGTTCAAAAAATACATAATCATAGTTATTCTAGAAAGTTTTCAAATATAATTTTAATTTGGTAATTTTTATAATTTTAAAAGACAGTGTGGATTTAATACATTTTTTTTTTTTACAGACTCTTGAATAAAATATGTATTATTATGAAAATGGTAAAATAGATTATTATACTTTGATTTATGATGGAATAATATTTTATAAACGATTAAAACAAAAAAAGTGCTGAGATAGTGAATGTGTGTTATATTAATAGTAATAACGGGGGGTACTCTCGTGGGTGCATGGGGTACAGTGTCCACGGTGTACGTGTTTCCAACAGATGAAGATGCGGTAGATGGGGAAGATGAAGAGGAAGAAGACGAGGAACCCACTTTTCGTGAAAAGTTCCAAGTATGGTTATTGAAATTCATTGACACATTCTGTGTGTGGGACTGTGGATGGCCGTGGCTCAAGTTTCAGCAAGGACTCGCGTTCATAGTATTCGATCCATTCGTTGAACTCTACATCACCTTGTGTATTGTAGTGAACACATTGTTCATGGCGCTCGATCATCATGAAATGGATCCCAAATTAGATTTCATCCTCAACAAAGCTAACGTTGTAAGTATGATAGTACCATGAAATTAATGATATAATGTTTACCCACGGCTCAAAATTAACATTGAACGGTTGAAAAAGATTTCGAGCTTACCTAGTTTAATATTGAAATTTCTACTAATTCCGAATGCGCTTACAGTTTTTCAGCGCAACATTCGGCGTTGAAGCAGCTTTGAAACTGATGGCTATGAGTCCTAAATATTACTTCCAAATGGGCTGGAACATCTTTGACTTCATCATCGTAATTTTATCTGTAGTAGAATTGCTCTCCGCGGGTTACCAAGGACTATCCGTATTGCGTTCATTTCGTTTAGTAAGTATTTGTTAAATCCTAATGGTTACTATGTGACAAAATAAAGTTATAATTAACTAATGATTTGAAATATTCAACTATAGCTTCGAGTATTTAAATTGGCGAAATCTTGGCCCACACTGAATCTTTTAATTTCAATAATGGGTCGAACCATCGGTGCTTTGGGTAATCTAACGTTTGTGTTGTGCATAATCATATTTATATTTGCCGTTATGGGTATGCAGTTATTTGGAAAAAACTACACAGGTAATCTATAATGTTATCTAGCACAGAGATAAAAAAAAAAAATAAAATTGTATTTATTTATAGAAAAAGTATACTTATTCAAAGACCACGAGCTTCCCCGGTGGAACTTCACCGATTTTTTGCACTCATTTATGATAGTATTTCGAGTGCTATGTGGCGAATGGATTGAATCAATGTGGGACTGCTTACATGTCGGAGAACCAACGTGTATACCATTTTTCTTGGCTACCGTTGTCATCGGTAACCTCGTGGTATGTATAAGTTATGATATTATAAAAATAATTTTTACCCAAGGAAAGTATTTAGAGTGACAATTGAATACAAACGGCGAAGGAGTGGTATCATTACTCTCCAAAATCTACAACCATCGTCCATTATCATTCGTCAAACGAGTTTATATATCTTAAATTCAAAATCATTTTTAATTATTATACAAATTGAATCACTTTTTTTGTAAAATAATCTAAAAAATATTCATAATCTATTTTTTTCCATTATGTTCCGTAAAATATTATTGATATTATTATTCATTATTCAAAAATTATTAGTATAAATAACCAAAACTAATTTACCAGCATTATAAAATTATTATATGTTTGAAAAATCTTTAATATGGTTAATATTACTACTTAAAAATCAAAGCAACACAATTAACTGTATGAATCTAATATACTAATAGCTATTGATTAGTTATTTTATATTTCAATCAAACGCTCTATAAATATAGTTATTAATTTTTTTATTCATTATTTAAGCTAATTTTAGAAATAAAATTAATCATTTTTTGAAATCATTAAAATATTGAAATGATTAATAAAATAAAAAACTTTATATGCACAATCTAAAAAAATAGCCACAAAAAGAATTGAAAAATGTACTTGTTATTTCTATAAAATTTCTAAATTTAACAACTATTTTATGATATGTACCAAATTTTAAGAGTTTAAAAAATATACAAATAAATATAAGTTCTAAAAAAATTTTGATATCCAAATAGTCATCAATGATAACTTTTTTCAAGTAGAGGTAATAGATTTGACATCAACATTTTAAATAAGGTACAAAAACTCAAATTATATCTCTGATACTAGTGATACTATGACTATAAAATATTAACAAAATTAAAATAGGTACTTACTATAATTTTTTAAAGTAAACGAGTATCTGTATCTGTAATATTTACAAGAATATCTCAAAATATAAATTTCCATTGTTCAAATAGATGATTTATTTCAGGTACTTAATCTTTTCTTGGCGTTGTTATTGAGTAATTTTGGCTCATCTAATTTATCGGTGCCTACGGCTGATAGCGACACAAACAAGATCACAGAAGCATTTGAACGTATTGGCCGATTCAATAAATGGGTGAAAAAGCATATAATGGACTTCCTTAAAGCACTCCGAGCGAAACTCACCAATCAGATATCGGTTCAAGTGTCAGGTGAGAAGTGTTTAAACTATATTTCCAATTTCTATTTCCCATTAAATGAAAAAAATCATAAATTTTTTTCTATTTTTATTTTTTATCCGATCTTAGCAGAATAAAAAATGTATAAATAAAATTGTGTATACAATAGCGTTAAACACATAAAAGTAACTTATTAATTTATACTTTTATAAACATGTACACTTTTTATATAATAAATACTTTCAATTTTCACTTTGAAAACAGTAGGATAATATACTTTGTTAAATTAATAATTATGAAGATTTAAAAAGACAGTTCTAAAGTAAATATAACAATAATTTCCTATGATAATATATGTGTCTACTATTAATTATTTAATAATAAATTTGAGAATAAACGTATAGATACTAACAAAATAAATTTAAACGTGTTTTCTTATAACATATATAGCATAATGTTTATATCATATAGGATTGTACGAGTATAATAAAAATATGTAACATAATACTGTAGATTCTGTGGTAGTATCATTAAAAATAAAAAATAAACGATTATTTATATGTTTTCTATATTTTTGTATTCATCACTTTTAGGTCGTGGTAAAGATATAGACTTGCCTGTTGACGAAACAATTGTAGACGTTATTGCACCATTTAAAGACACTAAAGAACCAGTGGAGATGACAATTGGTGACGGGATGGAATTCACAATTCCAGGTAATTTTATATAATTTAAAATATAGTATATTATTTAATTTATTAGCATAATAATTGTTTTATAAATAAATGAAATAATTTATCAATACAATTACAGTAAAAATTATTAGGTTCTTATAATATTTGTTCAATACAAAAAATAACAAGCCAAGTTTTTTTTTTTTACTTTTTGGAATATTATTACAAATAGCATATGTACATTGTACATATATACATATATATATGATTTATTTGTAATAGCTATACTGTATAGTTTAATGAAAATGTGTAATTTATAATCCCAATGTTTTAAAGAATAGGGTAAATGTCACAAATGGATGAATTTGAAATTATTTAGCCAGTTTCAAAAAAACATCATTATGTTACTCCTGTTAAGAAAACCAATATCTTTAATGAAATATGGCCACAACGCCACTTAATACATACATATTATACATTGACTATTTTAATATTAATTGATATCATTATATCGATATAATGTATTACGAACTTATATCGATATCAGCCATTTTTAAATCGATCAATAAAACTTATAAATATAAATTACTAATAGCATAAGTAAAATTATTTGCAATTTTGTTTTGATACAATGCTAAGTTTATTAGTTAAGAAAAAAATGTATATTTTATATTTTAACATTAGTTCAAAGTTAAAGATTAATAATATTTATTAATTATTAATAGAGCCAATTATAAAATAAAATTAGTATATATTTTGGTTCTTGCAAAATATCTGCAAACGATTAATTTAATAAAAAATGAAAAACAAATGTATTTATCGAAATTTCGAAACTTCTCATAAATCTAATGATAATTTATATGTATTATTTTTTTTTTCTCTTCTAATACCAAGTTCGCAAATTATATAAATAAATAAAAAGTTTAATCATTTCATGAAATTATATTTTATACCAAAAAATAAAAAGTTAGGCTGTTTTGATAAAACTTTAAATTTAGCTTTAGATCTTTCATTAAAATATATAAGAATATAATAATCTGTAAGGCTGTATCATTAATACATTTTTATTATGTGTATATAGGTGATGTAAAACAAAAAATAAAAAAGAACCAAGTTGGGAATTCGATTGGAAATCATCAAGGAAATAAAGTTGGAAATGATTACAAAAAGGAAAGTTTCGACCTGGATAGTTTAAAGTAATAAATAAATTTATGCAAATAAATCATGCATTTTTAAAAAATATAATAGCTGTTTTAAAAATAAAATGTTAATTAAAATTATTAGTTATTTATACAATTGAAACAAAAACATCTTTTTATTTTTCAATACAGATACAAATCGGAAACTCGACTGGTTGTATAGGTATTTAGTGAAACACGAAATTGAGTAGGTAACTTTAATAGATATGTTAATCTTATAAATCCCATCAATTAGATTAAAATTGCTACCAAAAATCAGTCTCATAATTGAAAATCAAAATTTTTTTACTAATCTAAAGTGTGATGACACAAATAAAACACACTTCAATTATTGTAAAACTAATACAGTCATCAATCCAAAATCTAAAAAAGAAAATAAATATTAGTTTTATTTTCAAAACAGTTATGAAAATTAAATTTTTATCTTAGAAATAATAATTAATATTAATTGCTTATGTCATTTTTTACATTTCAGATGCTAGCATATAATTAACTCGGCTGTTAGAACCGCTTCAGCCGGCTACACACTACGCTGTTTAGGAAAACAGCTCACTTTCTCTCTTTATTTCTTATGAAAATAATGAAAAGATAAAAGAGAACCGAAACAAAGCACTGAGAATTTAAATTACTACATTTGTTCTATAAGAAATGCCATAAATGAATTACACGTGCACTGTTATTGGATGAAAAATAACTATGTTTTTCACCATGACTACTAGGGATCGAATTATTACATTTTTCCGTGTAAATTTCAGTGGGTATTTTTTTCTTTTTATTCAACATGAATAATTTATATGTCTGTAAGCGTTTAATAAATTGAAAACACAATCAAAACAATGATTCGGTGATCTAACGTTTCGATCCCTACCGTGCCAGATGTGATTTTTTTACGCGTGTTTGAATATTTCCATTGCACATGCACTTACAAAAGCCTGTGGTGTTGTTTTAGGTAGGTCTGTGAAAATGACACTGAAGAGCTTAAGTTATACTCGCTAAAGTATATTCACATTTAACTTATTGTATACATTATACTGAACGTCATTTTGGTAACCTAAACGATAAAAACAACTTATTTAGTATTTAAGCTCGACACGCTTTTCAATATTGTTACACTATACAGTTTAACCAGTTAAACAGTTTTGGCTAATATACTGTAATATATGATACAATCAAAAATGATTATCTTAACACATAAAAACAATTCACCAAACCAGGCTTTATTTGACAGACCTTTAAAAAAAAATAATATTATCTACATACACACACACACACACACACATATATATATATATATATATTTATATATGTATTTATATATATATACAATAATTATAATAAATACGCAGTTTAAAATAAAATGATCTGTGATATTTCTATATACGTCGTATCTGTGATTGAATTTTTATTTTATTTTCGCCCGTTTTTGTTTTGTTTGTATTTTGTTTTTTGTCTACGGACGAACAATTTTACAAAAGAAAGTAAAATAATGTACATAACAAACGAATTTATTTGTAAAAATGTTTATTAATAATAATAATAATAATAATAATAATAAAAATAATTAAACTTGTATTAATGATTTATAATAAAATAATCTACTATGTAGAGACTATTCATTTTCGTTTTGGCTTGACCTTGTATTGCTTTAATTCAGCCCTATATATATATATATATATATATACATCTATATATTTATTTATTTATACGTGTTTAAAATATGGGATTAACATTGAACAAGCGATAACACCAAAATGAAAACAAAGAAATAACATCAAGCGCTTTAGATAATTTTAATTTATAATTAATGAATAGATTTTAACATAGTTTTTAGTTAAATTTGTTGTAATCTGTTAAGTTTTTAGTTCAAAATTAAATGTGTTAGGTAGATTAGAGTTACCAAAATGACGTCGCTTTCGCTTAAAAGCATTAAATAAATACCAGTTTTTGGAGAGAAAATAAAATTTAAAAAAAAAAACGAAGCGTAAATACTTAATAATATGACCTTTTTTCTTAAAGAACAAAAGAACAAAAAAAAAAAAAAACGCTTGACTCAATCACTCGAAAAACGCACAAATTTTGTAACGATGCATTTTTATTGGAAAACTACCAATTAAACTCGTCCTAAACGCACTGTTATTTTTAGATTCAAAATTTGTAATACTGAAAAAATATTGAAAAATCGTTTTGTTACACTTTTGAATATTGTTGAAAGTTTTAAGATTTAGAAAATATTGTAAAAAAATTGTTAATTGATGGATGATAAGTATTGTGTAAACACCCTCTTACCTATAATTTTTGCTTAAAGGGTTAACAAAATTATTGTTTTTATGCATACTTTTTAAGAGACGTTATTATTATTGTTTCGGGGTAAATTTATACTAAGCAAATTAATAACCAAATTAATTTAATTATATTGTTATCTGCTGTATCTGAGACAAGGACAACGCTGAATAATGTAAACAAAATATGTATGCGACGTTTTTCGCACCGGCATGTCCTTCCCTCTTTGGCGGTACGAAAATTGTCGGATAATATTGCCTACCTACGGATATTTTTTAATAATGTACATTTCATATTTTGCAATAATTTGTTTGTCTCTTTAATAAAAAAAATTGAGAAAAAAAATGTGTTTTTTTTAACCCTCTACTTGATCCATACGTAGATTTTCATATATTATATTTACGTATATTATAAATATTATAATGTATAACATTCACAATTTAGTATTAACCAATTTATTGCCAATATTGTTCATATACATACTTTTAAACACGATATATAAAACTACAAAACATATGAATATTCCACTCAGTAAAATATTTATTGTTAATATAATTAAACGACAATAATGATACAATTAAATCATAAAATTGTTCATCAATTCAAACTACCATTAATTTAATGGTTATAAATTATTATTACACAATTTTCTTATCTATTTTTAATTTCGGATGAATATATTTGAAGCTCTTCTGTAGAAAATTCTTAATAACATTCTATATTTGTCAACTGTCATATAAACTGCAATTACTTTTAAAACTTAATAAATATTAAATTTTTTCTTTTATTCAGATAATCATATAAGCTACACATAGTACAATAAGAAAAAAATATATATTTATTTACACACGATGGATACATTAACCAGTTATAACACTTTGACGTGAGTTTATTATGGTTATAATTATTTAGAGGTCAGAGTGGTTTTTGTAATTTTGTATTTCAAATTCTACTAGGATTGTAATAAGAAGGGCAAGGAATGGATTTATGAAAGCTTAAAATTTACTGATAAGTTCTTGCGTCTATTCAATTATTGTAAGACGTAGGTTTATAATCATAATTCAAATGAACAAATAATAGTTTTTTTTTTCAAGTTACTATAGTTACATTATATAAATATTTTACATCATACAAATATTTGTAATGACTATTAATATTTATATATTTTACTCTAATAAGTATTATTAAAAACTAAATGAAATAAAAACCAAATCGTCGATCATTTTGAGAATATTTTTTATTTAATGATGACCATGTCATCGTCTAATAAAAATAAATGTTCTTTTTGTCAAAATAAAAGAACCATTAAATTTAATAACTCAAAAACACAACAACCAGGTACATCATTTGTGGCTAATTATGACTACAATATGGCTTCTACATCTACAGTTCAATATGAACTACCGTCCAATCCAGAAGATGACAGTTGTATTCATATCAGGTAGGTAATAAAAGTCAGAAATGATGTTTAATAGATTTATACATTTGGTTATAGAAACATGACTTTTTTAAAAAATTCATATAAAAATGTTCCTGCGCCATCAGAACAATTTCTTATGGGATTAAATTGTGCAGTAATTAAATTATTGAAAGAAATCGATGAAAACCACAAAATACGTGTTAAAAAAGTATCAAATAAACAAATTTCAAAACGGCAACAACATAAATCATAATTAAAACATCTTTCATACATTATAAACGAAATACGCAAATAAAATTTTTGAACAAACGAATACAAGTACAGTTTTTTTTTTTTTAAGAAAGCTTATCATACAAAAATGTTTCGATTAGTTTTCTTCGATTAAAAAAAAAAGTGGAGTTTCATTCGCTCATTAAACAAATATTTTTTTTGAGCTTATTCTGAACTATGTTGTCCGATACTAATTAAATGCTTATGGATTTATTCCTTCTTAAACTTCGTTAAAATATTATGTAAATTATACATATTATAACACAGTTTTTCGGGCCATTTTGATCAAGTATAAATTAAAGGTCTAAAATTATATCCAATCGTAATAACTATTTTATTAACTGCAAAACAGATAAAAAAATCTAAATTTATTATAAAGTCATTTATATTTAAAATGTAGATATGTGCTAAAAATAAAAAATATACAATAAAAAATAGAAAGAATACTGAAGATCTTACTAAAAAACTATTCATGGTTAATTTATAAAAATCGGTTTGAAAACTGTAGATTTTTATAAATATCATCCGTTTTAGATTTTAGATTTTATATGTTAGGTAAATAATTATTAATTATAACTGATCCTGCGCGCTATTTCTTGTGACACATAAAATAGTTACAGTGTATTTACCCTGTCTTAAACTTTAATGAATGTAAGCTACTCATATTTTTAACACAACATTAATTATTTTGACCAAATATAAGATATAGGTATAGCATTATACATAATTTTAAAAATGATTTTAATTTATGTTATCAATAGAAATCATACATCTACAAAAAAAGGTTCGTTTATATTGCACAAATAAAAACTTTTATAAGTCTCTGTTAAAAATACAAAATTTAAAAATTGACCTAAAAAGTGTAAATTCTCGCCTATGTACCAAATTAAAGAGCGATCAATGTGGAGAATTTCTGTGGATTTTATAAACCTACACACATAAATTGCTTATTATTAATATATAAGATAGAAAAATGACATTTAAAATTTAAATTTTGTAAAATTGAATATTCACACATAAAATAAAGTTTTTTCATCAAACAATTTCAGTTTGTTGCTATTCAAAAAGTATTAACTGTAAAAACTTAAAACATAGCACTAAAATTATATTTTCCTAGACCCAATAAACACGTTTAAATATTTAGACTATTTAAGCTATTTGTAAGTATTGAAATGTTTAAGAAATGTTAGTAATTTATTGATAAAAACATTGGTACTTTGTTTGTTATCATTTCAGCATCATGCCACATAGTATTTATCAGCCCTTCATCGGATGACCGTATTTGTATTATTATATTATTTTAATTCAACAAGAAAAAATGTTTAAAAAAAATGGTAAAATATAATAACTATAAACTAAAAATTATAGGCAAGTGTTTCACTTACCTATTATCACCAACAAATTTCCAAGATTATATAAGAAATTAAAAATGACAACATATAGTTTAAAAAAATTGCATTTTACTCCACTAATTAAACTAATATTCGTTACCTTTTGCTATTTTAATATTACCATTAGCCAATATTATCATTTGTTGTTCATGTCCTTCAGTTTCTTTGAGTTTTAAACTAATCATTAATTGTTTAAAATTATATACACACATATTGTTATTAAAGGTGGTTTGTGGATTTTTACAGAAGTTCTCGCTAATTCGTTTGTCCATTTGATTGTTTTTTTAAGAGGTCTCAAAATTTCTTTAAGGCTCCCAGTAGTTATTTCAGAATTCTGAAATTGTAATTTCTCATTGTTTAATCGCGATTCCGTTACTATATGTTTCAAACTCTCATTACTGTTTAATAATTGTGTCCAAATATCAAATACTAGCATCGGTGGATTTGTACCGACATCCATATTTTCATACACTATGCCATTCGGTCAGTTTGAGTGTGACCCACTTAAAATATATTTGTTTATAAAAACTTACCGTCCGACAGATCACGGCTTGCATTGTAGTCATAAACAAAAAATTATAGTAACTTGTACAGCACTATTTGCCAAATGCGAGATCGAAACATACGTGTTGCTTATTTAGTGTGCGAAACGAAACTATAAAAATTTAATGATAAATTTAAATATTATGTTTATATTTTTTTTTCGTTTTTGACTTGGTTCTAATAATTAAAAATGTACATGTAAATATTTTAAAAATTTACAAGTTAATTGTTTAATAAAAATAAAACTTGTAGGTATATTTTATAATTTATCCAGAGACAGTGCATGTCTACGTTCCATTTTTAAACATTATTAAAAACTTTACATTAATAAAATTACAAAATTTAAAAATAATAAACATAATAATAACAAAAATACAAGTATTTTAACCTAGTGTGTATAAGCCGTGAAGTTTTATTTAAATAGTTTAACTTCATTGCTGGCTACAAACCACTATGCATAGGGAAACAAATAACATCATTAATAAACGAACAATAATATCACTTAATAATCATTTTAAGCTCTCGTGTAAACCTTAAATACTACAAATTATAAAATATATTTATTTATATATATATATATATATATATATATATATATATATATATATATATATACATATATATATATCACAGCAGTTGGCCAATAGTAATATTATAAGAGTGTTAAAAATTTAAGTGAAAATCAAGAATATAACAATATCATTTTATAAAATAAAGCTCCAATCGCAAATGTTGCCATAATAATCGTAATAAATACATTATATAAATAATATCAATAATAATAATAATAATAATAATAATAACGTACAAAATACATTGTTTTCGCAATACGGACGTATCGTGTCGTGTTTTAAACATCGGCGAGTCTTGAGCTTTTTGACGATGATCTCGAGTGAATAACAACCTTGTGACCGTTTTTGGTGACAAAACCATCGCTCTCGACTAACACGGCGGTTTCACGACCATCCGGCGAAGCAGCGCCATCACTCCGGTCTTCGTCCGCCGACTTCTGTTTAGCGGCGGCCACGTACTTGCGCCACGATTTCTGTATGATCATTGCGCAATAAACTTCGCGCATACGCCACAAAGATGAGCTAATGGGCTCGTAATCAGCCTCTTCCGGTCGCGTTTGCATCTCTCCGATCTCGGCCACGGTCTCGATGATGGGATTGCCTTTCCTCGCGAAGAAGTCCTTGGTCAACGCGTCCAGTATGTCTACACAGTAAATTAGGTCGCCTTTGCAAATCGGTATGTCCATGGACACGATCTTGTACTTGTTTGGTTTGTGGATCTTCAACGGTGGTTCCAAAATATCTAAGAAGTCTGACAGCTGGTCGTATCGAATATATCTCGTACCATTAGGGTCGAAATGCTGCCATATCTCGTAGTACATGTCGTAATCGTCATCCGTAAGACCTTCCTGCACGTCCTCCGTGGCCTGTGAATAGTTCTCCAAGATGACCGCAATGTACATGTTTATGACGATGAGAAAGTTAATCACCAGGTACGAAAGCAAAAATGCCGTGCCCACAGCACTACTACCACAACTGCCCGTGATACCCATCTCTAAATTTGGCTTATCACAATTTTCCTCGTTCGTTATACCATCCAGTACAGCATCCCAACCGGAAGACGTAGACAGCTGAAAATATTTATTTAACTAATAAGAAATCTGACCAAACTATATTATGTCATTGCATATAAAAATACTATTGAATCACTATTGTCGTTAGACATGACATTTATATGACTGATTGATGGCTTACCATGAATAAAAGTATCATTGATTGCCCGAAGGTACGGAAATTGTAATCATCGTCCAAACCTCCGTGGCTATCTACGTTCATGAAAAATGACATACCAAATATAGCAAATATGAACATAACGAGAAATAGTAACAAACATATGTTGAATAACGCTGGGAGTGACATGGCTAAAGCAAACAATAGAGTTCTAATGCCTTTTGCTCCTTTTACCAAACGCAACACTCGGCCCACCTTAGCTACTCTGACCACTCGAAGGAGCGTTGGTGACACAAAATACTTGGAAATCAAATCACTTAACACCAAACCTGTAGAAGTTTAATTAAGTATTATGATAAGGAAATTATATGTAATATATTATTATTATTATTTCAATACGTACCCGCTAAGGAAAGTATAACGACTACGAAGTCGAATAAGTTCCACGGTTCTTTGAAATAATAATATCGCAATGCGAATATTTTCAGTAGACATTCAGTTGAAAATATAGCAATAAATATTTGGTTAAGACGTTCTAATACATCAGTAAACAGTTTGGTCTGTTGGTAATGGTCAAGTGTCATAGTCAACATGTTAAGACCGATGAACAACATGATTAACATGTCAAACTTTTTGTCCGTTACGATTTGGAAGACAATAGATTGTGGACGCCACTAAAATAAATTAAAAATTTTAGTTTAACTAATATAAATATAGTAAAACAATAAAATTATAGTAGTAATTCTGCAACTAACCCTAGGTCTTGGAATTGCTTTAAGCGGTTTTTTGGAACTCATTTTTTTCATAGCATTATAATATTTCTTTTGGTCCTCTGTCATAAACATTTCAAGAGAAGCTCCTGAAATTTCATCAGGCTTAATTTTAAATTTATTATATTTTAGCACAGAAAAAAGCAAAATTAAAATAAATTAATAGAATAATAGCTAATAACTTAAAAAAAAAAAAAAAAAATGTATACAGTTAAATATAAAATGTATAGTTTTTTTAAAGTATACGAAACATATTGAGAACTATTGTAATATTTTATAATTATTAATCATAATTAAAAATGAATAAATCTTAATCGCATATTTCTTAAACTTCTTTTTCTTTAGCTTAATCAAAAGTTCGTAGTTTGGAACATGAACATAATATTATACTTAAAATTATAGCCCATATAGTTATGATTATTCCCAATATGTCTAAGGTTATTTAAAATAATAACTAATACTCATAGATTATATTATGTTTATCATAATTCACCTGTTTTTTTCTTCTGTTCGTTAAAATTGTCGATGATCACACCAATAAACAAATTAAGAGTGAAAAATGAACCAAAAATAATAAAAAATACAAAATAAAAATACATATAATTATTAATTTCACGAATTGGCTGTTTCCCGTGCGTCTGAAAAACATAAATTTATAATACATTGAGTGTTTTAGACATTTATATAATATTATTATACCAATATTTATGTATATAACTATTTATTTATGAATTTCTATGCACTTACGTCTCTTGAATCTACAGCATCTCTCATTATTTCCATCCATCCATTGAAAGTAGCCACTTGAAAAAGGCAAAGATACGCGTTCCCTACGTGATCAAAGTTCATTTTAGAATTTTCCCATTTGTAATTCTCGGCTATACAGACATTTTTGTCCGGTATAATTTCGTGGTTCAACATTTTCCCGTCTTTAGGATCAACACACTGTAAAAATATGTCTGGTGGTATATATTGAAAATATCAACAGATACATTTTTAATTAAAATACCACTTTTCTATTACCTTATAATATTTTCCGGCGAAAAGTTGTACACCCATTATAGCAAAAATCAGCCAAAATATCAGACACACCAGTAACACGTTGAAAATACTAGGAATGGCCTGTACTAAAGCGTTAACCACCACCTGGTATAATATAATAATATAAACACAAATAAGATAAAAGTAAAGATACTATAAAAAAAAAAAACTAATTTAAATTTTAATTATTTATCATGCTGTAAATAGTAATAAAATACAGTATAAACCATAATACCATGCAAGGATGTCAATCACACAGCATACTCGCAAGCCAAACGGTGCGAAACTACAATAAATAGCACAAAGGGTATGCGGGTCTTCATCTAAATAGATTGACAGCCAATTCTATACGAGTATATAATAGTTGTTTTAAATATCTGCGCACATCAAAATAACTATACCTATATAATTCTTAATGGGCGTAGATCACATACACAATATAACTAGCTATATGTATACATAATAACAACATTTTAATATGTTACCATACCTAATAATGATATATGATCAAGAGTTCAATAATAATATGATTCATATTACAAATTGATAAAAAATAATAATAACAACGATATATTCAACCTATTAATAACGTTTAAAAAAATAAAATTAATTAATTTTCTCGAGCACTACAGTGTTGCGAACATTTTACGAATTTGATAGTAAAATATAATTTTATCACATCTAAATGTTCTAGTATAGCGTTTGGAGAAAAATACCGAAACTAAAATGTATAATAATATAATATGTATATTTTATAGATATAAACAATAAAAATAATATTGGATTTTAAAACTGTATTTCATTATTATATATTGTCGATCACGTACCCTCATACCCTGCATTCTAGCCATAGCTCGCAGTGGCCGCAAAGCTCTTAGAGTTCGCATAGTTTTGAAAGCTTGGACTCCACTGGCTCCCAACAAGGCAGCAACAAAATTTATCAGAGAAACCTGTGTGAAGTAGAGCCATAGAGTACGCATTACAATGGTAGAGCCAAAAAAAAAATAATGTTATTTAGCTGTGATTTTCTTGTTTATAAATATGTACGGGCATAGAAATAATAAAGTTTCTATATCAAATTCAACATAGAGCATCCTCCAGTCAGCCTTTGAACGATTTAAAATAATTATTCATTTAATAATATTCATAAACAAATCTAACGGTTGCTCATAGTATTATTTCTGATTAGTTTAATAACAGCTATCCTGACGGCCGATTTCGCAACGAAACAAATGCACACGCATACGCACACAAAATCGCATCCCAGGCAAAAAATCACTGCAAGTCAAATATTAATTTAACATCGTGTAGCAGCTTTTGTGGCTTTGTACTTAGTTATTGTAGCCATATAAAAGAAAAAGTAGAACAAATGCATTACATATATATATAAATATTTAATATATATATATATATAAATTTATACACAATGAAAGAAAATAACACAGATAGTGAGTATATAAATGTCCACATCACAAATTTTCCGACAGCTCGTACTTACTCTCATACCCTCCCAACGAGATACCGCTCTTAGGGGTCTTAAAGCCCGAAGAGTCCTCATTGACCTGAACGCTGGTATGTCTGCCGCCCCAAACCATATTGCTGCCAAGTTAACTAATGACAACTACAAGATAATATTATAGTGTCCAATGAGTACAAAAACCATGGCGCAGAACAGTGACGACAGTAATAATTTTCCTCTCGAAAATTTGGCTCAAAATTATTACACATTTTTTTTTTTTTTTTTTTTTATAAATTTCCAAGAATATTAAAATATTAATTAAAGTTTAGAGAGTAAGGTAACTGTAATAAATCAATAAGAATATTTTGTTTTACCATAACAATTATGAAATCCAGCCAACACCAGGCGTTTGTAAAATAATTTCGGAAACCCAACGCCAACCACTTGATCAACATCTCCAAAAAGAATATAACAGTGAATATCCGATCCATGTAATACAAAATGTCTTGTAAAACCGGTCGATGCTGAAGGTGTACATCTTCTAGAGCCTGTGGGTTTTTTTATTTTAATTTTTAATAACTGTTTCAAGTTAATTACTAAGTCTTATTCCCAGTAAGTATTTTAAGAAAAATATCCCATTTTATTAAAACCCATAATGAAGCTATTATTATAAAATAAAAGTAATTTTAAGAGTTATTAAGTTTTAGAAACAAAAATTTTAATGAGACATTTTAAGATACTGTATTTGAATCAAATTCGGAACGGTCAATATTAATTAGGAAGATTCACTTTTAATTTGGTCAATAAATAAAAATATTTTATTAACGTTCACCGAAAATTGCAACATAAATATTCACCACTGCTAGTTAACAGTTTATTAGAAATGTCACAACTACAAATGTATATACATATATATATATATATATATATATATAAAGTATTATTATTATTTATTTATTTTTTAGTTATTTATTTAAAAATAATTCATGACATCTTGATCAATGCAATACATTTTTTATATTTATACAGTTCATAATAATAATATTATTATTATAATAATATAATAATAATAATATTATAATATTATGTTCATTATATTCTTGTTCTAACTTTTTAATTATTTAATATTTTAGGTGTCTTAATTGAGCTGATTTGTATATTACCATTTACCAAGGAATTCATTTAAACGTATTTATATATTGATAGTGTTGTTAAATATTATATTTAGTAAATAACGTGACATATTAAGTTTATTTTTATGCTAATTTCCTTTATATTAATTACTTATTTTTATGATTAAGCGAGTAACATAGATATCAACGTTATTAGTATTGTTCTATTAATTAATTAAATAAAGTACGCTCTTCTTGGAAACTTATATTGAACACTGGATCAAATATGTGACTTTTTAATTTTTACAATGTATTCATTAGAAAAATATTTAGAGTATTTATATTATTTTTTAGTAATATTGGTATACGTACCAACGCCAAACTGCTAAGCAAAATCATAGTGATCACAGCAGTTTCGAAATATTTGTTTTCTATAAGTTGAAATGTTTTCAGTCTGAGCTGTCCCCACCCTAACCAAAATGGCGTTTCATCATCGCCAGCTAAAAATGGAAATTTTTTATAACAATTTGGTGGAAAACAGTCTTCAGGATATTCTTCTTCTTCGAATATGTCTTCTACCATTTCAACAGGTCCTTGTTCTTTGTATTCGTCATCATTAATTTCTTCTGCAGCAATTCCGTCAAGACCGCCGCCTAAAACTTAAACATTTTAAACTTTATTTATAATATAATGTCTTGAACATCAAATACTACACACTGTCTTGGTTTATTTCAATGTCTTCCTTGATAGGATCTTTTTTTTCCTCAGTATTATGTAAGCTTCTTTTACTTCCTCTATGACTCTCACTATCGTAAGGATCGTGCTCGTGACTCCCGTAAGATTTAGTACTATTAAAACAACAAGATCATTGTTATCCAATGTTTTATGAAAACATTTAAATAGATATAAACTGAGATTAAATTATTATATAATGACGATTATTAAATAATAATGATTTACAACCTAAAAAAAAAAAAAAAAACAAGGTAGATTTGAACAAAATTAAAAAAAAAAGTATTACTTCGTAATACTATGTTATAGAAATGAAACTTATTTTATAAATATTTTTTCATTAATTATTCCGAAAAATGTTAAATTTGTATAAAAAAATAGAATATTACCTTCTTGTGTCGTATTCATATTTATCTTTTAGGTAATAGTTCTCGTCAGTACTGCTTTGATGCATTCCAAACGAATTATACGAACTACTCGCCGGTGGCTTTTTTTTCTTATTTTTTTCTCCGCGTATGAGTAACTCCATTCCATCGCCTATAGTCACATCTAGTTGTTCTTTTTTATTGCGATAAATAATTCCAGCATCCAGAAGCTCCTCTGAACATAAAAATAAATATTTTTAATATCATACTATACAAATATCACACGTTTTTTATAAATAAATATTTACCACTACTGTACACACTCATCTCCAACTATATTTTATTGACCACTCTACTATACTATAATAATAACTTAAACGTTTACATTACTATTTCGATTGATAAACAAATTAAAATATCATATGTTAGAAATAATGTAAATAACACGAGAGTTAACCTACATTGTAACTCAAACTGGAGTCCATGTTATTGATTTTATCGTTACTCAAAGGCGTCATAGGAGCGCTCATAGAACACATTCACTTCCTTTAAATTTAATAATAAAATAAAATATTATGTTTATATTTTATTTTATTTTAGACTTAGCTTTAACAATTTAATTGTAAATATTTTAGAAATTTACAAGTTAACGATTTAATAAAAATAAAACCTGTAGGTATTATGTTTTATATTTTATCCACAAGCAGTGCATGTCTACGCTCCATTTTTAAACATCAGTTTAACCGTATTTACATTTAAATATCGTACTATTACTAAAAGTCTATAATATTTTTTAAAATTGGTTAAACTATTCTACGTATTAAATAAGTCGACATATACCTATTTATATATAATTCATTGTAAAATATTTAAAAAAAATGATTTTTTTTTCCATTATTATATACATTTTATACATGTATAAATATTATGTTGCTATAAAACATAATATAATAGCTGTCCAAAAAATTTTACATTTTGTATTTTCTATTAAATTAAATTATTTTGAAATTTATTATTGTCTATTACTTTAACTAAGAATAATTATTACACACGTAATAATATTAATATGATAATTATAAAATTTAACTATGTTATATATAATATCAAATATACTTTTTTTGTATAAAATTCTTCTAGAATAATTGTTCTATGAATATTTCATATTTTATAGAGGAATAAAATTAATGATAAATGATAGATCAGTTAGGACTAATAAGTAATTTTTGGTGTATATTAATAAGTGTAATTTAATGAATTTTAAATAGATAGTGGTCAGTGGATTTGTTTTATTTTGCAATAATATAAATTTGAGGTATAACTTAAAGTATTACTCTTTGTTTACACGGCGATTGGCAGTCAAACTCAAACTAACAATGGTTTGGATTAAAAATTGATACAACTGCTCTTCACAAGCGACAATAATTAACGACAAAAATCTGGTTAACAAAAACAATTGATAAAATATACGCATTACATGCCACCTGCATTGAAATATTAAAAATAATCTTCATCATAACCTTCTAACATATATAAAAATCAAAATATACTTATGACATAAATTATAAAAAAAAAAATTGCGATAAGGTAAAAAAAAAAAAAAAATGTTAATTCAAAATAAAATTAATGAATAAAGACGAAATATTAATATTATTACTGTTTTTTTTAAAAAATTAAGATTATAAACATAATATGTTTCATTTCTGAAGGTTACATTTAAATAGAAGGGTACATAGTTTACAAACTAACCTTTTAATTTCTTTACTGCAGCTTAAAACAGTTGCTACAAAAAATACACCGTCAACTTTAGCCTGCACATATTGTACTATGCAACCTAGAGACAAAGTCAATAGAAAAACATTATCTTTTTTAATTAGCAGTAAAGTATCAACACTTAAAACTGGGCCTTTATTTGAAAATCATTTTTTTACTGGTTTGAAATTGGGATTAATATTAATCATTCCAACGTTTCCAAAGACATAGCGTAAGTCGAGTAATACGCTGCCATTGTTTTAAGTAATTATCATACAGAAGACAAGTCAGGTTTGATTAATGAATAGGTAAGTTTACCAATAAGAAAACGTGCTGGTATTAATGAGGTCACGTCCAGACGATCTTAGGATAAAGGAGTGAGTAGACGAGAATTTAGAACAGCTTATATTTTTATTAAAATGGTATTTAATTCTTCATAATATGTAAAATAATATTTACCTAATAGATGTGTTTTTAAGATTTTATGGAAGCCTCGTATAGCCCATCAAAATGAGACGATCGTGGTGGAATAAAATTCCAATTAATAGCCTCTTACTCTACACATTATACAATGTGTTCAAATGAGTCGCTGATGAAACAAACATTTAAGTTCTAAAAGTTTTTATTTTTCCCGACGAAATTAGTGGTATTATTATTATATTATATATACACACAAACATATTCTTTATTTGCCTTTATTTACTGCCGACTTTTTTCTTTAACTGAGCTTGATGGTTATTGAACAGGAAAATATAGACTGCATTTTTTTAAAGACTCGATATATTTTTAAGCGTTGAACCAGAAAATTAGCCATTATGGGTTCTACTAAAATAGATCAAATTCTAAAACAATTAATGCATTTATAAAATATATTATGTCTAGCAGTATTTCGACCACTTATAATTCAATAATACTTCAGTCACGTATTGGCTAACATAGCTTAAGAACCTACGAGTAAAAATTTTTCATTTTCATATAGCATTTGATGCGTCAATAATATGTTAAATAATTCTTCTTCTTTGGACAATTTTACTGGTTTTTCATCATATGACTGGATTAATTTCTGGTTATTTAATTTGAGTATTTTCATGCGTGTAATTATTTTAAATATACTTTAAATTTGATACTGTGATTTCTATGCAGGGATTTTAAATTTAAGCTGCTATACATGAATATAGCCGATTATTCGAAAGACCAATTTTATTTTGTGGATTCTAAAATGTGGACAGTGGATTTGTTTTATCTGTAATTTTATTATAAATTTGACGTATTTCTCAAAGTATTACTGTTTTATTTGCATGACGATTGACAGTCGAACATACTGACAATAGTTTTGATTATTTATAATAAAACTACTCTTCGTAAGCAATAATAAGTGACAAAAAACCGGTTAAAAAATTGAATTAGTAGAATTTACGTATGAATAATAAGGTTTCAGTGATTGATATTATAGCGAAGAAAAAATGCAACAAAAAAATAAAATATTAATAAAGATCGATTAGCTTATTAATTGGTAGAAGCGTTTATAGTATTTTGTTTAATTTAAGTATTGAAAAATATTTATTTTATTTAACTAAATGGAGTTACGATGTAAATTTAAAAAATATGATAAAAATACATAAAATAAAATATGCCAAATTACGAGATATTTCAAATTTTAATCTTTAATTTTTTCTTTCGATTATTCGATCCAGAGCTTCAATCAAAAAGTTACCTACACGTATAGCTGATTCATATGAAATTTAAAACAAAACATTCTCTGCTTACTTTACAGTAAACTTGACGTTGCAAAAATCGTAGCGCAAAAAATAAACTAAAGTTGTTGTCAACGAAAATAAAGTTACTTAAAAAATGATCGGTTGAAAATTTGAAATATTTAGGACTTTCAGTTGAAGTATTTTCGTTTTTTCAAGCACTAAATAGTAAATATAAAACGTCAAAAGTATTAAAAACCTTCAATTGGTCATGAAGAATGTATTTAGCTCCGTCGACCGTGACGCGAATCTAACCGAAAAAATATAAATAAACATTATGTATAAATACGGAAAACATTATGAATATTTTGTTACGACTACCTTTCTCGGAACTTGATTCATAAAAACGCTATTATTGACACTTTTTTTCACTTTATTCTATTGGATTTTCTATACCGAGTTCGGCTCACAACAATTTTACATCCCCCTATCGATTTTTTACCGACGACATCAACCCAATTATTGTCAACTACTGCAATTATTATTCTGTCGCGCATCGATCGTGCAGAAAAAAAAAAATTCTCCGAGCATCGCCCCAACCGCCGCGGACATCGAACGCGTAAACCACAGCAGTACACCCGCAATCGGTTCGACCCGCAAATAACTACATTATTTAAAATAAAAAAAAATAAAAATAAAAAAAAAACACTGCAAGACAAATGCCAGAAGAACGCCCCCTCCCCCAAAATACGGTCGTCTGCGTCGCGATTTCGTAAGACCGACCGACCGACATGATTTATTTATGTCGCGATCGCGACACGACGACGACTTCGACGACGTTCACAGGACAAACGGCGCAAACACGGCAACGTTGCGCGCGCGCCTGAACTCGGCGATGAACGTCTACCGGCTGTTCGGTATGGGGCTCCAGCCGGACGGCCGGCGGCCGCGGCCGCGGACGCGCTCATCTTCCTGGCCAACCTGTCGTACTGCGCGTACGGCTCCGATCACGTGACGTCGCTGGTGCAGCAGCGGATGCCGCACATATGGGACATCACCACGGTGATGAGCGTGGCCAAGGTGTACACGTACTGCTGACCGCCGGTGATGCTGATCGCGTGGCGGTGCAACAGGCGGTCGCTGTCGGACGTCATGTCCGCGCTGGACGGGCATGGCGGGAGGCCGCGGCCGCGCCGCTCGCGCCGTCCGCGCGCTACTCGCGCGTGCCTGTGCGCGTCCACGCTCGTCGAGTTCGCCGTGTTCATGTTCCACTTGGACACCGGTTTCGCTTACTTCGCGGTCGCCGAGTACGCCATGATATCCGTACAACGTGTGGACCAGGGTGCCGCTGCTGATGTACGCGTTCCTGTTGGACACGGTCCGGGCGGCCGTCCGGGACATCAACGGCCGGCTCGTCACCGTGGCCGACTGGCGGGCGTACCGCGGCCGGTGGGACGACCTCAGGCGGGCGGCCGTCCGGCTGGCCCGCGACCTGTTCGGCGTCGCCATCGTCGTGTTTGTCGTGCGCACGATCGCCGAAATCGTGTTCTTCGTGTTCTCGCTGTACCTGTCCGGCATCAAGACGTACAAGTTCGACGCGTTGCGGATATCCGTTTACTCCGTCAACGCGGTGTTCAGCGTCTCCTGGATGTTCGAGATCATCCGCAAGACGAAAAACTGCAAACTAGAGGTGGGCATGCGCCGTTCGGCGACGCCGGCGTGTTAATAGTTTTTCCGAAATACCTAAATATATACCTTAATAATGATGCGGACTCGAAACCGTCGTAAGATCTCGGGTCACCCGGTAACGCGGTGTGAGTTGAGTGCTGAGGGATGAGTTTAAAACATATTTTCTTGTTTGCGTTTTTTTTTTTTTTTTTTGTAAACGAGACGTAAGCTGACCAAATTTTTCACGTATCGTGGTTTTTTCAAATGCATATTATAACGCGTTCAGAAAATCATTCTTTCGAAATCCAAAAATACGTAAAAAAAAAACGCGTTATCCTACGCATAAAACAATAATTTTCTGTAAAGACGTCTTGATCCCGATTTGTAGTTACAATTCAAAAACAATAACCATTAAAATTTTTAAATAATGTGATGTGACCCGTGATCCTATTACTTACACAGAAAACTTTTGAATGGTTAAAATAATTTGATTCGCATGATATCATGTTTTGTCGATCAAAATTACTTTCTACAGTAATTCAAAAAATACTTCTACTATTTTTAAAACAAATAATATAATTTTAAGTATATTATAATCTTAGAAGATGATAATCAATTTCAACCAAAAAGTTTTTTAAATAATAATTTAAATACATTTTATTCGACATTTATTGTTAACCATGATCAATATGCTTTTATTTCTAATTATATTTTATGCCCGAATATTCTTTTTTTTTTCGTCCGCTCTTTAAGAACTGAATACATGTTTTTATTTCAGAAATTGTTACTATTTTTCATAATTTAAATTATAAATAATATTTTTCTTCAATTAAAATCATTTATTTATTTTATCTAATTATTAGCTACAGAGAACACAAAAGGTCTTGAATTCAATCAGCATTAACCTCAATTCACATGACAAACAGGTAGATAAATACGAAGTAAGATAGTATATTAAAGTAAGAACCGATTAAATTTTAAATTATTTAATTAACACGTTTTTTTGTGCGAGCCCCTTTATCCTTAGGTTTTAAATTATATGTATTCACAAATAATAAGGAATTTAAAATTTGGTCCAGACATCCCGCGAGCTGTTCGCTATGGATCATGCCTGCCCATTGATAGTTAAATTAAATTATTGTATGTACTATTGTAATAACTTCATAATCTGAACCAAAGTAACTTTTTTTTTAATTAGTATTGAACAGTTCACTGATGTATTTTATTCATAAGAACTATCAGTTTAGATTTGACCAATCGAATAACATTTGTAGTTTACGAAAGTCGTAAGTTGTAACGTTTATTATATTACATTAGTATGTCTAATATTTTAAACATTTTGAAAAGTATTTCAAATTATCAAATTAATAATATAAAAAAGATTTAAAAAATAATTTATAATGTTTTCATCAATTAACTTTTTTTAATATTTAATATCAAAGTGAATTTAAAATCTTGATATTTCCATCGTTTTAAATTATTAAAATAATTACCTGTAAGTATTTATAATCATTGCCTTTTGTATTCATATTTTTTATTTAAGATCATTAATGACAACATGCAATAATTTAAATTAAATGGTATAAAGTCTATAGTAACTTACCTTCAATCGTTAAATTATATGATATTATTTATAAGTAAAACTCTGAACTAGTATAAGAAAAAAATGTATTTTAATTAGTTATTGATACTATTATAATAACAGAACACATTAAATTTATAGATAAATAACTATATATTTTAATTTTTAATTAAAAACTTACTTATTATTTTCAGATAAAATATGCGTATTTATATATGTTACACGCAGATTTAAATTTCATGCCATGCAATATTTTCGAAATGAATTACAGAAGTCTGAAATCAGTATATTACAATTTAAATATAATGATTACTTGAATTTAAATATATTTGTTTTTTTTTTCAGATTATCACATTAATTGCAGCATTCCTGATTTTTCAAATTCAAATGAAATTAACCTAAAAAATATTGGATATTGGAAGACTCAATAACATGATCTAGTGTGGTAATAACAGTCAAACTTATTTTCACAAGTAGCTGACCTTGCAAAGAAACAAAACTCAAGCACAACATCAACTGAAATTTAATGAAACCATAGGCCCAGATATCTTAAACGACCCCATTCCCTTCCTCGGAGAAACCGGACTGGAATTCTAATAATATTTTACTTCAATTTACATGTATTACAAATATAATAAGTGAAAAATTTTAATTTAATTTAGCGTTGAAAAATAAATAAATTAAAACTAATTAGCTGTTTAAGTTGTAGGTAATCAAAAATAGGAAAAAAAATACATTATAAGTTATCACAATTAGTTTTTAACATAATAGAATAGCTTATATTTTTTTTAGCTAGAATTAAATCAACCCATCTTGTTGTAAAAGAAAAATAAATAACTTAATATAATAAAATATCTTTTAAAATAAAGATTTGAATTTTTCATTGTATACGATGATTTATTATGTAATATTAATTCATCCATTACAGTGACCAATCATTGACGAAGTACCTACATTTGAAATTTACTATACATTATACAGCTCAACATCTTGAATTTTAACATTATCTTAATGGTAGGTAATACTCATGAGTTATAATAACATAATATAATGAAGGGTTAACATTTGTTAATTCAGTACAAAACAATTAAAAACCATTCATGGGAATAGATAAATTTATAGCGTTATGTACTTAACATAACAGACTGCATAAAAAGTAATTCTAACTGCAGCTGACGTAATTGGAATAAACGGAGTTAGTGAAACTACTGAAATCTCGGTTATTATAATACACATTAATGTTATATATAGAAGAACCTCAATTAACCCCATCAGTCTTAAGACCGGAGCCTTGACGGATAACCGAAAAGACGGTTAAATAGGAAACGAACATTTTTTTAGACATACAACATGCACATTATTTATAATTTCTTTTTAAATTTACTAGATATACATTTATTTATTACTTATATATTTGAAAATTATTTACTATACATTTAAAATTATTGTTTTTTTGAAAAAATAGATTAATTTTTTTTATTTAGCCATACTACGCGTTTTATATATATCAACCTATACATAAGGCAATAAAATTTAACTAACAATTTAAAAAATGCGAATTTCGTATAAGTACTTAATTATTTACTGTTATAATTTACTGTGTACTATCAACTAAAACAAATTGTCAATACTAGCTTCACAGTTCTAAACACATCGTTAAAATTGTTTAATGTTTAAAATATTTATATTTCAATAACTTTTATTAAATGGAACATATTAATATAAGCAATATTACAATAGATTATAATATACAAATAATAAAAACTTATTCAAATAATTCGTTTGTAATAAATGTTTACACACTTGTACTCATATTATTTGAAGTATTTATTTTTTTTTTTTAGAACACATACAATAATAAAAAGAAAACATTCTATAATGGTATAATTTAAAATTAAAAATGAGTAAACTAATAATATTGTTTAAAATTTAAATATTCAAAATTAGATAGTAAAAATAATGTCGATAATTTTAATATGATAATAATATGTATTCAGGTAATCAATAAGTTTTGTGTTATAATACCCATTTTAATAGTTTAATAAGCAGCTTAAATGCTTTTTAAGTACTATGCAATCTTTTATTTATTATTTATAGAGCCACTCTTGAAACTTAAATCAGACGTGACTGCAGCTATTCCTGAATAGTTTGTAAACGTAGCGTTATAACTTTAAATTTTAACTTTTGTATGTTATTTAAATTTAAAAAAAAAAATGATTTTTAAATTTTTATTAATTTTGGTTTTTGTAACATATGTCACCGGGCGGGATATCAAAACAAACTACCAATATAATGAAAACGATTATTTTAAGGTTCGTAATTAATTTAAACATATTTAAAAAATGTTATTAAAAGCATTTACAATAACGATGTACACTTTGAGTAGCTTATTTCAGAACCAGCACTTAACAATAAAGGTAATACAAATTTGAATTCATACGGAGATAGTAATAGTGTTTATTATACGAATGGTTTGCCAAGAAATTTCGATTCAAGAAAAAAATGGCCAAAATGTCCATCGATCGGTCATATTTATAATCAAGGAAACTGCCATTCAAGTTATGCCATATCTGTAGCGTCTGCAGTAACTGACAGATTATGTATACATTCAAATGGCACAAAAAATCCTATAATGTCTGCACAGCAGATTATTTCTTGTTGCTATTTGTGTGGATATGGATGTAATGGTGGATCACAATTTGAGTCTTGGGACTTTTACAGAAGACATGGGTTTGTATCAGGTGGCGATTACAACTCCAGCCAGGTACCTATAATTGTATCAATAAATATCTCATATATATATATATATATAATTATATAATTTTAACTAAATTAAGTACCAAATCTAATTCTGGAATCTATTGGACTTCAATCAGTTTTTGATCCAACTTAAAAATAAATATCTTTTTTTCATACTTGTATTTATTCAAAAATAACAATATCATTAAATATTTTGATTTTACTTTTTAGGGATGTCAACCGTATAAGATGCCACCTTGTAAACTAACAAATGAAGAACCATCTGGACATAGTTGTAAGACATATCGAACAGAGGAAACACCGAAATGTGAAATGCAGTGTTATAACCCAAATTATTACACTTCGTTCAAAACCGATATTTATAAAGGTATATAATACTATAATAATGTTATAAAATATATAATTGTGTATAATTTAGTTTGTATGATTTTCATAGCTATGTTCTAAAGTTTCACGTTATTTTTACCTCGCCTAAAATCGTATATTAGATATGTTTTAAAGAAAATGATGATTTAATTTATTATACATGATTTAATTGCGTACTATACTTATTTGAATCATAAAGTTTAAAAATTTGTTCTTTAAATTAACTATACTAAAATGTATAATTAATTCAAAATACAAAATTTTCATTGTATGAACTACCAAACTTCTGAAATATATAGGATTTACATTTCAAACTGCTCGAGATTGTTTCTATATTCAATACATTTTAAGTAATATGTTATTTTTTCATGCGTATTTACAATCAAAACTATTACATTTTTTAAACAGTTATAAAAAAATATAGGTGGTTAATCCAATTCTACTCTAATAGTCCATCATATGCACAAATTTATCATTTCTAACTAATTTATATAACAATAATAATATAATAATACAATAAATAGTTTAAATCCGTTCCATATCATTGCAATCTATGTAATATCTTGTCATTAATATTATTAATGTTTCAACTATATTTCTAAAACTTCACTATTATTGTCCATATAAATATAGGTAAATATTATCAAGTGTATCCTTACATGGCTATGAAAGAAATTTTCGATAACGGTCCGATAACAACCCAGTTCTTCATGTACGATGATTTGGTCGATTACAAATCCGGTATGTGAAAATTACATATTTTTATAGTGGTTACACAATGACAATATACTTTTTTTAAATTTTAAAGGTGTATATAAGTACGACGAGCAATCAGACGTGCCCTTCTTCACTGTACAAAGCGTAAAGGTTTTCGGCTGGGGTGAAGAAAATGGTGTCCCTTATTGGTTAGTAGCCAATTCGTTTGGTTCAGATTGGGGTGATAACGGAACGTTCAAGATTTCAAGAGGTAATGACGGATGCTTTTTTCAAGAAAAAATGTTCGCCGGATTGCCATTATGATGAATTGTTCACGGTATCATAAAATAATTATAAGCAAGCATCATTCAAGTGTTTATCATTAATACCTACTTTGAATAATGTATTTAAAATGTTTGACATGTGTATGGCATGATATTAAAATTAAAAAATAAAACCTATCACTTCAAAGATCCATGGTTTACATTTTTTTTTAAGTACCATTGAACATTTTTACTATGTTTTTATATACCAAACTATTTGTGTTATTTTTTAATGATCCTATAGATATTAAAAAACTTTTAATACAGTTATTTAAAAATTGTTTTCCAAATTACAAGATTATTGTATAATACATCAACGGTATAATATTTAATACTATTAAAAAAAAAAACTTGAGTTGAGTTCAAAGTATGATAATTGAATAACTACATTTAATATAGTTTAAAATATTAATTAATCATTAACTACACAATACAAGTAGGTTGTAATATCTTGGAATTTCAAAAAAATAAATAAATACATTTCCGAATTTAAATAGATTAACCCAAGCATGACTACTGTAGCAAATTTCACCGTTAATCTAAAACATCATGTTTTGAAAGTAAAATAAATTTTCAAACTTGTTTCAGAAATATTTAAACAATTGTATTTCTTATACATCGATATATACAAATATTTATAAAATATACTGTTTACGTATATTATGTCTATAAACCAATTATAAAAAAATATAACAATTTAAGTTATTATACTACAACGCAATGAATTGTTTGTTATATATTTGTTATTTTAGTAAGTATATTATTTTTTATAGTTTTGTATAGTTAACTATACACATAATATACTATTTATTCAAATGTATATTTTTAAATATAATTTCGTTTACCTAACACTTATTATTCTTATTATATGCGGAAGTGCTTAAGGTCCTCGATTTAATGTAGAGGATTACGTACGAGTTTAAATTTGCTACACCGTTGAATTGATAAGCCTATAATACACCATAATACACCATAATCTACCAAACTACTGAGTTTAATATGTGGTCCTATTATTATGATTTAATACTGGTGAAGATAGAATGTATAAGATATTTTTTTAGTTTTTATTATTTTTTAAGTTGTCTAATCCCATACTATTAATATAATGATAGATTATAAAAATTGCGAACCTTTCTACCTATCTATCCAAGCGTTAGACAAATTAATGGTTAAATATAAAATACAAAATAAATTTAAAATACTATGAGCTAATACATAATTTGTTATTTTAAATTCTTTTTCAAATACAATATATAAAACGGTGTTCGCTATTGACAATAAAATATAATTCATAGTAAATGCACACATAAGTACACGGAGCATTATAATAATTTGATGTAAGAAATGTACATTAGGCTATAAAATATAAAACGTATATGGTTATCAATAAAATATAGCCTTTATGGAATTAATGTGTCAATGGAAAATAAATTATTAATGTTCAGTACTTAGATATTAAATATTAAAATAGTAAATGCAATTTTAGTTAGTAAGTGGTAACTACAGTCAATAAAACGTAAAGTATATCATAACTATCACTATAATAAGCTATGAAAACCGCGTATCATAATTATTCATAAATTCATAATCATAAAACACGATTATGGACTAAGTAACTTATGTCATACCCTTCAATGAATATAATTTGCTGATTAGAAAAATAAATAGCAAATTTACATTTTTTTTATTTTTTGTACAAATTCAAATTATTAGTTGTTTTAGATAAAATTGAAAAATCACACTATCGAGTCATCGTTTACAATAGCTAAATAAGTTTTCAAAAATTGATCACTATCACGTCATAACCTAGTAAATATCATATTGATAAAAATTAATAATATCACAAATCTATTAAATTCTAAACAAAGCAATAAATTTGCATTAGTTTTAAAATGATATATATTATATATCTGTCTGTCATCAAATTTAAAAAAAATAAAATTGATCTAATTATAACTTTATGAGGTCAATGGTAAAAATTTCACAAACCTTTCAAAAATAAAAAAAAAATCAATATTTAATTAAAAAATGAATAACTGTAAATAATTTAAATGTTTACTAAACATTCATAAAACCATTTAGTAGAAATAATAAAATGTTCAAAACATTTTAAGGTTTTCTATTTTCTTATAGGTAATTGAAATTGTATACTTTTTAGTTTATTCTATTTTTGTTATTTTTTTTTCACACTGAAATTCTACAATTATACTAATTATCACTTTCTATATACTGCGAAAAATATTGGAATTTTCAAAATATTTATTCTTTTTTAATATTTATTTTTATATGATTTGATAATATATTATAACCATAATTTTATATTAAAGAGTTAATTTGAGTTTAAAATTTTTATAAAATTCATCAAAATTATAAAAATTTTCAAATTCATTCATAGTTAAAAATGTTTTCAGAGTTTTAATAGCTAAAGCTTGAAAATTAAATGAAGATTCCTAATCTCAAAAAATTAATATTAAAAACACATAATATACACAATTATTTTTATAGTAATTTCAACTTCAAATTTTAACAAAATTGGTTATTTAAACGAAAATTACCATTTTGTTAATATTTTCTTTAAATATTCAGATTTTTTCAAATTATTTATTCTACGAACCAATTTACACTGGTCTACGTTGCCTACGTTGGTATTGACTTATAATTATAAGCTTGCGTAAATTTTAACTGCAGATTCAGCAATTGGAATTAATCAGCCCACGTTGACTTTGATTGAGCGGCTATAACTTTAAACGTAAATCACCTACGGCTTGCGGACCAATCTATTGGACCCAAAAAATGTTGCAAATGCAACACGTCATGAACCTTCTGCTGCACCCGTGCGCACGTCTGTATTATGATGATCAATTAGTATAACAACTATCCTTATATTACCATAATAACTGTTTTATAATATTATTATTATAATATTGATTTTGGAAAAAAATGGTTCAAACAGTTATATTATTTACCCTAGAAATCAGCCTAGAGATATAATTCAACATATGCCATATCTTCTAAGAATCATTTTCAATTGTACACTAAATATAATTAATTATCAAAGAATTTAAATTCAACACATTCATTAAAGTGACCTACTCAATGACGAGTTAGACAAAATGTTACTCAATGTCAATAGTTTTAGTATTACTCTTGTATAAAAATTGTCACGTATGTAAAACATATTTTATCATGAAGTATTAGATAATATTTTATCTAAATAGATACAGATACAAAAAAAAATTATATATTTACACAATTTGAAAAAAAAAAATTACTCTTAAACAATATATTTTAAGTAAACAATTCCATTTTAACTTTCGATAAGTAAATCTACTTTAAAAAATGAACATAACACTTAAAATTAAATGTTATTTTAAAAGATTATAATATCAGTCTTAATTTAACAATAAATATCTATAAATTATTTTTTAGTATTCACTTAAGAAAAAAATTACGAATATCAATCATCATCATGTTAAGAAATAATCAAATATTATTACTATTATTTTGTAATATTTGGTTGTCGTGCAATGCAAAATTTAAACTTCAACATATCGTCGAACACGTAAACCGTGCTAACGTAACATGGGAAGTAAGTAAAATAAAATAAAAATATATAAGATACATCAATATTCAGATAAAACGTTATTTATTTCATGTTTGTTTATAATAAATGTTTGTAATATTATTATTTCATAAACCTTAATGGTTTATATTGTTTATAATTTTTATCACAAACTGTATTATTTTTGAAAGCTTTAAAATTACTAAAAATAAGTTTTTTGAAGAAACTTTGTAAATTGTTTACTATACGTATTTAACTTAAAATATATAACTTATTTATTCTTAGAACCATATTGAATTTATTAATCTTAATAAAAAAAAAATATAGATTAAATTAAAAATTAATTCATCCAAAAAATATACGACAGCTTTTTTAGTGATTTAGAATTTAAAGATTTATAATGTTATATAATTTAGATTTTCTAACTATACTAGTATAGTTTGTAAACATTTTCTAACCTTTTTTTTTGAATTTAACATATTGGAAGTTTAATAAAATACTTATATAAACAACATTATATGATGATAGTTTTTTTAATTTATTTTATTAAGCAATATTAATTTAATTTATATATTTTATATTTCTAAACAACTATTTTATAAAATCAGCTACTATAAGAGTCACAATTGAAAGTTGAATACAAATTTCAACTTCAAAATTACTAATTATTAGATTAGCATATTTATTAATTTTAGATTTATATAAAAATGTATAACTCTTGGAACTACGACCACCGCTCACATTATTTTCCAAATGCAATAAATTACCTTTAATTTAAAATTAATAAAAAATAATTATGATGAAATTGTCGGAAATCGAATTCATCTTAAAATGTATATTCAGTGTAAGTATAATTTTGATATATTTCAAAAGCCAACAGATAAAATAAAAATAAAAAATGCTGACACATTATCTATTATTTTATCCTTGATTAACTTTCCATTAGTGTAAAATAAATATATTATTAACTTTTTTTATAATAATGTAAGATCCAATATAAAGTATTTATAAGTTTAACCTATATACCTACGTATACAAAAATACATTTTTTTTTTTTAAAGTGAACTCATGATTTTTTTATTTCATGAACGCTAATCGTTAGTATACACAAAATGTGTACCAACTAATAAGTATAATTTCTTCATAGATATAGATTGGACTAAACCATCTCAGACCAACTAATAAATAAATCATATAATTTTTTTCATACAGGCTGGAATTAATCAATTCAGTACGTCTAACTACAAAAACATAATTGGGACTTGGGGCTTTCAAAAAGATGATAAAATTATCGATATTATCGGTCATAAAGACGACAATCACGATACGGATGGATCGAATGATATTCCAGAGACTTTTGACGCCCGAAATAATTGGTTTGAATGCGTTTCTATTTCTCACATATGGAACCAGGGAAACTGCGCTGCTGACTGGGTATGTATTAGGTGTATAATTTATTCGATTATAACGTTCTTAAACATCGTGAATGTATTTTCAAAACATATGTTCAGGCGATTTCCGTCACTTCGGCTATTAACGACCGCATATGTATTAAATCAAAGAAAAAAATAACGGCGTTTTATTCTCCACAAAAAGTTTTGTCTTGTTGTGATGATTGTGGTGATGGATGCAATGGTGGCTATTCTGGAGCAGCCTGGCATTATTGGACAAAAAGAGGGTTGGTCACAGGTGGAGATTACGGTAGCAATGAAGTAATTTGAATTACGTATAATTGATATTAAATACTTTTCATAATTTTTTTCGAAATTAGTTCAAACATTTATTTTACTCGGAAATAATTTTCACATAACATCTGAACTCGGCACTATATATCATAAATTTACTTATTTTATTTCTTTTTTTTTTCGAAAAATTTCAATTAAAATTACATATATTTAGTATTTTTTATGCCACCTCCATTATTATTAAAATAAAAATTTTAATTTAAAAATTGAAATCACTAAATAAAAACACATCGTTAAAGGGCTGTCAACCATGGTTGATACCACCATGTAACCATACAGTTTTGGATGAAAAAAGTCCGTCATATATGTGTGGAAAATATAAATCAGAAACGCCAAAATGCAGTTTAAATTGCTACAACTTAAATTATTCAAAACCTTTCCTAAAAGACATTTCAAAGGGTAGGTTTATGAAAAAACATTTAAATTAAATTATTATTATTATTATTATTAATATCTTAACTAATTGTGTTTTGTAAACGTTTAAATATTATAATTTATATTAGGAATACGAATTGAAAGGACCTGTCCGGGAATGGTCAAGAAAGAATTGAAAAAACGTGGACCTGTAACTGCTATAATGCGTGTTTATGAAGATTTCCTAACATACAAATCAGGTGTGATACTGTGATAAAATATAAAAACAAATTTTACAAATATATTACCTAATTTCTACATTTTCAGGAGTTTATCAACATGTAACTGGAAAATTACTTGGTCAGATAACGGTAAAACTCATTGGATGGGGTGTATACAGAGGCGTTCAATATTGGTTAGCTGCGAATTCGTGGGGTACTTCTTGGGGAGACAAAGGATTTTTCAAAATTCGTCGTGGTACCAATGAATGTTTGTTTGAAGATTATTTTACAACTGGAAAACCAGTTTCATAATGTAAATGTAAGAGTTATAGTTCATGAAATAATATTATACTAGAAATAAACAAACAATCAACATAGGATTTAAAATGTATAGCCACATAATAATATGTTGTATTTCTTAACAAACTATTTTATATTAATTCCATTAAAAATAATACTTATAAATAAGATATTTAGTTACCATTTTGAATTATTATACAATGCGGTATTTCGCATAAGAATGATGTAAATCAAACAACTAATGTAAATTTATAAAAATATAAAAATCTAATAATTCATAATAATACACAAAAAAAAAAAAAAAAAAAATGTTTTCTTAAAAAAATATTTGATATCACATCAGTTATGAGAATTAACTTTACAGCACTCGATCAGATTGGTTGCTAACGAACCATAAAGCTTAACAGATTATATAGTTTATACTGCATGGCGCTTCCTCCATAATGAAACGGCGATCAAAATTTAGCTGAAAACATTAATATTTTATCTTTATAGTTATCTATAGTATATTATCTTCATCGTGAAAGCAATTCAAAAGCATCACTTTGTGTATTGAGCAGTTGACTATTGACAAATAGAGTAGTATATTATTTTTATAATATACTAACATTTATTCAATAAGAAAATATTTAATACATTAATGTTTTTATCCAAAGCTTTCATTTAGAGAACAAAATATCTCAAAAAATAATCAACCAAATAAAAGAAAATTAATTTACTATAAACCCAGCAAAATGTGCATACAATTTAATAGCATGGGATCAATGTCCAAAGAAAAATGTATAAATCATAATAATATTATTATTCTTATATTTTAAAATTTAATCAACTACTTTTTTTAAATAATAATAAACATGCATAAGCCATACTTCTTGTACAATTATTAATTTTTAACTAAATCATCTATACATATATAGGGTGTTTCATTAAGAGAACGCCGAATTTAATTTCGTTATAACTTTATTAATATTAAATATTAAGAACAAAAAAATTATATGAGCATGAAGTATACACACTCCGATTTATGTATGGAATATAATATCTAGCATATGTCCACCTCTGCTTCGCTGGCAAGCTTCAGTTCTGGCCACAAAATTGCCTATCACACGCTAACACATATCCTGGTTTAGTTCACCAATAACACGACGAATTTCATCCTTAAGTTCTTCAATGGTTCGCGATTTATTTTGATAGACGTGAACTTTAACGTAACCCCAAAGAAAGAAGTCTAGTGGGGTTAAGTCACATGACCTGAAAATTACTGGGCAATTTAAATCCGGCGTTGGGTGTTTCATTAAGAACGCCGAATTTGGCGTTCCATAATGGCCTCCCAGGTCATGTGACTTAACCCCACTGTACTTCTTTCTGCGTGTGATAGGCAATTTTGTGGCCAGAACTGAAGCTTGCCAGCGAAGCAGAGGTGGACATATGCTAGATATTATATTCCATACATAAATCGGAGTGTGTATACTTCATGCTCATATAATTTTTTTGTTCTTAATATTTAATATTAATAAAGTAATAACGAAATTATTTTTTTTTAGAAAACTAAACTACAAAATTATATAAGATAAGTAAAAGCAGTTGGTACTTAGTAAATTACGAGTATAATCCAGTCCCTATAAATTACTGGGACATTTTGAATTCTGATCATCCAAAGTACAAACTAAGTCTAATTTTCTACCAGAAACCTTGTTCAAAATGAAATATTGAAGATTTTATTCTACTATATTATATGTGTTTATTACTGTAAAACTAATACATACATCATTCCGTTCAGGTTCTATAAATTAAATAATAATTATTTTAATTTTTTTATTGGAGCAACGTTTTGTATAAAATACTTAATGTAATTTAAATAACAAAAACAATTCTGAAATAAAAAAAAATATTTATCTGTTAAAAAATGATTCAAATAATAAATTAAAATTGTTACTAGTGTTACAATAATATTTAGTAAAAACATTTAATATGTTTAAATAATTAATAAATTTAAAAAAAAAAATTACAGCTCACTATTTAGTAATTATTGATGAAATTAAATTTATAACAATAATTTTTTTTAAATGTATTTAAAAACATAAAATTAAGTATACTGTATAATATTTTCACTTAATAAAAACTATAGTGAAAATATAGAAATATACAAACAATATATTTAATATAAATACTTATTATATAAATATATATTAAGTATTTATAGGTATCTATTACTACGAACGTTTTTCTGAATACATTTTGAAAAAAAAACACGATAACAAAAATCTCAATTTAATTAATTTTCACTATTTAAAAATTTAAACGTTATTATTAACCTAACCTACAAGTATGATACAAGTATATTATATAGGTTTGTAGAATAGTAATTAAACTATAATAGAATATTTTTCTAAACTTTATTGAGATATTATATTAAATTTTGATTCTTATAATTGTTATTTCTAGTCTTAAAATGTAATTCTTATATACAATTTGTAGTTGTATATTTTTAACAATCAAAAGAGAGAAAAAAAGTATTTAATAATATTTTATCGAAACATTCATTCTTTATCCTCAAAATAAAATATTACTAAAATTAATCGTATATTTTTACGAAATATGCTTACCTATGACTAAAACATAAATTAAAAATAATAATAACATTAGATTTATATAATTTTATTATTATACAAATTAATATAGGCTCCTTTGGGAAGGAGTAAACAGAAAAATAATTCAAATAGAAAAAGAAGTATTAATAATAAAAGATGATACTCTTATTATGATTTATTAACATTACATTAAAAGTTTAAAAAATATATTATGTAACATTAGGTTTCATTTGAATTTGAAAAATCGAGTAGGCTGCAATTATGGTAAATATCTAGAAAAAAAGTGAATTTATTTTTATTTTATCAATACAATTTTATATTACTTACAGTTATTAAATTTCTGTATGTTAAATCAAACACATTACATGGCATGAAACTGAAATCAGTATGTAGCATGTACAAAGAGGTGAACTGAAACTAAATAAAACAAAATTAGTTAAGTGCCTATTTTAATATTATTAAATCAACTTTTTATACTTCTTTGTAATCGAAAACTGTAGTCTTATCAGTGCTATTCAAAAGTACTTGTGTTTTTTTTCATCTGTTTCTTAAAAATTAGAGGAATTAGATAAATTATTTGAAATTAAAATTAATTATTTATGATTTAACTAATAATTATAAAAATCTAATTATAGTTAAAAACATAAAAACAAATTATAATCTATTCTATCTAAAATATTTTTATAGTAATAATCACAATGCAAAGATATATTGGACATATACAAAGCGTTTAAAAAAAAAATGATAAAACTGCTGTTTTAACTTCAAAGACGTGAATTTCTAAATAATTACTACAAATAATTGTAAGGTATTAATTAATCCCAACAAACAAATACAACAATACGTTACTTTAATTATCTATTTACATTTGACTTGCAACTCTGGGTTGTTCGGAAAAGATGAAACATCAAACCAGCCCGAACAAACAAGATCATGATATATCCAACAATTTCAATAAAAAAAATGTCCCATCCAACTTAAATACATTGCATAAAAAAGAAAGGTTAACTCCATAATAGTGTACATTATAAATATAATGATAATCTTTCCAAACACAGAGTTTGTTAGAACAATTCCCATGTATTGCAGCTCTTTCCATTTGAGACTGTTTTTTCTCCACTCTGCGATCGAAGTTATATCATTGTTAATTTCTTGTATACCATGAGTGACCAACGAGATGAGAAAAATGTACATCAAAATTGGCGTGACTATCCAAACATTAGAGAAGACGAACTGAGAAGTGGAAAATATCGAAAAAAATTGTAAGTTTGTACGATAGTGGAACGCCATAACTTGTACGGATTCTCCGATCAAAGTAGATATTAGCCATCCAAAGAAGCGTAACATGTACGGCGTAAGTGAAATTTTATTAATTCTGAGGACAAGACTATCGAATTCGCTTATGTAGTTTACAATGATCGTCTTTTTAACACTCAACAGTACGATCATAATTGGTTGCGCTAAAAAACGGATATGCAATCGAATAACGGATGTTATTGTAGACAAGTTTAACATTATCGATAAATGCGTTTGGACAAAAATGAAAACTTTATAGTATACATAAATACTTGCAATTATGTTAATGAATATCAATAGAAAATAAATAATCCAAAAATTTTCATGACAAAATCCCATACCGTATAGGTGACAGAAATACATAATCGGTTTCATGCGAACATGTAACGCTTGCATAATATGTAAAATATAGATACTTCGTGCTGAATGTTTTGAACTAAGTAAAATATCGGTTGTATTTCTCTCAATGCTTATTGTACAATATTTTATTCGGACTTAAAGAATTGATGTTCTATTATATATAATATACATTGTCAACAACAAATGTTTAAAACGTTAAAATCGATTAATGTTAGAAAAACTAGCAAATAACCTTCAAGTATATATTGCGAGTACCTTGAATGAATATGTAAACACGAATACAATGAATGATTAGATTATTAGTTGATTGTCCGTTTTACGGAATTATTCAGGACACTTTTCTAAAATAAATATGTTTTTTATGCACTCAAGCAAAAATTGATTTTATAAAATACCTATTCGATATTTAAGTGAATTATTCTTTGATAGAATTTACATTATACAAAATATTTGAAAATGGTATTGCATTTATGATTATACTACATATAGTAACAATTAATGCACAATAGTTTAATAATTTTTAAGCTTAAATTAATAACATTAATTAAATAAACTACACAAGGTTTATATTTAAAATTAGTGGCGTTTGTTCTTAGATCACATTGTACATGATCTATTTAATTTTTTACTACACTATTGATACCTAATTGATATTTTATTCTAAACTTCATCAATATTTTCTTCATAATTACAAAATCATCTATAAATATTAATAATGACAATAATTTCCCACAGAGTCCTAAACAAACCTAATTATATTTTTATTTAAATATTTAAAATAAATAAACAAAAATAATTAAAAAAAAAAAAAATCCTAGCTTAAAATACCAAAATCATATTGTTAAAATTATAAATATATACTATACCTACGCAAAAAAAAAAAATGAATTTTTAAAGGTTGACGCAGAACAAATTTTTTTTAGATTTGCTAATAATTAAAATCCTATTATCGCACAAGTAAATATACTTTGATGTAATATCCGATTTCATCAAAATTTAAAATACGAATGCTCAAAAAAAATGTAAATTTTTTTGAATTAATTCAAAATAATAATATCATTTTTGCATACTTCCCGTTATTCCCAATAAATAATACAATTACTTTATGTACTGAAAATTATTTTTGATTCTTCAAAGTACCTACCTATCACAAAATACGAATATACTCAATAATATCTTATAATATATTCATCGTGTAAATTGTATATCAAGTCTATATTATAAAAATTACATAAGTTTCAGTAAAATAGTTGAAATTGATTTTAAAAATTATCATACATTTAAAAAAATAATTCAATAATAACTTTGGGTTTATATATACAATGATAGAATCACCGAACAACTATGATTTTTTTGTTTAACTCATTTTATACATCATAATACATTTAGAATAGCCAGCATAAATTATGCTATATAAATTGATATGTTAAAATTTTAAGGAAAACATTCATAAGCTACTTTAGATAACTGTATATCGTACAATAAATGGTTCATCAAAAACTTACTTTTATTTTTTTTTTTATTATAAACTTGCTATAGATTCCACTAAAACCTTTGATATTGGATACCTGGTTTGATAAATAACTACTATTTAAATGGATATACAATTATCGAAAATAACAAAAATGATTTTTGTCGAAGAGCTATGTAATAACTTCACTGCCATTGTACCTAGTTTTAATATTCAAAATAATATCTTAATTAAAAGCCAAATAATTATCTAAAAAGATATCATAACGTTTACCTAATTTTATCAAGTACCTCTGTTATTAACTATATAAGTTGGCGTTTAAGAAGTCAGAACAATTATTTATCAATACTATGAAGTACGTTTTAAAATCACAACAAAAAACGCATTCTCGTTTTAATTCCATTCGTAATAAGATGTCTGTTGTAAACGTTTTCATTTTACTACTGTGTATAATCGTTCTCAGCGAACGGTGTGCATCTTTAAACGACAAAAACAATTTCTTAAACAATGTAAATGCACCAGCTGGTGCCATGAAGACTCGTTCTGAGGTATGTAAAAAAAATTAATTCTCACTTTAAATCCGAGTAACAGTAACTTAAACCTTGATAACTTTGAATTATTGATTGTTCGACAAAAACAGTTAACATAGCACTTGATGTAATCTAAATTGCGTTATCTAAAAATATAGAATTGACAAAACTCAACAACTTTTAATTTTGCTGTCACAGATAAATTCTACATTTCAAGTATTAGTAATCGTAAATAATTTTATTTGTTTTACTCAATGCCATACTTAGCTAAAATGCATTGAAAATAATATTTAGCGTAAGCAGTAATACACACACGTATGAGAAAAGGTTTAAATGTTCTTTCAATAAATTATTGCACTCAAACATTTTTTTCAAAACTAAATGGGTATTTAGTAATTGTATGCAATAATAACTTAACTATTTTTATTTATTTCACTATCTTAAATAAAATTATACTTGTAATTACCTCCAGTCAGACTAACATTCCTACCTATTACAAGTCTAGTCAGTGACGAAAATTGATGAGTGACCGCAACGATCCCATCCGAATTTTTGTGGCAGTGGTTATTAAATTATTTACTAAAATTTTTTAAAAATATTTCGTCTTTATAAACGACTTTTTCTTATTATTTTTTAATGTTGACATAATGTGCATACGTGAAATGTTAACAAGAGAAAAAGAGGATAAAAAATTGATATTTAATGTTTGTACGATATTCGTATTCATAATACGACAGTTGGTTGGCGCACTACGTGGTTGCAGTAAAATTAAAACCACTAACTACTGAGTGATATCCAGGGTACGATGCGGCCACTTGCCGACTATAATAAATGTTATTCTGATAATAAGTAATAACATAATATAATATAACTTAGTTGATTTCTGACTGTTATACACATAAAATGATATAATTCTAATAACACCCACACTAGATGAATATGTTTTGAAAAAATGTGTTATCTGTAGAAAAATGATTTTTGGAATCCACTGAACCTGCCGAAAAAGTTCGACTCTAGAGCAAAATGGTACAAATGTCCGTCTATTGGTCATATTTACGATCAGGGTAACTGCAAGTCAAGCTACGCTATTTCCGTGGCGTCAGCCGTAAGCGACCGAATTTGTATCCATTCAAATGGAACGATAAAACCAAAACTGTCAGCACAGCAAATATTGTCCTGCTGCTACCTGTGTGGAAATGGCTGCATGGGGGGCAACCATTTCGAGTCTTGGGACTTCTATAGAAGACACGGATTGGTATCCGGAGGTGAATATGGTTCGGACGAGGTATAAACATTTATTTTTATAGAATATACCTAGAATTGGATACAAAGTACTTAACCATGTAACTATTACCCGTTATAATTTCTATTATTCTACTAAAATTAAACAAATAATAGAAATCATTTCAAATAGTTATATTTAAAATTCAAATAAAATTAAAGTAACCTTTCTCTACTCACTTTATCATATTTAGAATCGATAGAAGCAAATTACACATTTTAATTTTATTTTGAGTTCAATATTACATAAAACTATTTAATAAATAAAAATTATGTACAGTATGTTCACGCTAAAGGTATCACTAAATATTTGAGTTAGATGGTGTTATATTGAAATAGGGATTCGGGGAATGAAAAGGAGTACACATTTTCAGACAAATTTAAATGTTTAACCCTTTTGATACGCATAATAAAATTTACTTTTTTAAGTGAAAGTATAATTTTATTTTGGTATAAATCGAGTAGAAAATTTTTTTTAAAACCATTTTTTATTTAAAACATTTTTTTTTCCAATAACAAAATTAAAATTAAGCAAATTAAAAGTTTTTTAATTTAAAGTTGAAGTTTAATGTTTACAAATAATTTGCTTTAAACAAAATTTTAATTATATTCAATATAATATTTCCGATATTATTAATAACCGTATGTAGACTTATAAGATAAAAATAAACACTTTTATTTTCATAATATTCCCTAACCAATGAATTGATACCAATTGGCCGTAGAAACGTCCAGACTTAAATCAGTTGGTTTTTTTTCTTTGTAGAAACATTTAAAAACTGCAGTAGGTATATATAGATCATCCTACTCATCCAAGATTTAAAAAATAAAATAAAAATGACATATAATAATTTGAGAGAAAATCAAATAAACACTACTACATCGATAGAATTTTTAAAACGTTTATTTAGAATCATGTATGTAACATCAAAGTGGAAACTCTGAATAATTTATGTATTAGGTAGTTAAAACTAATAATTAGAAATAAATAAATTTAATCAAAATTCGTAGTCTCTACATTTTTATTATTTTCATTACCTACAATATTTAACTTCATTATTCCAGAAGTACAAATAAAGAAAATGAATATTTAGTGTTGATTTATGTCTTATCTTGTACAATCAGTTATTTAACAATATCATAAGTATTATTTCGATTTTCACGTACGAGTTAAGAGGACCCACACAGACATATTGCTATCTCTGTCTTACAAGTGCGTAACATGGCAAATTTACGTTCAGTAGATTAGGTTTAGTTTCGTTAGTTTAAAAATTAAAGTGAATCGACCTATAATGAAACTTGATGATAAGAATATTTTCTGTGTTTGTATGTGGGTTTTTACGATAATTCAATTTTTTAAGTGAGTTATGAGCATTTTTAATTTACTATATTTTTCATATGCAAAACTCACTAAAAAAATTGAACTATCGTAAAAAACCCACATACAAACACAAAAAATGTTTTTACCATCAAGTTTCGTTATAGGTCGATTCACTCTAATTTTTAAATTAACGAAGCTAAACCTAAACTACTGAACATAAATTTGCTATATTACGCACTTGTAAGACAGAGATAAAAAATTTCTGTGTGGCATCCTCTTAAATATACCTGTTAAAATGTCATCAAATGATTCATAAATATTAAATTTTATTTGCCAGTTTTGTATTTAGAAAAAACTTTTTATACAAAACTTGTTTTAAAAAAATATTACTTGAAAAAAATGACGTTCTGTTTAAAAAAAAATAAAGCAAGTTAAAGTGCACGTTGTTTACCAAGTTTTAAAAATTTGAAATTTATTTGAAAATGCATACTTCTCATTTCAGTATTTCTTTTCATTTTCCAAAAACCCCATTTCAATACAAGGCCATCTGACTGAAATATTTATTCATATCTCTCAGCATAAACACACTCTATAATGTGTGTGTGTTTTATAGCTTATTATATCCATGGCATGCGATTCAAACAATTTTTTAGGAAACGTATTTAAGTATTAACAAACGCAGGCCTAATATTATTTTGATATCAACAGCAAATATCTATTTTCATATAACAGTGTTATATGGCAGGTATGTGTTTTCTATTTTTTATAGGGATGTCAACCATACACGATTGAACCATGTCAACATGCGGAAAACGCAGTTGATAACGCATGCTCGAATAAAACATTTTTCACTCCAGAGTGCAATTTCCAATGTTATAATCCTAGTTATGAGACGAAGTACGTGAAAGACAATCATCAAGGTACTTAATTTTTTACATGAAAATTATATAGTGTATACTATTATATGATATTATCATTGAATACTCGTATTTAACATTCAAATTAGTTTTTGTAAATAAAACATTACAATACACATATATGTTGACCTCTACTAGCTCTACCTCAATGTAATAAAATGGAATGTGTAACTCTCACAACTATATGACGGTGAAAATTATTGACACTGTTATAGAGTCGTGGGTATTCTGAAACTTCTTATTAGAACACCTACCAACTATTTATAATATATAATAAACTTATAACATATTGTATTACATTTTATAGGAAAGTATTATCGTGTCCCAGCATACAAAGCGATGAAAGAAATTTACGAAAACGGTCCGATAACGGCGTCATTTTATATGTACCAAGACTTTGTCAACTATCAATCAGGTATGCATAATTTTTTTTTTTTGGTCTGCAAACTTTAGATTTAAAGAGTTACTCGTAATCTATTTGTTTATTAAAAATGTACAACGATTGGTATTTAAAAATATGATTTTTTCTTACATGAAATGGTACATGGCGTTTGTGCTACTTAAATTCTCAAATATTTTATTCGAGGATAAGCAACTAAATGTATGATTAAACTAAAAGTTCCCAACTTTTTTTGCTCACGGCACCTTAAGGTATTTTTTTTAAATCTTGAGGCACCCTATAGTAGTTTATCATGTATTCATATTTTATAATTTTGGTTTTCTTTTGCTAAATATATAATAAATACATATTAATACATTTTATAAAAAAATTAATTAGTTAATACATTAATCACACAAGTTTCTATCTTTCAAAAAATAATTTTTTTTTTTAATTTTTGAATAACATATTTAATTGTTTTACATTTAAAATAATTTTACGATACCCTGGTTGAGAACTCTTGTGCTGAATACCAATCCGGAATGGTAACTGGTAGGTTCACTTCACTACGCCATAGCTCAACAGATATAAGTTATGCTAATCTGTAACTTTTTAACAACCGTTATTATTTGTAATTGCTTCAAAACTAAGCTTTCTTTGTCTGTTCAAGGTGTATACGCATATAACTCTGGAAAATACGTTACCACTCAAGCGGTTAAAATCATAGGCTGGGGAGAAGAAAACGGCACGCCATACTGGTTGGCAGCCAATTCGTTCAATACATACTGGGGCGAAAATGGGTTCGTCAAAATTAAACGAGGTGCCAACGAATGTTACATAGAAGAATATATGTACGCCGGATTACCGTTATGAATTGTCATAATATACAATTTGATTGACCGGATAAGATCTTTTAATCTTTATCTGACATTTTTTTCTTCTCTTCTGTATCAAAAAATTACATGGTTACTTAATACCTATCTATTATTATATTATTATTCATAAAAATAAAAAATATAAGTATTAAAGTTTGTTATTTAAAAGAATTTTAAGTAGAAATTAGATATTTATACGTACCTATAACGTATCATAACATGAAATATATAGGAACTTTGAATAATATATTTCTTATTATACCATAAGATTTCTAATAGAAAAAAAATATGCTAATTTTTAAAGTTTTGATTCTATCAATTCAATGTAGACTAATACATTTGTTATGACCTAAATATAAAAACTATGTGGATTAGTACATTAAAAATAGAACAAGTAAAAATTTTTAAATTACGATAACAATGTGTACATAATATTATACAGGGTGATTCTTTTATCATTTATATACTATACAGTGAATTTAAATCTCATCATAACAACTAATAGATCTACAAGTTTGTTAAAAATAGTATATTTTTTAGATTTTAAGCTGAATAATTTCATATTTTTATTTTTTCTGTGTATATATAGGCAAAATGCTAAGATATTTAACTTTTAAGATGATTCCTAGAAGTAATATGAATCTAGATAGTACTTTTGGATGGCAAAAATGAAAATATCTTAATAATTTTCATAGTTATCAAGAAAAATTAATGAAAAATGTAATTTTACACAAAACTATATAGTTTTTGATAAAATCAATTCAACAATAAATAGTCATAGAAACTTGGAAATTTCACAAAATATTCATAACTTTTACTTGATTTAATATAATTTTTAAAACATTTTGGCATTTTTAATACTATTTATAGACATTTGAAATTTTGAAAAAAAAATTAAAATTTGAATATTTTAATATGAGATTTCTTATTAGGTTGTGTAATAACACAAAAATAAGAAAATAAAAATAAAAGGGTATAAGTTATGAGTATGATGTGGCCGGACTGACACAAGGGACACAAACCTTATATTTAAGTCCGGTACTAATAAATATTGAATGAACTTATTCTTGCGTTATTACCTTTCTCCTGTTCTTCGAAGGGTTCTCGAGATCGTAATTCGAGAATATGATCAAATACACCGTATGTAAATTGAATAGTAAAAGATTTCGTACTGACAATAAGTATTTAGGGCATGCACCTTACCTGGTTCGCCGCGGTGAATACCTGTAGTACGATCCTCAGAGAAAGATGTAAGATAACACAAGTTGCGATACGATTTAAGGAAAACTTAAATTTAAATAAGAAAAACAACACTGATTTATCTTAGAAAAAGAAAGAAGTCCAGCTGTCGCTCGCAGAGTCTTGTGTTGTGGGGTGCGTGATAGGTTTTGGGAAGAGCTCCTGCTCGCTTGTCTGGTGCGCCTGCACTTGTAATTTTGTCGGTGCTCATGCACTCGATAGTTTTGCTGGTGCTCATGCACTGACTAAAGATGACGGCGTGGTCAAGACAGCCAGGGTCCCCGACGACGGAGAGCCTCATTGGACCATCCCTTGTCTTTGGCGGCACACGAAAATAGGTCAAACGCTTTGTGCCATATGGTCGCAATAGCGTTTGGGTTCCCACGTGGCCAAACAATATAGATCGTCTCTCTCGTTTGGTTTTTATTGAGGGCTATCTGCGTGCGACAACTTGACCGTTACTGTATTTAACGAAATGATAAAATATACAATAAATTATGATTTGTGAGCATATCATTACAGTTGTTTTAGTGGATTTAAAAAATATCTTCATTCTTACATGGCTATATTATATCCTTTTGAAAATCTGAAATTCTGAAACTTATGATATTATACACAATACCTTTAAGTATTATTAGATTAATTTATTTTAAATTCTGAGCAGAATGATAACCATTAATTGTATTATATTATATTTGTTTTTTGTTATTTTTTGATAAATATCTATATTATAAATTGTCGATAAAATGCTTCAACTTTCACAAATGAAGGTAGTTTAGAACATAATTTTGTATCTAGTCTGTACTTTTATGAAATCTAACTTAAAAATTCTCAGAACTAATTTTTATAATGGGGAAAATAAAAAAAAAATTAGGAAAAACTGCAATCTTCTAGTTAATCAGATTGTTGATAAATTTATTTATGTAAAAGCGAGAAAAATTGGAGAAAAAAATGAAATAATGCAAAAATAAATGTAAGTAAAAATGTAACTGGGGCGTATTTTCCTATACTTACAAGTGCTGAAAAATATAATCACGCATCAGATACTAATATTAAATTCAAGTTATTACACTTTCCTCTTGATCTTCAGAGGGTTCTCGAAAATATGATCAAGTACACTGTTTTTTAGATTTAATATATTATTATCTATAATAATAACAATATATAACGTCATAATATAATCATACATTCATGCACCTTACCAGATTTGCAGTAGTGAATATGTAATACTTGTTAGGAAAAAGTAAGGTAACACAAATACGAAGACAACTTTCTGAACACTTGAGTCCAAATAAAAAATATCACTGGTTTAACTTATTGAAAAGAAAAGATTCAATTATCGCTTTCAGAATCTTGTGTTAAGAACTATTGCTCGGGTGTTGGGTGCACATGCACTGGCGAAAGAGACGATGTGGTCAATCCAGCAAGAGGCTAGCAGCTTCATCAAAGGCCAATGCATTCGCATAACTAGCCTTATCCTTTACTTTCTAGTTTTATGTGATACTAACTTATTGACTATTGATAATTTTCTTATACTTTATTAATTTAAAAAAAAAAAAATTTTTTAAGCCTATTACTCAGAGTTTTCTTTTCTTACATTATTTATTTTTCTTTGAACTTGTGTCTAAATATTTTATACTTAACTTATATTAACTTAAATTAGGTTATATATTTTTTTACAATATTATATTTTTTTTTTTAGATACTAGTGCTTAAACATTTTATGATTAACTTAAATTAACTTAAATTAGATTTTATATCTTTTACATTATTTTTTTAATTAAATTAAGTACCTAAAATATATTATATTTTTACATCATTTTATTATTATTTTTTTTTTTTTTTGCAATCGTACATAAACATTATGTTTAACTTAAATTAAATTAAATTAGATTTTATATTTTTTCACATTATTTTTTTTTTTAATTTGCTTGAATATTTTATGTTTAACTTATGTTAACTTAAATTAGGTACCTAGATTATATATTTTTACATTATTTTTTTTTCTTTTATGAACTTGTGCATAAACATTTTATGATTAACTTAAATTAACTTAAATTAGGTTTTATATCTTTCACATTATTTTTTAACTTATATGTAATATAACATTTTATGATTAACTTATATTAACTTAAATTAGGTACCTAGATTATATATTTTTACATTATTTTTGTTTTTTTTTTTAAACTAGTGTCTGAACATTTTTTATTTAACTTATAATTACTAACTTAAATTAGGTAGATTAAATATTTTTACATTATTTTTTTTCTTTTTTGCAGTTGTGCATAAACATTTAATGCTTAACTTAAAATTAATATAAATTAGGTTATATCTTTTTTCACATTATTTTTTTTTCTTTTTTGAACTTATGCATAAACATTTTATGATTAACTTAAATTAAATTTTATATCTTTTACATTATTTTTTTTTTTTTGAACTTTTGTCTGAACATTTTATGTTTAACTTAATATGTTAACTTAAATTAGGTACCTAGATTATATATTTTTACATTTTTTTTTTTTTTTGAACTTGTGTCTGAACATTTTATATTTAACTTATAATTAATATAAACTAGGTTATACCTTTTCATTATTTTTAACATTTATATGTAATATAACATTTTATGACTAACTTATATTAACTTAAATTAGTACCTAGATTATATATTTTACATATTTTATTTTTGAACTTTGTCTAAACATTGATATTTAACTTATATTAAATTAAATTAGATTTTATATTTTTACATTATTTTTAATTTGTCTGAACATTTTATGTTTAACTAATATATTAACTTAAATTAGTACCTAGATTATATATTTTACATTTTTGAACTTGTGTCTGAACATTTTATATTTAACTTATAATTAATATAAATCGTTATACTTTTCACATTATTTTTAACTTATATGTAATATAACATTTTATGACTAACTTATATTAACTTAAATTAGGTACCTAGATTATATATTTTTACATTATTTTTGAACTTTTGTCTAAACATTTGATATTTAACTATATTAAATTAAATTAGATTTTATATTTTTCACATTATTTTTTTTTTTTTTAATTTGTCTGAACATTTTATGTTTAACTTAATATGTTAACTTAAATTAGGTACCTAGATTATATATTTTTACATTTTTTTTTTTTTTTTGAACTTGTGTCTGAACATTTTATATTTAACTTATAATTAATATAAACTAGGTTATACCTTTTTTCACATTATTTTTTAACTTATATGTAATATAACATTTTATGACTAACTTATATTAACTTAAATTAGGTACCTAGATTATATATTTTTACATTATTTTTTTTTTTTTTTTGAACTTGTGTCTGAACATTTTTTATTTAACTTATAATTACTAACTTAAATTAGGTAGATTAAATATTTTTACATTATTTTTTTTCTTTTTTGCAGTTGTGCATAAACATTTAATGCTTAACTTATAATTAATATAAATTAGGTTATATCTTTTTTCACATTATTTTTTTTCTTTTTTGAACTTATGCATAAACATTTTATGATTAACTTAAATTAACTTAAATTAGGTTTTATATCTTTAACATTATTTTTATTTTTTTTTTTTTTTGAACTTTGTCTGAACATTTGATATTTAACTTATATTTAATTAAATTAGATTTTATATTTTTTCACATTATTTTTTTTTTTTTTTTAATTTGTCTGAACATTTTATGTTTAACTTATGTTAACTTAAATTAAGTACCTAGAATATATTATATTTTTACATCATTTTATTATTTTTTTTTTTTTTGCAATCGTCGTACATAAACATTTTGTTTAACTTAAATTAACTTAAATTAAGTTTTATATCTTTTACATTTTTTTTTTTTTTTTTTTTTTGAACTTTTGTCTTAACATTTAATATTTAACTTATATTAAATTAAATTAGGTTATTTTTTTAGCTATTATACAATGAAATGTCAGCATATTATAATTATGTATCTTAAAAACGAATAACCGTGGATACTCAAAATTTTTAACCAAATGTTTAAATTATTATTTTTTATTTATGATAACATTTTCTAAATTCCTTAACTATTTTTGAGCTTTTTATTGGCATAATAAATTTTCAATTTTTTAGTTTTATTTAATTAAATATCAATTAAATTTTATTGCAAGTAAAAATACTTGAAAATTTAGTACAAGATCATAAATATTTCATATTTAAACGATAAAATATAAAAATACAGAATATTACACCATGAACTGACAATTGCAATAACTTTCTATTGAACGTTTTCAACTTTTTTTTTTTAATTGACAATTGTTATATTCGCTACATTTAAAATATTTTTAGATAATTATTTATGCAAAATAAAAAATCAAAAAAATGTGTAATTGATATTTAAAATAATCAAGATAGATATTTTAAATCAGATTTTTAGCAAAATTTTGGTGTCAAAAACTTTTACTCAGGTTGACTCAATAATTTTTGAACAATTTTTAAAGTTTACATAAAATCAAATTAATTTCTTGTTTATCAATGTTACAGCGATTATCGATTACCGATAAACCAGAAAATCTATTTGAAATAACAAAATTATGCAAACTTCAAAAAATCGTAGAAAATAAATGGTAGAACATTTTTAATTTTTTTTCCTAACATATTTTAAAAATGATATCAATAAAATGGCTGTTTTAATCTTTTTAAATATCAAATAAAAAAAATTTTAATTTCTTAATTTTGCATAAAAAATTTAAAAAAAATAAATTTAAATGTAACGCAGATGACAATTGATAATTTAAAAAAAAATATGAGTTGAAAATGTTCAGTAGAACAAAAGTATAATTGTCAGTTTACTATGAAACACTGTTTATTAAAGAATTATTTTTTATAGACGTTTTAAAGTTCTAATTTAGAGAAATTTACTTTTTTTAAAGTTCTAATTTAGAGAAATTTACTTTTTTAAACAATAAATAATGATATGATAATTATTTTGCTGTAGTTTAAAAAAATCGTGGGTTCCTAAAAAACTTGTATGCATTTTTTGCAAAGTGAGGAACTAAAACAACCGATTTTCAAGGATAAACAATAAAATAAAAAAACGAATAAAAATTAATTATTACCTATATCTATTATAATGATGTAAATAACTTACAATTTTTTTTTTTTTTAATCATGTCCTCAAGATGATGGCCATTTCTTCTCAGACCTACTTCGTATATTTTCCACTAAACGTTATATCACTTGCAAAGGTGGTACATTTTCAAGTGGACGAATGATTTTTTTTTCGTATAGGTTTCGTTCAAGAACACATTTTTTAGAACTTAGTAATCCATATTTTAACAGCTTTAATAAATGGTATCGAATTATAGCGTTTAAGATTAAAGCAAAGACGAAATGAACACAGGGAGGCTACGTTGTCATTATTTTTGTAAAACAATTTTATCGGACGAGCACGTTATTCACCACTTCACTGTTCCATGAATACTAAATAGTAAATGGCACGCGTTGTTTTAGAATAATATTTAGCGATAATTCTTATCTTAATTAATACTGGGAAAATCTATTTTTAAAATCGGCCGTTCGAATATTCCACCCAATATTTCACGAAGTTTACTGAACACAACAACATTTTTTATTCATTATAAAATATTATTTATTTTTACTTTATAGGTACTATTTTTTTTTTTTATTTATCTTAAAACAACTCGGCAGCGAAGGCCATTAGTTAATAGATACTGTTATAAAATATGAATCTAAATAATCTAATTTTACTGTTATACAGTATTCACAGAACTAATATGTTATTGATATAATATGGTATAAATATTAAATATACATTATTATAATAATTTTATATTCATACTAGAACCAGTGAAATTCGCTGAAAGTGAATACCTTACGTCGAAAACAGGATTTGAAAAAAACCGCAGAGAGTCATTTGGAACAAGGCATAATTATAAATACCACGATTGTCGATTGGGTAATATAAGATAAATATGTAATTATTATTACATTTGTTAAACACATTTATATTTTAAGTAAACAACTTGTTTAAAGTCAAAAGGGCCCGATATTTTACATAATTTATATTTTTTTCTGCATTTTAAATTATTTTGATAAACATTTTCTAATACATAGATTCTATTTATATAGTGAATAAAATACCTATCTCTATAGCTAATAATATACCTAATCTTATTATTTAGTAAAATTTAATACAAGTTCTACATTTTATTGATGGTTACAATACCTATTGGATACAACTTTAATATTTTAAAAATATTAAATAAAATATTTTTAACTTTATACAATAAAATTACAAATTTATAATTCCTATGATAATGACATTTCAATTTTTCATAGTAAATTGTTAATACATCTTTAAATCTTCAATATAATTTTCAAAGTATTTATATAAATTAACAAATTATTCACAAACAATATGTTTATTGTTGATGCATACATATGTTTATATTCTACAATTGTTTACATTAAAACCGGACCTCCAGTCACAAATAAATTATTTAATTTGTATTATTTTATACTATTAGAAACCACTATAAAATATTGATATCATTTGAAAGTCCAGGATTATGAAAAATCTATTCTAAATTTGATGACACAAATTAATCAAAATTTTCATTTTTTAATTGTGCAAAATATGAGTAATGAATAATGATAAACATATATTCAAAAAATAAAAATAAATCCTTCATTAACCCTAGATTTAAAACAATAGTAGTATTTAAAAATGGCACTAATAATAATATATTTATTAGTAATTAGAATAATTAATTAATATTTAGCATTAAATAGGCAACAACATCAACAATTTACTAAATAATAAATAATATCAATATTTAACATATTCCTAAGTAATACAATATAATTTAAAAAATATATTTTTATAAATATTTAGTATTAAAACTGGGTATATTGTATAATATGTAAACGACAACTTAGTGATCATTATATACATGCGTGATAGGTTTTTTTTTAATATTAATATAATTTACACCATCTATACATGATATAATTATTTTATTATAATTATTATTAAATACATAAAATTTATGAATTAAATTGTAATGATTGATGTTTTTGCCTTATATTAAATTTTACCTATGAAATATTAAAATTATAATACATTAGCACCAATATTTTTTTTTATTATTTTTTATTTTCTTTACACATTATTTTTTGATAATTTACAGTTTTCTTCAGAAATGAAGTTGGGAAACTTGATTATTTTACATTTCTTTGAACTAAATTATCTAAAAAAAAAAGAAAGTGAAACCTAATAACTTGCCCACAAAATTAAATAATGTTACCGGTAAAAAATATTTATACACACCTAATTAATGTTATTCTGTGTTAAAATATTAAATTTTTTTTAAAAATATTCTTTAAATCATCTGTTCAAAAATATTCTTAGTACATATAAATAATCTTAGTATATCAATAAGCAGAATTTTAATGTATAACAAATATTCTGGATTAATAACTGGAAGTTATGATGCAACTTTGTTAAAAAGTTATAAATGATCTTACTATGAATATTGCATAATAAATTAATAACTTTCAATCAATATACATTTGTAAAAAATTTGTATAGAACTGACAACACTGAAATTAAAATGTTTTAAATATATTATTTATTAGAATTTTTATAGCTCGCTACAAAATTAGTAAAACTTACCAAAAAATTATACAATATTCTCGATGAGGTACTTATTTAATTCACGTGTATAATACCAATTTGAAATATTTGGATAATACTTTGGTTTGATTAAATAGTAAACTAAAATACATCATAAAAATCATATAGCTACCTATCATAGTTAGTCATAATTTTAATTTGTATAACAATATTATATTACAGAGAAATAATTGTTTCAATTGTAGTATGAATGTTGGCGTATGACGTGTTTAGTGTTTATGTTAGTATTTAGTAATGAAAGTAATGAATTTAATTTGAAAAATATATTAAATAAAATACTTTACTAAATATATTTAATTATTTTTTATTAATCACTGTTGGTTATAAAAATTGTTTAACAAACAATTATATGAGAGCAGATACTTAGGTCAATAAAAGTTATCTGTGATAACTGATAACTATAATACAGAATTCGGCGTAATGAACTCCCACATTTTCGAGGTGAATTTAAAAAAAAAACCAATACAATATAATATAGAAAAAAAAATGTTATTTATTTAAACTATATTATATAAGGTTTTTTTTTAAATTATTTTTTAAAAATTATATCGTCCAAATGATTGCGTCCAATTGATTAACGAGCGACGCACATATGGAACCTTTCTCGAAAGTTCATCACTCTCACCAGCATATTGATTGGAATCCCGAAGATTTCTTGACGAATAGCCTCCTTTAGTTCTTCAATGGTTTTAGGTCGATGTTTGAAAACTTCAGCTTTGAAGTATTCTCATAAGAAATAATCGCATGGGCTCAAATCAAGGGAGCAAGGAAATCATGTAATGTTTTCCCTTAAGAAGATCAGACGACCAGAAAACATTTCTTTCAAAACTGCGTAAGAACGACGGACAGTATGAGCTATGGCTCCATCCTGTCAAAACTAAAAGGCATCAGTATTTTCGTATACTCTTCAATTTTCAGACGTAAAAAGTTTTTCAGCATCTCGCAGTACCGTTTGGAAATCACAGTAACTGTCACACCACCCTCTTAAAAAAATTAAGGTCCCGCAATGCCTAGTGCCTACCGTTGACAAAGCGCACCAAACTGTTACTTATTAGAACTATGAAAAGGTCATTGGTGTATTGTTCGAGGGTTTTCAGCAGTCCAGTAACGAAAATTTTGTTTATTCACTATGCCAGAAATGTGGAAATGTGCTTCGTCGCTACTCCACTTAATACCGTTGGGAGGCACAATAATTGTAAGAACCAAATCTTTTCGTTTTTCCCAATCTACTGAACTTAATTTTTGAGTTATCATAATCTTGTATGGTTGTGATTTAAGATCACAGTACAAAAAATGCCTTACGTTCGATCCGATATTTCGAGAACAGAGGCATGTTTTCGAGCAGAACGCCGATGAAGACTGCTCTATCGATGTTCTTACTGCAGCAATGTGTTCAGGTGTTCTCACAAACTTGAGACGTCCAACTGGTTTTTAGGTATTTTGCAGATCCTGTTGCTGCAGTGTTGCTCTTAAATTTTGTATCTAATTCAAAATCGTTTTCCGATCAGTTACACTTTCGTTTGAATTTAAACCGAGTGCAAAATGCTCTCTTTGTCGCAGTCACACATTTGGCGTTTTTGAAAAATGTCTCGATAACGAAACTACGTTGTTCACCGGACCACGGCATGGTGACGACTAAAAACTTCATTAATAACCTAATGTATACCTATCGCATTAACAATAAACACACTTGTCAATTAATTAAAACAAGTCGTTATTTTTATATCGATAAATTATAAGTATTTTGTTTTTTTAAAGCAATCGGTATTAAATATAACATGTCATTAATAAGAAACAAACGTTTAAAATAGCTAACGAATTATACTCCATTTTAAAATTAAAAAATGATTTAAAATATTGTTCCAATACAATAAAAGGCGTTGAATTTAGAACCAATAGTTTTAAAATTTTAAATATATTCTAAGTATACTAAATAGTTTATTAGAAAATATTTCACTTTTATTTTACTGTTACAACTTTTATACATAGCAATATCTATGGCAAATATATTTTAGTGTGCATGAATACATGTTAGAAAAATCAATTAATAATTAATTAATATATGTAGTGGATCTTTTAAAGATGATACTTGTATTTCATATCAACGTACTCTATACAAATATTATCTACACTTAACAATTCGACTCTCAAATTAATATATAATTATTTTTTAAGTTGAATTTAATCCCATTATCAATATTATTATGCCTCTTTAATTTACTTCTATGTTCACCTTAAAAATATTTTTGTCATAATTAATAACTATCATTATTGCTTTCACTTTTAAAATTAAGTTTCATAACTCCTAAGCAAAATTTACATTTCAAGGTCATCAATCAAAATTGTTATATGTATGAATATAAATATATAATATTGAGTAATATATAGACTACAATCTACAAATATACTTTGACAATATACATAATTTGAGTACTTATTCAAGTACTTGTACTCACTGAAATTAAATTTAATCACTCCAATCTTAAACAAACATTTTTAAGTTAGAAATAATAATTTTTATACATTAACAACTATTTTTCTCTTAGTACATCCATACTTTTTCACAAGTTCACGACAACTGTCAAAACGCTCTCTAAAAAACGCGACACAACAGGCAATTAATTCATAGTAGCACCAAATGTCGGTATACCTATACCTCGTATTCGAATGTCGATAAAACACGAAATCGAAATTCAACGAACTATAAATAAACACTATAAAACTATAAATTAACACTCAACGACCAAGTAATAAATACTGTAAAGCAGAAGTATGTCGTACAACACAATGAAAATTCTCTTGATACTCGTATCCAGTTTTTGGATATCATGTGGCACAAATTTAAAATTGCATAAAATCATCGCACACGTCAACAACGCAAACACAACATGGCAGGTAAGAATATCACGTCAGATTTTTTATGAAATGAAACTTTAACAGTAATAATTGAAAACTATATCCTGCATATTTTTTTCTGTTCTACAAAACCAGATAAATATGAAATCAAACAGTGTTTTTCAGATTTCATACAAATATTTTTCTTATGCAATAAAAATTCGTTCAAGATATTTAAGACTGAAAAAAAATTATAATGATACTTAACAATTTTAATCCCTTAAAAAAATACAAAATTATTGACGAATCTCGTCCAGTACTGTGCTTAAAAACTACACGAGTATAATAACCAAAATATTGCATTGTGTCATTCGCGTAATAAAATTATGCGTGTAGACAATTGCAAATTATCACCAATTTCAAAATTATATCCCATAATATAATGCAGTGAGACTAGTGAGAGTAGTAGGACAAAACAAGATAAACTGCACTATACATGCATTCTCGACAGTATTATAAATTAAACCGCAGAGATTAAAACGATATTTTTCATTTACCATAAATGCGTTAAAGTATGTCGTAATTGTGTTTAGGCCGGAATAAACAGTTTTCATACAAACGACCACAAAAAATTAGTGGGAACTTTTCATCATCTCGAGGTAAATCATGATTTGGACCACGAGATCTTTGAAGGCAGTTCTGACAGGGGTGGCGATTGTGACAAAGACGGTGATGGCGACGAGAACCTGACACCTGAGAGTTTCGACGCCCGATATCATTGGTTCAATTGCACTTCCATTTCACACATCTGGAATCAAGGCAACTGTGCCGCTGATTGGGTACGCAACAATTAATTTATCAATATTTACGTGCATATCTTTGTAAATGTATAGATAGGCGTGAATAATAAATATCAGGAAAATAATATCGTCTTATACAAAACTATGTCATAGCCAAGTGTTGGTGATATGATTACCAACTAATAGGCCCAATATTTTCCATTTCGTCAAATTTATTTTTACCGCAAGGATTTCTTTTTTCTAGTGACAATTTTGTAATCACCTCCTGAAGATAATAGATTACTGAACAATAAAATATGTCCATCATAATGTATCCATTTATTACAACTAAAATCTGACGAGTTAAAATTTATGATGTACCACTGCGAAGACAAGACTCGAGTGAATTGATCATAATATATCCTCCCCTTTTGTACATATATATATATTTATATAAACTGTATCACGAATCATCAATAAAGAAGTTATGATAGTGTTTATAATTTATAACTCGGTCAGTCGCTCAAATTCACTCATAAGAAATTAATAAAAATCTGAATAGGTATCAAGTACCTATCTAAAAAACATATATAGTCTATGATAAAATATTATAATATTTAAGGTTTTTCAAAAAAATAAATAATAGATGACATTTTAAAACATGAAATATCACCAAAAGCACAAGTACCAATTAAAGATAAATTATATATTATCTACGTATTAATAATAAAATATAATATAATAAATACAACTTATATTGTTATCATTATTTATTTTATTCCTTTTGGTATAAAGTAAATGATTAAATAAACTTAACACTGAATAATTAAAGATAAACGATACATATGCAAGATTATTACATAGAACACCGTTAATATTCATAACTTGCAAATTCAACAATTTTAAATTATTAATCATTAGAGTAATTTTATATTTTAATTAATTGTATATCGTTTATTACAGTATGATTAGCCCTTTTCAGAACATGTGCTATCATTTTGTCATAATTTTGAATAAAATATGTCCCTTATAATTTATCAATCAATGAAATTTTCATAGAAGCAGTTTCATATTTCTGTTTTAAAGATGCCTATTAAAATTATAGGTACCTGTTAATATGATAGTATATCTGTGTATAGAAGTACACAATCTCATCAATGACTAGTAAAAGTGTAAGTAAAAAGTAATTAGATTATTAGCTATCATATTAACTATTGTATTAAATTCGCTATGTAATGACAGACGTGTACCTATATAATACTTTTAATACTATAATACTATTTAATCTAGGTAGGTATTTCGAACTTCAGTGCCTATTTATTTTACGAAATGCCAACTTCATGTTCCCTATAAGACATATTTTAGTTGTTTTCATCACAAACCAATTATTAGTATCACCACAATGTCACGGTAGTGAATAATTATGTATCAATATTGAAAATACGTAATTTACAGTGATTTAACTTCATCTAATTACTATATTTAAAATTTTAGCTATAAAAAAAAAAAAAAACTAAAAAACTGTAATCTATTTAGGCCATTTCTGTAACTTCGGCGATGAACGATCGCATATGTATTGCATCCAAGGGTAACATTACTGCACTTTATTCGCCACAAAAACTAGTTTCCTGTTGCGAAGATTGTGGTAACGGATGCAATGGAGGATATACTGCAGCCGCTTGGAAATATATACTAAGAAAAGGAATTGTTACTGGTGGCGACTACGGAAGCAATCAGGTATCCATACTTATTTGTATGTAAAAATGTGAATTGATCGTGAAAACGATTTTAAAACCTGTATATTTTTAATTCACAAATAAAATTTTCTCGATAAAAATAATATTTAAAATATACCAGTAGTTGGAGATTCGGAATGTTATATAATTTAATTTTAAACTCCCCCTTCATCACCCTTTAAAAACAAAAAAATTATACATAAAGTAATTGATCATAAAAGCGTTCATCATAATACTATGACATCGTATCATAAAAATTAACAGAAATGAGATAAGAGAAAAGTAAAGGTTTGCCGCTTCATTTAAATAGTAAATAATATGAAGTAATATTTTATACCTAAGTATTTTTTTTTTTTTTTTAATAAATACTTTTTAACACAATTTCAAATAAAAAATCATACAAAATAGTTTACTGTAAAAAAAAAAAAAAAGGTTTAATAGGTAATTTAATATACTATAAAAACATTAGATCATTAATATAATATAACATATAAAATATTCTTTTGTCGTAAGGAATACACATAGGTACCAACTCGTTTATTATATACCACTCATCAAAACAATTTTGAACCAGGACTCGCTTGTATTGATCAAACAATCATAAAATTAATAATTATTATACTAAAATTGTTTTCTTTTCTTCTCTTTATCAATAGGGCTGTCAACCGTGGCTCGTGAAGCCATGCAACGCATCTACAACGTCCGCTGATCATAGCTCGATGCTCGGACCACATGGCGTGTGTGGCGGCGACCCGGTAGTTACTCCGAAATGTGATTTGAGCTGCTATAATGCACAACACAAGGGCAAGTACTTGGACGAAATTATTAAAGGTACGTCGAACGGAGATTTACAATGATGATTCTACATAGTAATATATTATATACATACTTTATTGTTTTTGACAGCTCAGAAAGTTTTTACGTTCGATGGGTGTTCAGCAAGGAAAATCTTAAGAAAACACGGGCCATACGTAGTCACGATGCGAGTTTACGAAGATTTCCTCGCTTACAAGTCTGGTATAAATAATATAAAAAATCAGTACCTATAATATTATGTAAAATATTTTTTTCAATACGATTTTAAATATAAGAAAAATTTAGGTTGACTGTTATAACATAATAATCGGGTTGATCTTCATAACATATCCACCCACCATTCCATCATTTTGGATTTCCCCCGCTAAACGTGTGGAGAACCTAAAAATATAAAATTTTATTATACGTGAAAATAGCATGTTTCCTTAATATTTTAACTTTAAACGCACATAGCTTTTGTTTAAATATTTTTATAAATAGAACATTAGTATGTTTCATAACTAATTAGACTATCTACTATTAAAAAAAACAATATAAAAATAATAAAAATTTAAATAGGTAGGTACCATAGTTAAACCAACTTGCCCACCAAATTAACAATTTAGGATAATTTATCATTTTATTCATATAGTTAATAAATAGTAGGTACCTTAACAGAAAATTTTTGAAGGGTGTATGGAAGATTATTATCTAAAACTCTTAACACTCCGTTTCAAAATCTTGTGTTACTCACCTCCCAGATTTTTTTTTTATTATTGTCTAATGCAAGTAAGTCCTATTATTAATACTAGATCATATTTTTACTTCAGGAATTTTTTTTCGTGTAAAATTATTTTTTGTTAATACGTTATTTTATAATTATTTTACAACCTTTAATGGTACATAAGTACTTAAATAATTTATTATGGAATAGAATATTCTATAATCAATGTTTATACTTAATTAACAACTAAGTTATTTATTTTTTAAATAATCGAAAAATACGCATATAAACGTTTAAAAGAAATACTATGTCTTCTGTGAACGAGTATAAATAACAAATTAAACATCATTTGAACCACAAAAAAGTCGTAATTTTAATGAACAACGAAGTGTACCTACAAGGATAGCTGCTATGTTGCTTGCTCCCGTGTAAACTCAGAAAACATTCTATACGTTTATACCTAGGAGAACCCCCTAGAATCATAAAAACAAATAATATAATTTACAAAGAAATATTAAAAATTGATAGAAATTTTGAAGAAAGCCAACTTAAAAAATAAATATGAAGTTCAACACAGGCCACCCAAGCAAAAAATACTGCTTTAAAATATTAAAAAAAATGTTCACTAGCAATGCCGAGCGAGGCAATATTATGTAAAATTACTATGTCAGAAATATTATCTATACACCAAATCAAAAAACCAAAAATATTAATTATCCATACGTACTACGTTAAATGTTAGCATGAAGCAATCAAATTTGACACGAATGCAATTTATACAGGACGAAATGTACAGGTACAGCTAGTATTAAATATATTTTAATGAGTTTCGATATTTCATTTTGTAACATTTTAAAATCCAGATAAGTCCTGCAGATATCCTGAATAATATTTCATTCTAAAACCCTACATGCTACTATAGTTAACAATTCAAAATGTGCCTTAAGAATAATGACTTAAACTAAAATACTAATTATATTATATTATAATAGCTGTGCGTATATCTACTAAACTTTTTTTTATTTTTATTTTTACAATAGGTGTTTACCATCATGTTACTGGTGATTATTTGGGACTGTTGTCAGTTCGGATGATCGGATGGGGTTTGGAAGGAGGACAAGGGTACTGGTTATTAGCTAATTCATGGGGAACTTCTTGGGGCGACAATGGATTTTTCAAAATCAAACGCTTTGCAAATGAATGTTGGATTGAGAATTTCAGATACGCTGGCATACCAAAATTATGATGTCAGACCAGTGAAACATTAGGTACCTAATAAAATATAATAAAACTTAAAGTACAGATAAAAGTTAACACAGCAATTAATTTACATTCTTATAATTAATTATAGCAGATACAAGTGAAATCTGTTTAATTCACCACTGAATAAAATTACTGCCTAGGTCTTATTGAATAAAAAATATATTCTTTAGATATTCTATAGATTATGAGTGGAACAATATTGATTGTATTAATTGATATTGATAATGATATTAATGTATTGATTTTACAATTTAAGTTTTTTTTTTTTTTTTGTGTGTGACTATCACCAACTCTTACAACAATTATTATCTTCAACTTTTAGAGTGATTTCTGGTATCAAAAATAAAAGGTTTTAGTAATTTTCAAAATCAAAGAAAAACATAGATATTACTGATATTAGAGATAAAGAATAAACACAAAAACCATTTTTTGACAATATTAATTGTTTTTTAGTTGAAAATCAAAAATGAATAATTCACTATTGCGACTTGAACTTTTCACCAACACAAGTACAACCATTAATATCTTACAATATGAAAAAGTACACTTGACACCTACTTTATAGCAGAGAATCTTTTCGGATTATTTTTCACAAAGATATAAGGGGCATATTAATAATTGGCATTAGTTTTTTTACAAATTTATAATTTATATACCATTTTGAAGATACACAAGTCATAAACCTATTATAAACTGAATTTTTTACCAGCTCAGATAAGATTTGGAAAATCAAATTATTTCAGTTTCTATTATTTACCTTAGACCTTAGTTATCTAATAACTAGACATTTAAGTTTCTTTAACTCAACCAAAAGTTTAAAAAATAAAAACAAATAAATTATATATTATAGAACAGTTATTAATTACTTTAACTTTAGAATATTAATTACATCTTTAATATATTACAATAATTTATTCTTATTATGTTAAATACATTTTATATACATTTAATAATCTACAAAAGGAATTTTAAAAATTAAATAAAAAAATAATAACAAGTGTTCATTTGTTCTTCAATTGACTGCATATCCATTCCAAACCTTGATACAATCTGTAAAATATATGGTGTCAAATTATTTCCTAAGTTCAATTACAATTATCTATTAAATCACCTACCCTTCACCAGTTAATGCACAACAAGCTTGAATGTGCCACTGTTGTTTCTTAATGGAAGTCAGGTTTAAGTGTTTACTGATTTCTGCAGCAGTTAATGCACCTTTCATGTCTTGTTTATTGGCATAAACAAGAACAGCAGCTGAAGAAAGTTCTTCATTATTCAACACTTTATACAGTTCTTCACGACTCAAATCCAGACGACTGCGATCAGTTGAGTCAATGACCACTATCACAAACTAAAACATACATACAATTAGTATTATTATGTATTTAACATTGATAAGATATCAACACAGTTGATAAATGAGTATTTAAGTTGAAATTTTTTTATAAACAAATTATAAAAAAATTTCATTTTCATATTGTAAAATTAATTCATCATAAACCCATTAATACACATTAATTTTAGATTTTATTATTAATTGAAATAATACTGTAAGTTAACATGTAATTTTATGCTACTTGATAAGAAAAAATTAATGAATAGTATGCTTACACTTAATGATAATTTAAATATAAAATATTATTAAGTAAGGAATACAATTAATACAAGTTATTTTAATACTTCCTGAATTGAATATTAAATAAATGAAGGTCAAATGCATAACTTCTATTCATTATTTTTATCAATCATGATCCCTTATTAATTATTTATGAGTATAACTTGACAAAATATAATTGGTAATCAGAACTTAATCATACATTTATTAATTGATCAATAAACTACAGTAGTTATCAAATAATATTCAAATCAACCACGCATATAGAAAAAAATGACATCCACTAATAGATGTTACATCAGCTATGATACAATATATTCCGGCTAGCAACCACCAAACACCTATGGATTGCATCCAAATATCTAATACTTATTTGGCTTACACGCATGGTTGATTAGAATATTGTTTAATCAATGATAAAAGATGTTTTAGCCGATTAAAAAATATTTAAATTTTATTGTAAAACTGAAAAATATTATATACCTAAATGGTATAATGTAAAAACAAAATTTAATATTTTTCCTAAGATAAATGATAATTAACAACTTTAATGTTATCACATTTCACAACTACATTTATTTTTATTTTTTTATTAGGTACCTACTATTTTAAATATAGATATCTAGTGCATACGATACATAACATAACAAAACATTATAAATCGTACAGATATTCATTTTTAAAATTTTAAATAAATAGTAAAAAATAATTAAATAAATAATATTTATGAATAATTGTTTGAAATAAATTAACAAAGCAAAAATGCATTTAATATAGATTACAGTACCTACCTACTTTCATGACTGTGAATAACTTAAATATTTTCTTAAAAAAATTTTCAATATACTTTGATAAGTACTAAGTATATAGAATATAGATACTAAAAACAGAAATTTCAGTTTATTTCTAACACAGGTGTACTGCAAGGATTAAAGTAGATACTAAATAAATATTTAAATAATATAAATCAAATACATGCTATTTTAGGTTTCTTTTATTTCTAAGAGACTATACTTGTTTAACCTTATTTTAGATAAACAGATTATATATTCTTTTAATCTTGCTGTTTTAAATAGTTAATATCTAATACCAAGGTATTATTAAAAAATACTGATTCTCTTGAATATCTATCTTTATGACTTTATTTTATTAAAAACATGATTATAATATTCTAATTTTAATAGAAAGTTAATTTAATAAATACCTACTTAACTGTAATAATTAATATTTATGTTTTATCAAAATTATCTCAAGATTAAAAGCAAAGTTTATTGATTAATATATACCTCAGTGTTACAATAGTAGGTGGACCAGGCGGCTCTAAGGGATTGCTGTCCGCCCAGATCCCACATTATGAAATGTATATTATTCCATATCACTTCTTCAACGTTTGAGCCAATAGTTGGTGAAGTATGTACAACTTCGTTCATTAGGAACTGATACAATATGGTAGTCTTGCCCGCATTGTCCAGGCCAATGATGACGATTTTGTGTTCTGTAACAATACAAAAACATGATATTATTAACGCAAACAAAACATATGAATCAATTGTCATAAAGTGACAATATTAAAAATATTTACCTTCGGTGCCAAAGTAACTCCATATTTTTGAAAACAAGAGGCCCATGGTGACTGTGGGCAGGCTGTATTGATGAGAGTACTGTAAGCAAAACATCACGAGAATTAATAAAAGTTAGAATGTACATCGATAATGTTTGCTAACAATTAAGGATTACTATAATACACAACTGCTGGTCTACGTTAGACCTACAGAGTACAATTAGCTTTCAGACCCATTCCCACAGCACTTTAAATACACATAGCTCTACTAAAGTTATAAGCAGATGAGGTAGGACACCTACCTATACACTCACCAATCTCCGGCCACAGACCACAAAAGTAGGTTTTTCGTCGCCGAATCGGTTGTACAACTAAAACCCGGGAACAAAGAGACGGGACGATATCACTGCACTGCTAGGACGACAATCGTCGCCGCTGCAACTGATTGTAATATCCTTATTATCCGACGTCGCGTACTCGCTCGAGGAGTACACACACGCACGGCGGTCGCGTAAAATATCGTGCCGCAGTGGGTGTCGGGTTTCAGCTGGTCGCGACGAACGTTCGGCACCTCCAAGGTACGGAGGTCATAGTTGCTGCTGCTGCTGCTGCCGCCGCATTAATTGCTACGGCCGTCGTTTGGGCTGCAGGTGGTGCAGTGCGCGACCACATCTATGAAGTTAATAATAATAACGAGAAGACGACCGACTGACCGATTGATTGACTGAGAGCGCACTGCCGGACAACAGACTACTGGACGACACGGGCATTCGGTACGACTGAACAAGATCGCAGTAACGCGGTTTCACACTTTCACACGAATAGGAACAATGCAATATTGCAATATTATTATTATTATTATTCAACTCAGCGACATGACGTTAATAAATAGGTATTTAATAGTTATATAATAAAAAATATTAATAACCACAACAACAATAACAAACGTACGCGGTTTATACCAGGATATACCACTGAAGATTATAGAGGTAAGAAGTAAGAACTAAGTATGTGAAGTCAACTTACGGTGATAACCTTTGCACGTCAATGCACGAATTCAGAAGCAAACGTGCCAGTGAACCACTGCGCGAGGCTGATCGCTAATGTGTAGAAGTGAAAGTTGAATTGCTTTTAGGAGGGGGCGATTAATGGGAGCATAGAAATAAAAATTATTTAATATTAATCATTCTTTGTTCAACTACGCGCGTTATCGCTGCTACCTTTAATATTCTTATCTATATCATTTCATTACCACTGATAACGTCCGAGATGCGTCGTGCAATCACAGAATAGATTAAATGCGTCACTGTTAATTCCACAGGTCGGATCGGACATAATTATGATAAAAATAAAAATACCTAATTTTTAGTGACCTTACTTATTAGTTACTTATAACTTATAAGTACCTACCTATTAAACGATTAAACTTTAAATATTATTTTCTATTCCCGTACAACTGTACAACAGTGTTAATATACTGTGTTATATGCGTTGTAGTATTAATGTATAATTAATTTATTCATTATACATAATATTTGTTGGGTATAATAATAAAAGAATAGTATTTGTGTTTGGGTGAACAATAATAAACTAATATAATATTATTTTAATCACAACCGAGACCATATCTATACGATACATCACGAGTTCCTGCGCTTACTCTATTAAACCAAGTTGTTGTGACAAGTTATGTTAACTAAATGTTAGCTAGTATCACTGCTTATAACCACTTTGCGTTGCCTATCAAGTACCTATATTTGTATTCTTAGCTGATTATACTATTATCTATTTTATTATTATTTTCTTAACTGCAGACAACTTACGAGTCAACGAATTTTAAATTTTTCTAACCAGATTTCACATTATCTAACAATCTATTTTTTCAAAAATTTAAACTTTTAATTTCAATTAGTTAGTAGGTAATCATTTTAACGGCTAGGTATTAATTATTATTAAACATTCTTCTACTGGTTACGAGATACCTATTCCGTTCAAACTGCGATAAACACCAATTTAAATTTTATCTATATAAGTTAGCAATTGTACGTATACCTATTATAGTTGTATAATAACAAGTTATACTAAAAATCAAATAATGGCCTTTAAATAAGTACAACCTATAGATAAACTTAAATGATATGGCTGGATATATTATAACTACTGCGAAGCTATATAATCTAAATAGATGATGGTAGACTGTTGCATGCATACATAATAATAACTTATAATTACTAATTAGTTCATAATTCATACACAATATTTTAATAGACACGTCTTCATAGTTATTAATAATATTACACGTTGCACTATTTATATTTTATCATTTAATAAGGGATATAATAAATAATTATGATACCAGTATATCACATATATATACAAAATATACAGATTGATTCACTAAACATGCTCACCTTCTTTTCTCCTTTGATAAAACAATTATTTCGTAATTTTCAAGCTATCATTGTATTATGTATTAGTAGTTTTAAATAAAAAATAAAAATAATACATTAATTATTCATAATCTGATTTTTGTATTATTTTCATTATTACACCATGTTTTCAAATAAGAACTATATTGACTTCTTTTGCTATTTAAGGATAATCCTATGATAATACTAACATGTTTATATTTCAATTATTCTTTTTTACTACAAATTGTTACTTCAATAATTTTTATTTGAAAATTTTTACATAACTAAGTCAAAGTTTTTAAAGTTTGACTTACGACACTCGGTTAACATTTAATCATTAGCTCAATATGTATCTTGAAACAACGCTGGACTCAATTTGTTTTAAACAGTTAAATGGAGACTTTGTTCGTTGCAGCCGCCATTAGGTACCTACTACCTATTCAATTATTAGATACCTTCAACGTACCTTTATCGATACTCCGATAATTCCGGAATTGTGAACAAAGTAATAAAAACCATGCGAGTTATCGTCCGGAACAAGGTTGAAGGTAGTGTACGAATTACGGACATAAATATAACCATTGATTATAAATATTATTTATAATAAATGATATAACGTATTAATTTCAGACACAATTCTAATCATTATTTTCAATATAACGATTGCAAACCTTCTGAAATTTGTACTTGATATAAACAATTGACATCTAATTAGACTATTTATTAGCATTAAGAGTGTACCAGTGCTTTTGAGTCCTTAGTCCTAAAAAAAAAAAAAAATGGTGAAGGGGAATATTTGTGTTCACGATTCACATGGTTTTTATTAACTTGATGTCTGTAATTAGTATTTTGGTAACGAAACTCGTGTCCGTAATAGTTATGGATAATATTGGCCTAAACAATTCGTTTATAACAAATACGTAGCTCAATAGCCAATACTTAGCAATCAACAATATTTGTAGATTTTATTAGTTATCCATATAATATCATTTTAAATATAAATACATTTTTGTTCAGATAAATTAATAAATAACCTATGCCTTATTTAATGATTAGTAGTTTTATTGGGTAATACTAAATGAATACTCTCAAATTAAAATAGGAATCACAGGTATCCTTTACTATTTTGTGCTAATTCAAGCCCTGATTAGAATGTGTAATCGTAAATACCTATTAAAAAGACGCAAAAAAAAAATTTGAACCAATGTAACAGCTACACAAAATTGGTACCGCTGACGCGAATTTACTGTTACACATCTACAAAAAGGAATAAAAGCATAATATGTAGATCTAGTATCCTCGAAGTTCTTGGGTGGTTTTTCACAGGAGTTGGAATTCAAGCACATATCATTACTAATTATTATAAGTATTATATGTATATATTAAACATATTTTGTATTATAATATAGTACAGCACTTTCACAGTTTTTCACTTTCTCGCAGCTCCAAGAAACCGGAACCGCATGTTAGATATTGTACTGTTAATGGAACAAGGACATTCTGAAAATATATATATGTTATAATTTAATGCAATTTAACTCAACTTTGACGGAAGATAAAAGACAATTAATGAACCTAATTTGTTGATCGTGAGAATGAGATATATATATTTTTTTTTTTTAAATTATGAATGAATTATTTAATTCATATTCTATTGGATAAATACATATTTAAAAATTTAAAATACCTAACACAAATTTTGTAAAAGTGTATAATTATTTTATTATTTTAATTTATTAGTCAAAAAGTTTATTACAGATTTAAGTTTTAATGTATTATAGTATTAACCCTTCATTTGTTATGTATAATATCAAGTAATATGGTTGTATTATTCTTATAAAATATGGAAATGATTTCATCATATTATGTTTTGTTACAAATTGTATCTGTTTCTTTTAACCTTATATCTTGAAGGTTGATTTTAAAGATGATAACAAAGCAATCAACGTATTAGCTTAATTTAACACTTATACACTGATATGGTTATTGTCTTACTACTCTTGCAGTCTTACTAATGAAGTGATAACTATTAGATACTGGTACTCAGTGTTGGGAATAGATAATTAATAATTTATCTAGATAAAGATAAAGATTATTGTACTAATTTTTATATAAATAAAAATAATTACTCTTAATTTTATCTAGATAAAGATAAAAATTAATACATTTTTATCTAAATAAATATCAGATAATTTCATTAATTTTGCAAGTATTCAGTGATATAGGTTATATCACAGATATTAGGTAAAAAAATATATTATTTAAAACATTTTAAAATATAAACATAAAATAAAATAGTTTATTAATTAGAACAAATGAAAAGTCATTTTTTGATTTAACAATACAAAAAAATCCTAAATTTGAAAAAATAAAAAAAAAATAATTTTTTAATAAACTTTACTAGAAGATAATAAGTCAATCTCTGAGTTAATAAAACAAAAAAATTTACATTTGAAAATATTAATATTTTTAATTTTAATTTTTTTTTTAAGCCATAAAAATAAATTATCTAGATAGGTACTCATAGATAACTAGAATTTTATCTAGATGAAGATAAATATAGATGAGTTAAGAATTATCTAAATAAGATAAAAGATAAATCAATTCTATCTAGATAATTTATCTAGATATTTCTCAACACTGCTGATTTTAGTATTCACTGTTTTAGTGTTGTTTGCAGTTGTGTTCATCAAATGTGTGTTCAAAATCCATATTTGGTGTTTTCTAGTTTTCAATGTATTATTATAAGTGTTATTGAGTTATTTTAAATATTGTCAAGTGATATACATTTAAAAAATAAAATCTTGGAATTTAATTTTTATCATACGATCGTAAATTATACAGAGTACCTAAATATACATTCGGGATTCGCGCGGGACAGTTAAACGATATAATATTTAAAAACAAAATTGAGAAAGTCAGTTTGGGACCACTGACTTTCCTTAGGAATTTTTAGTTTTTCCATTACTTGGTGGATGCGAAATGCCTGGTGTACGTCTTAATATCACAATTAACACCATTACAGTTGAAACATGATATTATTGTGGTAGCTTTTCAGTATCTATTTTATATTTATCTTGTATAACAATAAGTACTCGACTAGCAGGCTTTTGTTTTAACTCAATGTCTGAATGTAGCGCAATGCATGCGCTTTACCGCTGATTATGGTCTACCTGTAATTACGGGACGCTTGATGTATAATGCGCTCTACTACCCAATTTATATTTTTATTATTGGGCTTAATGTTAATAAAGAATAGCACTCTCTTTTTCTGTACGATATAATTTTTGATCGTATATTTAGTCATTGGTACAACTCCAGATTTGCTTCTAAGGTATAAAAAAATATAATTATATATATATATATATATATGTATAATAACTATTACAGGTATCTTATTGAAAAGTGTAGGAGAAGTATGAACAAATTACAAAAGTGACACATTTAACGCATTTTTGAGAGATATGACACAAGTATTTTAATATTTAGGTATTTATTTTATTTTCATTTTTTCTAATTATTTTTTATATTTATGATTATTAATGGTAATAAAACGGATTAACGAGATGACGATATATAATAATTTTAAATAATATATTACCTATTTATTAGAATTTTTTTCATCATTAAAACTACTTTTATATCGCTAACTTATTACGAAAATATATTGTCTAAAATCTAAGTATGATTGTAAAGTGGTAAAACACAGTAGAACGTAATCAAACGGTAGAGCGCATACAGCAATCGAAATATTGCCGGTAAAGAATATACGACAATATAACCGTATCTAGTATAAGTTATAACATAAACTATAAATCATAATAATGTTTATCCATTACTTTAATGTTTGTTTAGGTTTTAGGTACCTACCTACTTTGTTTATTATTTATATAATTGTTTGGTATTTACATTCATTATAATGTTTCTTAGACATTATAATGATAATATTAATCTGTATTTTAAATGGTTTAGGTTTAGGTATACTTGAAGGATGAGAGTATCTTATTATATTTTCCTGGAGATGTTAAATTTAAAAAAAAAAAAACAGTTTTTACTGCAATTTAATGTACCATGTACCTACATTATTGTGTTATAAAATAAATTAAGTGTGAACATATACCTATACAATACAAGGTTCTTTGGATGCTAAACTTTTGTGTTGAACCAGGCCGAAAAGAAAAAAAATTGCTTCCGTGTATTGACTATATTATAGCCGGATAGTAAGCGCCTACCACATCAAGGTGATATACTGATACAAGTATAGTACAAGATGTATTTTAATAATAAACTGTGTTATATATTATAATATTGTATGACCCTGTTTTTATAAATATAATATTTTATAATTATTTATCATTAATAAGTAATTATTATTAAACACTAAACAATAAAAAAATATTTTGAAAATCTACAACATAAAAGGTAACCAATAATCACTAATCAGTACATTGTAAAAAGTATATTATGTACCGAATATACATATCTAGATAAGTAGTAGGTACCTATTATACAACATATTAATATGTTACATAATGCATATGAATATTTTTAAAGGACAACTCATCGTGAATGTTAATGTGTATCTAAAGACTAAATTACTGAAGTAGGTACTCAACTACATTAGTAAGAGCAGTTATATGTATTTGCAGTTGTCTAAGGGGGGGGGAGGGAATAAAATCCAAGATAATATAATATCTCTTTGGATTTTTTTTATGTATTTATCATTTATTTAATAAATAAATATTTTGTAATTCGTTATTATTAATGACGATTAAAAATATATTCTTATTTTTTTCATCTTCAGTTATTTCACTATTTTTAAATTACTAAGTAACAAGGTTTTTATAAAAATATTTTATTCAAAATTTAGAATTAAACATTTTGTTTGTTTGATATGGGTGCTATATGTTGTATAATAGTATTTTTGCATGACATTTTCAGCTAAAAAACAGGTTTCAACATTTACGAATATAGCCTTGTTCAGTTGCTCATTCCCATGAACATTTATTTGAAAACAACTTAATAACACAAAAAATGTAACAATATTTTATCAGTGTACACAACAATATAAAAAATGATGTTAGAAAATTGTAAAAAAAAAAAAAATAGTAGGGAAGTGGGTACCGCTCTGTTGCACCCAAGGTGTCGAGTGGATCACTATAATAGGTGTATTAAATTTAATCATTATCCATTCATTAAATACAAAAAAACGATTCTAAACGGAGATGGTCTATCAACGTATATCATTAACCATATTTTATGATAATATGTTTTTTGTTATAAATATTAAAGTAATTAATTTTACTTTTAATATCACTGTAGATTGGTATTTTTTTTCGAAAATATTATATTTATTTTATTATTTAGTATTTAATTATTATAACATATTTATTAACTTAATTTTTTTTTTTTTTTAGTTAAAATACAATATGTACAGTTTGTAAACAATAAGAATTTTTGTTAACTTTATATTTTTAAATTAAATTTCCCTGAGAAGCTCCTCATTTGAAGCACTTCAACTGTAATTAATAATTCAACTATATTAGGTTAAGTTATTTTGTGTTATGTTGTTGATTTTTTTTTTTTGTGTTCATATTAGAGTGGATTTCTGCACTAGGATTATTTTAGATGGCGAGGAGGATTTCCAGGGAGTTTGAGGTAAGATAATTCGTTAATTAGTGTGTTTGGATGATTAATAAGACGGTTATAGAATTGTTTTTTTAACAAGTTATGGTGGTTTGTTTGACTGTAGCCTGTAGGTATGTTTAGGTCATTGTATATAGTTTTGTTGGAAATATATGGAGGAGCGTTAAGTATACGGCAAAGTATTTTAGATTGGACAGTTTGAATTTTATTGGTATTGAATATTTTAGCGACATCATTTTATTAAAAATTTATAAATTGTTATAGTCAAGAATGTAGAGCAGTTTTCGTATGATTATATTAAGAAGCGTTTGGAACATTCTTGTTCGGAGATTTATGGTAAGTTTTTTCGAATAAATGTGTGGAGACCACGTCAGTAATTTATTTAAAATTAAGTCTTAGGTATTTAGATAGTGTGTTGGTTGGAATATGAATATTGTTAAGATATATTTGAGGAGGTTTTTTTACAGAGGGCAAAAGTTGTATGACACGATTTACTTTCATTTAGTTTTACGTGTCATTACTGCCATTTTAGGAACAAGTTGTGTATGTCATTAAGGTGTGATTGAAGGCGAGTAGAAGTGATGTTTGGATCTTTATTTGCAACAATAAGTATTTTGTCATCGGCGTAGTCTGCTACGTAAGTATTTGGTGTGGTTGGCTTATCAGAAGTGTATATATTTAAGAGGAGTGGAAAGGAAATATCACCCTGGGGTACTTCTGCATCAATGTGATAGATAGGGGATAGTTCGTTACTTACTCTAGTTGAAAAGGAACAATTTTCGAGATAATTAAAAAAAAAAATAAAAAGTAAAAAAGAGGGAGAATGTTACGTCATTTCAGAAGGAGGCCAGGGTACCATATTTCATTAAAGGTTTGCGATATATCAAGCATTATTGTTGAACAGTACGTTTTTTTTCCAGGCTTAAAGATATTAAATCTATAAAGCGGTGTATTTAGTGTAAGGTGGAGTACTTTTCTCAAAAACCAAATTTATATTCTGGGATTATTTTTTTGTTCTTTATAATCGAACGTATGGGTTTTAATATTAATTTTTTGTATACTTTTGAAAAAGAGGGGAGTAGACTATTGGTCTGTAAGAGGAATATTTTAAAACAGATTAAAAATGTCATTGAGTATAGTAAAATTCATAACAATTGAATAAACGTAAAAGTTTTAAGTCACCACAAATTATGCTTTTGATTTATAATAAAATAATTAACATCATTATTCATCGTTAAAATACGTAATTATATAGTATGCTTCAATTTGGACTTCTTCAAATGTCTACGAAAAAATAATATGTCTTTGTATATTTTTAAAATTTTTATGTTTCAGTATAAATTACTTATAAAGGAATATTATATTATAATTTAAAACTTAAGTTATAAAAATTAAAAATTTTATAAATTGTTCACAACAAAATAGTAAATACTAGTAATTGACTATTTTCGTTAATTTAACAAATTGTGTAAAAATTTAAACTTTAAATGCGTATAAAAATAAATATCACTTATGGTTTTTTTAATAATTATATATAAGAATATAAGAACAACTTATATTATTAATTAGATTAAAATTTCAAGAATTTAGATCTATAGAATATTTTTTAACGATATTTATAGAAAACAAAAACCGAAAAAAAAAATCAAAAATTGTTCATGCCTATGTATAGCTTAAAGTATCAAAATATTTTTTAAAATTATACCACATAAAATGTTCAAATATCTATGGTTATTAATTTTTAAATTACCACAAAACATAAACATTGTTTGAGAAAAGCAGTTTTTACATTAAGAGTGAATATCCAATGTTATTAAAATTAAAGTTTTAAATAGTTATTGTAATAATTAATATGACTTTCCGGTATTATTTTTTTTTTTAATTTGGATTGCACAACATATAAAGAATCTAATATTAAATTTTCAAATCTTAGATATTAACAAATGTTTTATATATATAAATAACTTAAAATACTCATAAAAAATATTATGATTATAAATTTTCAAATATTTTTAACTATACATACATTTTTTATCGACATTTATAAGAAAATAAATAATATTAAAAAATCGAAATTTTTTGAAAATATTATTATGCATAGAAAATAATTATATAACCATTTAGTAAAAATGTCGAGTTTTTACAGTTATTCATTTACGAATTACATAAAAATAAAATATTCGATTTCAGTAATAACTGAATAACTGGATATATATAAAAATTTCTGTTTTTTCTTAATTGTTTTTTAATTTATCTGATTATTTTTAAAAATACTGGTAATTTTTAATTTGACCTCTTTAAAGTACAAATTAGATTTAGTACATACACATACATACAAGCACATACAAAACATCATTGTAAAATCAATATATTCATTGCTTAGCTTAAAAACTAAAAAAACTAGTTTATTTATAAAACATGACTGGATTTGTATAAAAATAATTATTACATCACAGTAAAGTACTATAGTAAACAATAAAATTGTTAATTATTAATGTCAATAGTTAATAACTATATCTAGTAGCATTTCTTAAAAAATAAAACTTATAAGTTAAGCAAGAATATAGTTTTTAAAAAATATCACATTATCGTTCATATTTGATGCTGTGTGATATTTTCCGCGGGACACGTAATAGTTTTAGTTTACATAATAGTTATTAGTTGTAAATAAATTAAAATCATCAGTTGGGTATCAAACTTTTTTGGTTGAAAAAGGAAATTGATTTGACAGCAACTATCATGTTATTTTGTCAAAAAAAAAAATATTAGTTTATCACTCTAGATTTTAGACAGTATATTATCCTACCTATAGTACAGTTATACTGTGTGACAATAGTATGCGCATAACGCATTTAATGAACGGTGTAGGTACTATAATACTATATTATAGGTCAACGTACTAACAAAGTTACAACCTATTACCTATATAATATAAAAACAATAAATGCGGACATCAATTATTAATCGTTGTACCTACATTATTCATTGTTGTGATTGTAATTATGTTTTATAGATACTAATGAAATAATTATGTAAACATCATAAAATTTTGTTTGGAATCGGTCTATCGTTAACATAATATTAATTAATAAATAAATATCTAGAAACACATACCTGTTTAATTGGTATATATATATAATTAGTTAATACATAGACAATAAATTTAAATACACGTAGCAGTGTAAAATGTACTTATATAAATCATAATATTATATGGACTTATATCGTATAAATAAAACAGCCATATCATAAAATATTTTTACTGGTTATATTATATCGTATATTCAATTATATGATGATTAAAAATTCGTTCGCATGGTAATACATATATTTATAATAAATGGGTACTTACTTACAATAAATTATGTTATTATAAGGATTAGACAATGTTTGTACAATAATATTATAGTTGTTATTTCTTATCATATGTTGCCGTTGACGTCGTTGACAAGTGTAACTTAGTTAATAGTCATTACGGCCTTACGGGTACATTTAATTCTATTAAAATATTATATTATATTGTTATCGTTTGCATATTAAATTTGTCGCCACTAAGTTTATAGTCTTTTTAATGTCAAATTAATTATTATTATTATTTATATAGCCTGTATTATAGAGATACTCATAGTAGAGCACGAACGACAATGGATTATTTTACTAACTAGTGTTATTTGAACCATTAAACGTGCATTATTTGAATAAAGTATAATTATTCATATGTTTTTATCATATTAGATATAATATTATCCTACACAAAACAATAAAATTCATCGTCGTTAAAAATTTTATAATCTAATGTAGATTGCCACAGAAATATATTATACTCATAATTATGTAAGCCGCGTAGACGCTTAAATGTCATTACTCATCATGCAATACATAAGAAAAGAAAATATTTTAACATTGTAGATGCCTATACTGTCGTAAAACTCGATCGTATATTTAGCATTACAAAGACAATAATATTAATATAATGATAATATTTTGTTCAACATTTAAAAAAAAATTTCATTTCTAAAAATGCTATACATTCTTTACCTAATAATTGAACAATACGTCAAATAATATTTTATTGTTATTTTTATGTATAGTATAATATGGTGGACAAAGCCCATGATATATTCTAATTCTAAATAATGTCATGTAGGCGTATGCCACAAGTCCACAAATAACACGGTTCAATTTATTGACGTTTTTGTTTTTGAAACGTTTATGTAATAAATCGTTTAGATAGCCTTTTATATTATAAAATATAATATGCATGACCACTTGGGATAATAAGAAGGGGGACATTTTTAGCACACAGTATAAGTTACATAAATAATCATTAATAGCAGTACGCCATTACATGCCAATAAATTATAATTTTTAATGTCTGTAGAATAAAACAATTGTAACGATTAGGTACATTGTTTTCGTATGCAAGTATTATATCAACTAAAAAGAAAAGAAAGTAATTTTTAAAGCGTGCAAATTTTCAGATTATAGTTTTTTCTCATTCATTAATGCGTATAGTGTACTTGCAGTTAATAACAAAACAGTTCATAGTAATATATAAAATAATCTATTTTTAATGGTCACATTTTTAACAAACTAACTACTAGGTTATTTTTCGGTTTATTACCTGAAGAGCTACGTGTTTGTCAATAAGTTTTTGTGTAAGTACTAACTACTAGATACCATAATTGGTAGACTTTGCTAATAAGTGTCATATACAATATACTCATATATAACACAATAGCCAATAGGGTACATGTAAATACGGCTTAAATACAAGAAAATATTTCGTAACCTACTAGAAAAAACAAATGCATTAATTTCGTTACAAAAAGCATAACTTGTAATCATATATTAAACTACAATAAAAATATACTTTGCCAAAAAGTTTCAGGTTTGTAGTGAGAGAGGAATTTTTGTTTTTTTGTAAATTACCTTGAATGGAAAATGATAGATGTACCAAAAATAGTATCTACTGATTACTATCTACACATAGCACAGTTAACCTGTTCATGGATTTTATACATAGACATAGTAGATTAGGTCAAGTGAAATTGAATAATATTTCTGTATATTATCTGCATTTTTTTCATTTACTGTACTATTGCAAAATTCACAATACAAAAAAAAATATATATAATAGACACAAAAAAATACGTGTTTATATATTATAAAGTAGTAATTTTTATCAGTATTCCGTCAACCTTTTATTGGTTGATATCAGTTTTTCTTAAAAGGGTAGGAAACATTTTACAATTCCATCATCTCGTGTCTCTTGATCGGGAAAAGATGCCATTTCAATGAATTAATGATGCAGTTACTGAATTAATGGATTATGTTGAATAATATTTTGTAAATTTCAAATAGCCCTTTTAAAATAACTCTATATGTATTAAATATATACTATTTTTATTTAGTACCTCGGCATACTATAAACGCCTTATTGTTTACGACCTTCAAATAATAATTATTGTAATGTAATCAACAAACACATGATAATTCATAAACACGTGAGTGTTATGTTATTAAATACCTAATTATTTTTATTGATAAAATATGCATCTAGACTTGCCCCAGCATCCCGCGCTTCCCAAACTGTTTCATTTTCCGACTATGAGATCCATAATTATCAGATTAATATTATAAAATTATAAATGTTCTCTGATATTTAACCAGTAATAGAGGAATAGTTGTCTATGTCATATATTATACATGATGATTCACCGAGCATCCTACTCATTGCTCAGTTTTCACTCCCATTTTCTTCTTTAATTATTAATAAATTCATATTATAATTTTTAGAACTTTTAAGTAGATATTTTCAAATACTTGGATTTTTATGCGATTTCAAAAGTGTCCTGTGATTAAACAAACTTTATTTTTTTCAAATTTGAATCATCCTTTTTTATTACATCCAGTTTAAGAGATGATTTTTCTTTTTGAAAAATATCGAAGTAGGAATATTGTATAGAAAAATAAATCTAAATTTAAGTGTGTATTTTCAGAGTAAAAAGTTATTCAACTTTAAGTACCTACTAAGGATAATTGTCCATGATAATATAGTTATTAATAATTATTAATTAATATCAATTTATTAACATTGTATATTATTTGCAAGATTATTAAAGTCTAATACAGCACTAGACTAAAATTTAAATATATTTTACGTAAAATTATTCTTGAAGACTGTTATCCTTATTACCTACAAAATATTAATTATTTAGAAAAATAGTAAAAATAGGGTTACTTATAAATACAAGACTATTAAAAGCTTGGTTCGGCACACAAGATTAAAATTATATAAAAAATAAAGTATTTTAAATTCTGGAATTTATTCATTACATTTTTAATGTAGGCATAAGTATATACTTATAAAATATTAAAATTTGAATTTGAATAAATGCGTTATTAAAGGGTAAACGAGAATCGACAATCTTAGTGAATTATTCTGTACTCGAGTAAGTACCTACCTATATTATTATGTATGTATTAATTAAACATAAGTACATAATTAATAAAACTATTATTACTTTATTAATTATTTGTATATTATAAAATATACTTTATATACATAATAAGTAGATTACCTAATATCTCTATAAGTATTACCTATTTTTTTAATAAAATGTAAATTTTCATAGAATTTTCAATAAAAGTGCCTGTTTTTATATTTTTTCCGTTAATAACAAAAATACAAAATTGTACATGAAATTGAAACTCTGAGAGTAATATAAACTATAATATGATACGTAAACTAACCTGCTTTTTTCCTACTTAATACTTATGTATTTTATTTAAATGTAGGGACGAAGTATCTACTTACCATCAAATATATATTTTCCTTGTTTATAATTTAATTATGCAATAGGTATAATGTATTAACTGTACTTAAAATATACATGATAAAAATAAACTTTTGTATCGATACCTATGACTAGTATGAGACAACTTGTTGACATTACTGTAATTAATGTTTAGTATTTATTAACCAAATTTTTAAAAAGATACTGTAAAATACATACTAATAAATCTATTAAATTCTAACTCTACTTATTAACAATAAATTAACTTGTACAAAATTCGATTTTTATACATCGGATTACTACGAAAAAAAAAAAAATATTCTCTATTTGAATATAAAATAAAATATGTAAGCTAAAAATTAAATGAATTATTTATACGTTTTTATGGCTTAAATTAAGTACAGATAAAAAAACAAAAGTAATTTTGTATCCATGTAGAGCTATATAGTCCAAATAACCATCCATCATCTATATTTTATATAGAATAATAAAAGCGATGAAAGATTTTTTGATCGAGACACACGTAGAGAGAACGCAGTGGGAAATTTTGGGGTTGATATTGATATATTTTTATGTTTTATGTACATATGTATATATACGGGAGTATAAAACGTAATAATTTTATGAATTTTAACAAAAGTTTATTTCCCGTTGAGTGACCTAATGTATATTATAGGCTATAGTAAATCGGAATAAGTAGTAAAACGAGTTATAATACATATATTATACAACATAGCATAAACATTATAGTTCTGAATTCCTACATAAATCGCATAAAAACTATACAAGATTATGGAAACTTTAAAAAAATAATATCAGTTACCATTTTAAACATTTAAACGAAAAATAATATAGTATGTAAACATAGGTTGTATATAATGCCGATTGTAATACACTAATACTCATATCAAATATTCATATAGGTAATGTTACATATTACGATAAACATTTTATAAACATTATATGAAAAAAATGTAATATATCATATCGTCCATATCAAATTGAACATTAAAAAAAACACAAAAATAATATGACCTTCAAATAACGTTTATCAATGTCATGGTTTCATCAAGGAGAACAATAAGCCGTACCTGTAACCAGTGGGAATTAGTTTACAAATACGATAATAGGTAGTTATATTAAATGTATTTTATGGCTGGCTACATTATTGAATATGATTACCTATATTTATTTCAGAAGTCACGAATATAATATACCTATATGCACGCATATCTCAAAGTGAATAGTTTAATATTTATATCTATATATATATATATAATGTAAACTCGTTAGTCGTTAATCGTATACTAACTCGTAATATACATACATATTATATATATTAGGTATATAGGCTATATGAATATTACATATACTTTGTCTACCTAATTGCCTATTATTGCAGTAAATATGTACCTATATGTAGTATGTATACATATCTGATGCCGTATAAATAGTAAATACCACTAAAAGTAAAAACCTTGATCAAAATTACAAGTATTTAGTATGGTTATTTCATATTATATCCTTGTCGTTTGTTTATTTATACATTATTATGGACACAGCAATCGCGATCACGGAGATACAGTTGATTTTCATTGTGTCAATATAAATATAATATATATATATCATATACAAAACAAATCTTACACATGAAGATTTTTTTTATTATAGATTTACAAATAATAATAGTATTTTAGGTTGTGATTTATAATATTTTGACACATAGTCATATAGGTAATCGGTAATAGGTAATAGGTATAGGTACTGTTTAAATATTATACATAATATATAGAATAATGTAACCTTGAAATCGGACAAGAAGAGTTTTAAAGGAAATAAAAATATATACAGATCTGACAATCAAATAAATATTTAGTACTCTCAACTCTGAAAAACGTCGGTAAAATATTCGTAATTTTTATAAATTATTTATTTTTTTTTTTATACAACATACAAATTTATTTATTTCACACAACTAAGTATAAAACATTAAAACAGGCTAAACAATAAGTACGAGAATTATAGTGCATTGTAATAAGTAATAGCAAACAATATTAGACTTATTAAGCTAATTATTTAAAATTAAAAATAAAGACTTACTTGTATAGGTTAAGTTTAAACAAGACTGCTGAAATTTTCATTTTTGACTCGCATTAAGCATAAGACGTATTAAAAGCTAGTTGGTACCTAGTGACTAGTACCTATCAGCTACCTATGATATATAGTTAAGAAGAGTACCTTTTTTATTTTGTACATATTAAAATACAATTCAAATTTCATTTATTTTAGAAAAAACTATTTAAACAGGTAACTATTTAGAATAGTACTTAATAATATTTTAGCAGGTTAATGGTTTTATGTTCACGTACACTTTTTTCAGAAAATAAATGTATATTATGTATTACAATCTCACTAGTCATATTATTTCAACGAATAATATGTTTAAATGTGATTTAAATAATAATAATTAATGGATTTTGGCATTGTATTTAATCAATAATAGGATTTGATTTTTGAAGGGGATTAAATAGTTAATTTTGTAGTTTTTGTAATAAATTTGTAAGAATATTTTATTTTCCAAATAATATTAATATCAGTATTCAATATTATAAAATGATATGATATAAAAAAATGTTCCATCTCGACACGATTCCCAGTAAATAACTAAGTAAGGCAGTAAACATTGCATATGTACCTAATATACGTTCAATAACGGTATAAATGTTATAAAATACGTTTAAAAAAGGTTTATTTTATGGTTAAGATCTCCGTCTTACATACATACAATATAGCAAATTTTCGTTCAGCAGAATCAATTTTATGTTGTTAGCTTTAATATTAAAGTAAATTTATCTATTATTAAACTTAAATGTAAGAAATTTATTTAGACCATCTCATAGGCTTTAATTAATATTAAATTTTAGAATGAATTATAGCTAGGTATGTAAAATATTACAATTTTATTTTAAAATGCTCATTGTTCATAACTCACTTCAAAGTTTAATATTAATTAAAGCCTACGGAGATAACACATGCGGGAGATCCGAAGGTCCATGGCGGCGTCCTTTTAAGATACAAACTAGTAGGTACCTATCTATATTTTTCATGATAAAATTACATTTATTTAATGTTGATTATTATTGAATAGCCATATTTATATAGAGAACAAATAATAATAAAATATTGTTCCTATTATATTTTAAATTTCATCAGCTACCTACTTCAACAGGTATTTATTAATTATTATTCTATATATAAATTATAAGTAAGGCTCAGTGGAATTTTTACATTGAAAATCATGAAAATATTTACAAAAATTGATATGTTTATAAATATGCAGTTAAAATTGTTTAATTGTGTAAACACGTAAAATAATAAATAAATGTACAAATAAAAAGGAAATTTTTACATTTTAAACATACGGCAAAAATGTGTTTATATTAATCAAAAAATGAAGAAAAATTCTGAAAAAAAAATGAATCTTCAAGGTACAAGTGACGAGACAAACGTGTGGGCACGTAGGTAACTATAGATAAACAGTCTGCGATGACCTGATAACCGACTGGCGACTACGCGTCGTTGAAAACTATTAAAAGAAACCTAAACGTTCATCGTCAGATATTTTATCTTTGTTTGATAAATGTCAAAAATAATTAAACTCGTTAGCAAACAAAAAATATTTTGATTACCTATAACATCATAAATAGTTAATTATTTTATACTGTCCTAAATGAAAAAATAAGTAAATATATTCAACATATCGTAAATAAGACCAGAAAATGTTCTCTGTAGAAAATGTATGTATTAATAAAATGTGCAAAAATATACAATTTTTTTTTTGTTTGTTTTAAACAACTTAAAACATATTCCTATCTTTTGGAATACCTATCTATTTGTAAAAATATCGAATTCAATATACCCAATAAAAAATAATTCCCCAGCTCTAATTATGTTAACTATATCTATTGCCTCCAGACAAAGTTGTAACGGTTTTAAAATGGTCTATAAGAAATTTGCATCAATAATCAAGAAATCTTTCTGATTGATCAAAACATTCGTTTATCAACGATATAAATTACATTAAGGTGATTCGATACTAACTGGTTCAATAAAGGCAACTTTTTAATAGCATATCAACTTACGTGTCGAATAAATGTGAACGTAAATAAATGCACAAATGTTGATCATTGACATTATCCATTATCTCATCAGTGTAGAATAAATCGTGGTGCATCCCTGGTTACCACTCTACATGTTAACAAAATTGTATATTTGTATGGTAGGTAGCCGATGAGTAGTATTTTCTAATATAAAAGCGTGTATAATACTTAATTGTTGTCCATCATACTCACCGAAAAAGTCGGTCCTAAGACAATACTAAATTTATCTAACTTGTTAAATGCACCAAGAAGTCTCAAATCTGAAAACGTCTGTAGCCAATGTACCTAGGTCCTAGATAGGCAATTCTTTTATTTTGTAAGTCTTTACGTAAAAAAAAAGTAGGTATTCAAATATTTTTTTAATCCACAAACAATAGATTAATCGAATAAAAAATTTAGCTTTCAGTAAATGAAAAATCAAATTTAGTAACGTAACATGTTGATTTATATGAGATGTGAACATTATTTCCTCTTTATTTGTATAAGTAAGAATTGCCATATTGGGATCATTGGCAGGCGGCGAAGGGCGAGAGCAGCGATCTTTGATAATGTAAGTTTACCCCCATTCCTTTTTTGATAATTTTTAATTAAAAAAAAATATTATCTTAAATACATTGTAGATTTGTAGCCTAGTAGAGATTACTGTTTGTTATTTCTGATTAACTTTTTTTTTCAAAAGAAATTCACCCTTTTTCTTGTATACTGTTAAGCAGATTTTTTAATGCTAATCAATTTGAATCAGAATTTAAATAGATTTTAAAAACAGTCTAAGATTATATTTTAGAAAATAATAGTACCTAATTCAGAGTGTCAAACCACCAACTTAATAGCATAAAAACATATTTTTGGAAAATAGTGAGGACTCGTTTTATAGTGGTTTTAGAGTAAAATCACTAATATATAACACAACTTAAAGTAAATAATATTTCAGAGACAATTTTATACTATTTTTTCTAAGTAGTGCGTAATAAAAATATTAGCTATTTAAAAAAAAGTAAAATTAATCTAAACATTTTATTATTCATAAATATTACATTTATTTTATATATTTTTAAAATAATTCCTAAAGTACTATATTATATTGTTCTTAAATACACATTATACATATTTTATATAAACCTACTCAATAAGATAGAATTGATACTACACAGTTAAGTGAATTCCCTTTTAATTTAGGTTTTGTTACAGTATTTAATAAAAAAAAAAAAATAACATTTACAAAATAGTAATTCAATGTGTGCTTCACAAGCTTCTAATTAAGAACAACTGATGGACCTTTAACAGTTTTAATGTCAGTATTTTAAATTAATCGTGTTCAGACATTTATTATTTTTTAATTAGGTGTGATATAGAGTAATGTTCAATAAGCTTATATACTACATTTTAAAAATATATTCATACAAACTTCTTCAACCATCAACCATATTATTAAAGTGTAACTAGGTATTAGAACTAATTAAAACAAAATAAGTTATGTGCAGGATTTTCTTTTGAAAAAATAAAATCAATGTCAGTACACAGTTTATGCAGTATTTGTGATAAGTTTGGTGACTAATTGTTTCAACTGTTCAGTAGAGAAAGATATGGGGTGTTCGATGCGAAGACCAAGACCACGGTCCCAAACCAAAGAAGCTAATACTCCAAGAGCACGGGATACTCCAAATAATACTGTGTAGTAGTTCATTTCTTTTAAACCATAGTACTATAAAATAATATTTATAATGTATAAATGATGTGATAGTAACCGGGCGATTCTTTTATTAAACAATACTCATTATTTCAAAAGTTTTATAACATATTTTTTTTTATATTTTCATTGTTCACGTAATTTAAATATTTAACATATACAACTTTACTAAAAAGTAAGTTCAGTACTGAAATAAAGAATAGAGTATTATTATAATTTAAAACTACAAGACTTTATAATTGTATAAGCAAAATAACAGTTTATAATTCATAATGATGTGATGTTAATATTTTATGTTGTCACGTATAACTAATCAACAATAGATTTTTAAAAGAATAGTTATAAAACTACAAAACTTCATTATTTTACAATAAAATTGTTTTCAATACAAGCATGTAAAAGTAATTATTGTCCAATGCATTAAAATCAAATATGCATTTGTCAAACATAACCAACCAACAATATCTAATAATAATTTATCATCTATTTAATAATTTAAACTAATAAATAACAGCAATATTATACTCCAAGAAATCAGGAGAAAGCAAAATGGAATTTTTTTCTTGATTACAGACATTGTACTTGGGAAATTTTCAAATGAAAAACCAAATCACATTACTAGATTCAACATTTTACTTTAAGAATGAAAAAAAAATTGAAACATACTATTATCAATTTTAAATGGATATATTAAAAAACAGATATAATGACTTAATTACATTGACAAGGTAAGAAATTAATTGGACGGGGTTTCAAGAAATTAAAACAAAATAAGTTATGTGCAGAGTTTTCTTTTGAAAAAATAAAAATCATTGTCAGTACACAGTTTATGCAGCCTTAGCAGTAAGTTTGGTGACCAATTCCTTCATCTTTTCAGTAGAGAAAGATTTGGGGCGTTCGATGGGAAGACCAAGACCACGGTCCCAAACCAAAGAAGCTAATACTCCAAGAGCACGGGATACTCCAAACAATACTGTGTAGTAGTTCATTTCTTTTAAGCCGTAGTACTATAAAATAATATTTATAATGTATAAATAATTTGTGACAGTATCCAGGAGATTCTTTTATCAGGCAATACTCATTATTTCAAATTTTTTTGAAAATATAAAATATGATTTTATCTTTAAAAAATATTTTTACTTTTACTGAAAATTATGTAAAAATATATTTTCCAATAATGAGCGTTGTTCAATAAAAGAATCACCTTTTTTAAACATAAATATATTAAATTGTATAATTAAGTAAATTCACACACCTGTAATAAAACTCCTGAGTGAGCATCTACATTGGGCCATGGATTCTTAACCTTTCCAAGGTCATTAAGTACTGGGGGTACAACTTCAAATACTTGTGATACTAAATTGAACAATGGATCTTTAGGTAGATGTTTCAAAGCAAACTCACGCTGGCAAGTGTAACGTGGGTCAGTTTTACGTAAAACAGCATGTCCATAACCAGGTACAACTTGTCCACTTTTCAATGTTTTTAAAATGAATTCTTTAAGTTGTTCTTTGGTTACAGAATCTCCAACTTCTTGACGCAATTTTTGTAACCACACCAAAACCTAAAGACCATATTAATATTTATTTATTTTTAATGTATATTACTTAATTATATTATCATAAAACTATTAATTCATTATAAACACAAGATACTCCAAGTTAAATCAAACATTTAAATATTTAATATAATATATATCTTAAAGATTATTACCTCTTGGTTAGCAAGTCCATGCAATGGACCAGCAAGGCCAGCCATACCAGCACTGAATGAAAGATACGGATCAGATAAAGCTGATCCAACTAAATGGGTTGTATGAGCCGATACATTACCACCCTCGTGGTCAGAATGGATGGTTAAGTATAATCGCATAAGTTCTACAAATTCTTCAGAATTATTAGCTCCCAACATGGAAGTAAAGTTTGCACTCCAATCACGTTCAGTGTCAATAGTGCCAACTTGATTTCCACCATGATAAATGTTTCTGTAGATTGTTGCTGCAATTACTGGTAATTTGGCAATCAAATCCATGGAGTCTTCATATGTATACTAAATCAATACAATTATATCATATAGTTATTATAAAATTAAAATTTTATGTTTTTGACATAACATAAACATTGTATACATTTTGTACATAATATATATCTAATCAAAAAATATTTATTATTGAATAAATAACAAATTGTAATAGTTGATTAAAATTTAGTTTTTGATTTTTTTTTAATGTTGAAAAAGTTTGATTCATTAAATTAATGGCTAATTATAAATTTTTAATTTTTTTCTTATATAAATTTAATTCAATTTGACAACTGACTACTTTAATTAAATATATTTTAGGATGCTTTCTTAGGATACTCCAGTATTAATTTTATAGTAGGAAGAATTATAATTAGGTATTATGTTTTAGAATGAAAAGCAAGTCTTCATATTATGACTTTAAAATTAAGTATAGAGGGTAGAAAAAAGTTTAATTTGAAAAACAATATCACATCAAATGAAAACAACAAAGAATGACTGCAATTTTTTTAAATGACATCTATTGCCAATTTTGTGCATTTGGTTAATTTTAAATTGATATGATAATTAATTTTTTATACGTATACAGAAATATTTTTAAAGTTTGCTGATATTTCAGGGAGGGTTGCAGGTCCCTCAGGATTTTACTACTATGTCAACAAATTATTTTTTAGTTTCGGAATGAAGAAATATTAAATAGAATAAACTAGTGTTTTTCCATTTTATTTTTCAATAACATAAAAGCATTAAAATTTATAACCAACTAATGAGTCCTTGAAAACTAAAGCTAAGAACACTTACCTCCCAGTATTGTGACTTGTGAACTCCATTAGTATAGGCTTGCACAAATTTGCTTTCTGAATTAAGCAAAGCAACCGCTGATGTTAATTGTGTCATGGGATGTACAGTATTGGGTAGGTTGTTAAGCATGGTGACAACATGTGATGGTAATTCAGCACGTTCAGCCCAAGTTTTAGACACCCATTTAACTTGTTCGGGTGTTGGAATTTCTCCAGTTATCAATAGCCAAAATAATCCTTCAGGAAGAGGTTCACTACCACCAGGTGCTTTAGGTAATAACTTTTGACATTCAGGAATAGAATAACCACGGAATCGAATACCCTCGTCAGCGTCTAATACAGATGTCTCTGTAACTAAAGCCTTGATACCTCTCATGCCACCATACATCTAAACAAATTACAACATTTAATATATTTAAATATAAATAATATATATTCAATTACCATGTCTACAGTCACATCACCGACAACTGTAGATCCATGTTGCTTTCTGAAGGCTTTGATTTCCTCTCCACTCTGCTTTAGTTTTTCAGCAACTACAGTTTTCAGATCAGTAGAACATCCCATTGAGCGAGAAGCAGTCCATAATGGAGAAGCAACCTAATAGTTATATTTAGTAATTTATAATTAAAAAAATGTATTACATATATATATATATATATTATAGAATATACTTAAATTTATAATAAAGGAAATAAGAAAAAGTTCATTTTTCAACAAACATGGTAAAATTTTGTGAGCTTTTTTTTTAAATAGTTGCATAATTTAATTTTGTGAAATTTCTATACTCGGAAAAGTAAGACTATCTTTTTGGTTAACATACAATCACAAAAATTTCAAAAAATATTATCTTTAATAATTTTATCACACAAAAATTAGAAATTAATTAATATACTATTTATATACTTCAATAAAGAGTGAATAATTTTTTTTTGTTTAATTTCTATTATAATAATAAGCACATGGTAATAAATAAAATTATATTATTTAAATGGATAAAAAATACTTTGTAGCACATATAGGTGGCCAGATATCATATGTCACACCCACACGTGTTTTATCCATCATATAAACATAAAATATTGTAATTTGCATTTTATAATATGTTAAATTTACTACAACTTTAAAAATAATTAAGTAAAATAGATAAATGTGAATGTACAATTTGCTAAAATGTACTTTTGTAAGACAAACATAAGATATTATGCGGGTGTGGTGTGTTCTTAGGTTAGACAATAAAGTTGGAATGGTAAATCTGTGACACATGTGCCTAAAATGGCACCCAAAAAATAAAAATATATTTTAAATAATTTATAAAAAGACCACAATGTAAATACTTTTTAATTATAGTTTACATCTTCTAGAAAATTGAATAGGAGGTTATTCAACCTATTTGTATGAGTCAATTCAATCTTTTTTAAATTAATTTTATTGAGTTTAATTTAAGAAATAAACTAACAGATGAACAATGCCACATATACCTAATTATAAGCCAATTATAAAAGAAATAGAATCAAGTGTACCAATACAATAAATATATATAAATTAATACACATTTTAATATTTTTTTTTTATTTATATATTTTATAACTTAATAGCACACACAAAAAAAAAAAAATCATGCAATTGTTGGCGTGTCAGGTTAGAAATATTTGCCATCCATACAATAAGTCATGTATTTATGTATACAAAAAAATATGAGGTTCCTACATATTAAATAAAATCCAATTTTTTTTTAATGATAAGATAATTTAAAAATAATTTTGAATATCGATTGATTATTTTTATTAATAATATTGATTTACTGCACATTAAATAATTTAATTATGTGTAGTATTTTTAATGATATCAAATTGAATACAATTATTTAAATAAGATAACATCACTAATACTCTAGGTTAAATATAGGTTTATTACTGAAAATATTTTCATTTAATTTGATAATTAAATGAAATAATAAAATTATTTAAATAAACCTACAGATAATCTTAAATAAAAAATATTTCACTTAAATTTGTTAAAGGTTTTAATTATAATAAGCTAATAAGTAATCATAACATTTATTTTATGCATATTAATTATGTAATTATAATTTTTTTAAAGTTATATAAGAGTAAGTAATTAATTAATTTTATTAGGATAGTTCGGAAACATTGTAGTTCTAGTTTTACTATGGGTTTTATCATAGTAGCATTCTTTTAAAACACTAAACCTAGGTGTAATAAAATTAAATAGGCTCTTTGACAATAACTTTAAAAATTTTAAACCTCTTAAAAAAAAATAAATTAAAAATCTTGTTACAAAAAATTATTTGAATAATTTATTTCAAAACCCATTTTATTTAAATAAATAGATAAAAAGATACTTAGACTATTTTATTAAGTTTTTACATTTTTAATTTTTGAAGCTAGATATATTTTTGAGAATATTAATTAATAAAATTGAAATTTTAACCTAGTAGTTAAAAAATTTAAAATTGAAATAAATAGACCAACATTTTGCTATATATCTCTTAAATTGTTCATTTGAATTTTCAATATTAAATGACTAATTAATTATAATTCTTGTTTTTTTTTTTTTTAAGGGTAAACCAAATTTAGTTTGATTATAAATATTGCCACAAAGTTTAAATTACTGTATACTACTTCATTAGTAAATATAATGTTTATTTTAAAAATCAAGATTTATATCTTGAACTTAATAGTTTTATAAATCAATATACTATCACACTGACATGATTTTAATATTTTTAAAATCTTGTTAAATTTATCTTGAACTTAGGTTACAATTAAACTAATAAGATAAAAATCATTGAACAATAATGATTAATATTAAAACAGATATTTGCCTATCTCCACATAATCTAAAATTAAATTATTGTCAAATTAATAAGTGTCTTGGTAAGTAAATAATAATTTAATCATGACCCAATATCTAAAAAATATAATTGGATATGGTCCAAAAATGTAAGTAACTACCATTCATTACATTAAAATAAAAAATAAGTTAGCATATGTTGCCAATTTTTAATGCTGTTTGAAGGGAACCATCTCAAGGTTGATGGAGGTCATTTATATAATAATTACCTAATAACTTAAAACTGCTAGATTGAATTGTGTATTGATAACACAGGTCAAAAAATAAAATGGTTTTAACAAACCAACATCATAAAATGAATCTCCCCACCAAATCTTAAAATTGACACATACGACCTACAAATAAGTAATAGGTAAGTAAGATTACCTGTTTATCAACCCACAGATCGTTTCAAATAATTGTCATAGGTATACTTAAAATTTTGGTAAAATTAAAAATTAAATGGTAAGCACCAGTGTTTATATTTTATTAAGAGCTGAGGTAAATTTAATATCACTAATTGTTGAAACACATAGTACTCAATTAATCGACAAGTTTATAATTTGTAGAAAAGTTGGGCAAGTCGCTCCGTGGAAAATATCTAAACAACGCAAATGACGGAGGAAGGGAGGGAAATTGAAAAAGGGTTGAAAACGAAACTTTACGAAATTTTAAAACGCCGATTCCCCGTCTTAACGTACCTGATTGATTTCCAAAAGTCTGGAGGCGGTCGTACGGAACAGGCTCATTTTTGCGGCTGGGCGATGTCGAAGAAGTTCTAAAAACGAATTTCAAAAAAAACAAATCAATAAAAACAACGACCAAATGAGATTCAAAAACTAGTGTTTTTCGTCCAACACCACAACCATACGTACAGAAAATTGTAATCAAAACGTGTTTGATTTCGAACACGCGCACCCGTTTGCGGAGCGGTTGGTAAAATGGCGTTGAGCTGCGGCGCGAGCTGGTCGTGAAAAGGTAGAACGTTAAACGAATTCCGGAGTCGGGGGTTTAGAGTTGCAGTAGTAGAATACGATCCTGGCGGCGGCGGCGGCAGCGGTGAGCGAGATAGGTCGGTAGGATGCCCTTCTCGATGTTCCGGTGTAGCCGACACATCGTCCACACGCATGTATGACACAACGACGACGTCACGAATCGTTCGATACTGATGATCTGTTTTTCGGTCTCGCCAGTGTGACCACTAAAACGTGCCCGAAATGTCAGCGCGAACGAGTACGGTAGTAATGTAACCATTCCAATCCAATCACGACAAAATTGAAAATAGTAATAATAATTGCTTGTAGGTAGCCAGGTAGGTACCTAAGTAGGTAGGTACTTGATAAACAATTAATAAGGACTGTAAATTGTTTACACTTTACAGTATTTCAAAATGGTAATTTTTATACACCAAGTACCAACCATTGTATATTTATATAATCGCAACTACTATGTAGATAAAATCTGCATCGTGATCGCGAACCAAGGAGTCTGCAAGACAGTATCAAATATTAACTATTATCATCATAGGTGTCTTCAGTCATTTCGAATCAAAATTTTTTAGGAATATTTATGTCATCAAATACGAACGATTGGACCTAACACCTAAACAGTAAGCTCTACCGCCTCTACCTAAGTAGAGCTGAATTAATAAGGTTTTTACCACCATAAAGGTTATAGTAAATTTGTCACCTAATTTTAAGAAATTAAGAATTTAAAAATATGACATGACTCTTGTTCATCGGAAAACTCTGATGTGAAAATCTATAAAAATTAAAATTGAAAATATTTTATACATACCAATACATATCAAAATTCTTAAAATAATTGTCAAATTTACGAATTTCAAAAATAACAATACCTAGGTAAGTACCAATTATTTAAAAAATAAGATAAAAAATTAGATTAATTTTCTGAAAATTGCACTATTTAGTATATATTATTATTTTGTCAGTCATTTAATTACCTATGCTATTGCTTTTATAAAATTAAATATGTATCCGACTAATGCAAAACCATAAATCATAAATCACAACAGAACCAAAAATAAGATTCAAAAATAATACTAAAATAATATACTAAGGTAACCTAACTTATACTTAGGTGTTGGAAGGTATTTATCTATAATATCTACTAATTTGATTTACTGATCTATTAAATGCCTATAAAAACTTTAATATAGCCATAATATTCTGAAAATTGTATCATGTATAGAAAATGGTTATTTAAATATTTAGTGAAAATTTCAAGTATCTGCATGCAGTTATTTATTTTTTAATCATAATGAAATATCTAAAATCATCTGAGGAAAACATTTACAGGTGAATATAAAATTCCATTAGAATTTTAAATTTAAACGCTCATAAAAAAATAATTTGGTTTTTATTTTTTTCTTTATATTTATATATATCCATATAGGTTTAAAAATGCATAAATTATCTTGTAGCTGTACCGTTTTACCCACTAAATACAACCATAATGTATCAATTTAAATAATAAATTAAGTGATAATCAGTGTTTATATCAGAACTGATAGGTATTATTGTATTAATAGGTAAGTAAATATTGTTAATTTAATAAGGAAACAAGGAGAAAGCAACTATTAAAAATCGTACGTATCAGATATTAAAAAAATCTAAATAAATATTATTGAAATTAGTTAATTAATACCTACTTTATGCATTGAAAAAATTAAAATTGAAATAATCTTAAAATAATTATAACTATAAGCATATACAGGTAAAGATACATTGTATATTTTTATGGATATGATAAAAAATATACAGGTTTTTATTAAGAAATATTTATATAAATAGGAGGTATGAACAAATTAAAATATAAATATGTATTTATAAATGAAAAAAATTAAATCATATGATTAAAAATGTTTAACATTCTATTTTTGTTGTTTATTGAAAATTATTATTTAAAAAAAAAAAAATACAATATAAATTGATAATATTTACATTTAAAACTTAAATAACTGTACGTATTTTGTGAGTCATGGCATAATAACTCAATTTTTTTGCAACTTTCTAAATAATTAAGATTTAAATGAGATAATTTTATGCTATAAATATTTGCTTAATTTTATTTTTTAATATTTAAATATATATGAAACTGACTTTTGGAAGTAGTAGTGATGCTATCGAAGGATTTCGATGGTAATAAACCTTCTATGGAAAACACGGATCATTTTCTAAAAAATGCAAAAAAATTGGTCCAATATTTTTTTAAGTCTATTAATTTAGGATTTATCAACATTAATTTTTATGTATATATATTTATTCATCATAGGTACACACTTTAATGTGTATGTGTAAATAAGGAAATAACACATCCAAACTCTAGTTAAAAAATTAAACAATTATTTAATTAGAAGCTTTGATTATATATTTTTAATTTAAGTTGTGTGAATACAAATGGATTTCATTTAAGTTTTATAAATTCAAACTTGTATATATATTTCTTCCATTATTTCTTTAAATTGAATACAATTAACATTCTTCTCAATGAGATTAAGGAGTATATAATCTCCTACCTAAAAATAAAAAAATGATTTGTTAAATGTTTAAGTTGAAATTTTATCTTAAATGCTTAATAATAATCTGTTAAATGTTGAGGTTAATTTAATATATTGAGACAGCGAAACTAGACACTTCAAAAGAACAAAAGTAGTTGATTAGTAAAGTAGCAATTTGGTAAATATACAATAGTTATAATTAGTATAATACATATCCATATACATTTTTGAAAGAAAATGGTAGAATTTTATGGACTAAAATAATATATTAAAATTAGTTAGATTATTAAATAAAAATAACTATTAACATAATTATAGTTATAATATTTAAACATTTAAACTGATACACACAATAATAAGAAAATATTCCATTTATTTTGGAAAAGGGTCTTTTTATACAAACATTTTGATTTTGTTTTATTTTTTATAACTCAGATTGTTGAGACAACTAAGGAAATGTCGAAAACTTATAATCATAATAATAATTATTATTATACACAAATATTAAAAATTTGGTATTAAAAACTCATTAAATTAAAATTTTTTTTTCATATTCATGGATTTATCAAAAATTACGGGGAATTAAAAAAAAAAAATTAGCTATTTCTCAGCTGTACATTAGGTGTTATGTAGCTATTATAGGTATGTTAAATTTAAATTCAATGCTATACTATCGTATTCGTATACAAAAAACGATTCTGAACGGATGGTCTGTCAGTCTACATCATTAAGTGTATTTCATGATATTTTTTTTGACGTAGCTATTAAAGTTATTTATTTTACTTGGTATACATTTTTAAAATGTTGCGAAATTCAAAAATATTGCATTTATCAAGTTATTAGTATTTAATTATCATAATAATATATATTTATATCATATTATTATATTATATCAACTTATATAACTCAAGATTTAATAACATCTTTCTGTAAACACAGTAACAGGAAAAAGATGCATAGTATAAATAGATAATATCTTAAAATAATTCAAAAATTTCATTATGTAATGCTTGTAGTAAAATTCATAATAATATGATATGCGTAAAAGATTTAAGTTTTCACAAAATATGTTTTTAAATTATAATAAAACAATTAATATTGTTATATTATTTATTGTCTAAATAAGTAATTTCGATCCACTTAAAATGTCTTTAAAGAATAATTATTCTTATTTATTTTTTAGAGTTTTGGATATTGATGCATTTTAATTGCCCAAAAAGATGATGACAGACAGAAAAAAAAGGTATTTCATTATAGGTAGGTACTTAATTACTTCATAATATCTATTTAAAGTATAACATAGTTAATTATACATACTTGAAATTTATTAATCAACTTTGAAATTATTTGTTTATTATTTGTAAATCTGAATATGTTTATCAGTAATATTTTCTTCTTAACTATTTGCGTAATTATAACGATTTTATAGATCAATGCAAATACGGATGTTATAGCAAGTATTAAAAACCATATCCATAATAATAAGTAAATTTTTTCGTTCAAAACGTTTTGAGAGAGAATACACATAGCATCTACGTCTTGAATAGTGCCAGATGGTCCATATTTGAAAAAATTACATTTTGTAATTCGAGGGAAAATAATTTCCATTGGATTTAAGTCGTTATTAGGATGTTGATAGTATTTTAATATTTTGATTCCATAAGTTAAAAATGATTCATTGAGAAACTTATGAGTGATGTAAATATTGAAAATAATGTTGAATATGTTTAATATTTCACAGAAAATATAACTAAATGCGTAAGTATTGTGAGTATGAAAGCTCTCAATGAAATATTGTACCTGTAATTTAAAATGTAATATTTTATTAAAAATATAAAATTTCAAATTATGCTTATTAAAATATTCACATTTTTTTTTATTTATTGAATCTTGAAAATTAGGGCGTTAAGTTACATTTTTTTAAAAATTATTCGTTGAATAATGATACAATTAATTATTATAACTTAGTTATAGATCTTAAGTCCACCAAGAAATTATATCTATGTATAAAAATATATATTTGAGATTCTTACGATGAAAAATATGATGGAATTAAAATAATTTATTATTTTATTATATTTATTTAAATAACAATTTAAACATTATAATAAGATTTAAGAATATAATTAAAATGCAAAGTAAAATATTAAGTATATTTTATGAAGTGTTGAGTAATAAAATAATGTAAAATTTAGTTAATTAAAATACTCAATACGTTATTCTTATGGATTAAATATATTCATGATTATAGATCTAAGTTTGTATTTGTTTTTACTTTTTTTATTTAAAATACAAACCAATCTATTTTGTTTTAAATGTCTTGTTTCATCAGAACCCACAAAAAGTCCATGCATATCACTTGCGATCATACGTATTTTTCCTCCTTCACATATTTTCCATATCCAATGGGGCACATAAAATGTAATAGCTTGAAAGAACAGCATAAATGGTACCCATTTATAGTATGAATGGGACCTAATATTTTTTTCGTTATTTTTTATTTTAAATAGATTCAAATCTGGTTTGTTATTATATGTGTATACATTCGACATCCAGCAATAACTATTTATAACTTTATGCATTTGTGTATTTTTTGATAAATTTGTCATGCATTGTATCGGATTTCCTTTATAAACATATATATATAAAATAAATAATGAATATTATATTAGTATTTATTTATTCTATTACTTAACAATATCCAACACATAGTAATCAACATACTTACCTATAATGGCTATAATATGTAAACAATTTTATTTTCACTAATTAACTAGAAATTTAGTTTACATTTTCTGAACATATCCATTTGACATAATTAGGGAGCAAACCTATGTTTTATAAGCTATATAGCTAGTATTATTAAAACACATAAAGTTATATAATATATTAAATTTTAATTAAGTTAAGATAAAAGAAAAACTTAAAAGATAGGTATAGGTATTTAAAATTAAAATAAAATTTCATAATTTAGTTGATACATGGTTTGTAAATAATTTAAAAATAACAAAATGTATATTATTCGTTCTTAAAAAAACTGTTAATGTAAATTAAAACATTGTAAAATCTATATCAGTCTATAGAGATAATTAATTCTTATATATTTATATAATGATTTAAATTATAAGTTATACTTAACAGCTTATAGTATAGCTTATAGTTATAGCTTAGTTAGCTGCTAACTAAGTTTTAATACTAAAATATTATATATAATATTATCTATGCTTATAGACTCTAATCTACACTATTTATACTATATTTTACAGACTAATATAAAAATCTCTAGCATAAGATAAGCAATTTCCACATACTATTCACACCTCTATTCCAGAATGAAATATCATTCCATTAAACTTTTCGGTAACCTTGTCAAACGTCTAAAACGTAAATTATCAAGAGATTTTCTTATATATATATCTTCATCCCTCTCTATTTTATGTAAATACAAATACTCATGTTCAAATTTAAAATACATAATATAAAAATTATTTTAGACCAAATTCACCAAAGATATTTTTAGTCATGCTATCAATTATGAATTATTATATACCATGTACTATACATTCATACACCTAGTGACTAGAAATGATTTGAATATTTAAATTACAATTATTCATATTTCATATTAAATTATATTAGTAAAATTAAGTACCTAAGATATCAAATAAATTTTTTTAATAAATTTAAAAAAAATTTAGGATTTAAGTTACCTTATCATCTGCCAATTAGCATATTAATATATCTACTAACTTTTCGGTTCTACATTTTTTACTTCTTGTAAATACTTAGCAGTAGTGTATTGGTATGCGGGTATACTCCGTATAATCATCAGCAGATTTTCGATTTTCAGCATATACCCAATGTAAAATATCATTTTATGGGGATACGCTCCTAAAATAACTTAAAAAGTGAAAACCAAATAAAACTTATTTCATAGTTCACAGGGAAAATTTTTTACAATATTTTAATGAATTATTTACCTTATTTATCAGTGTACGCTGTACTTACTGTATTTTAAAATAAATTTATTAAATAACATTTAATAAATTATCCTTATAAAGCATTCAGTTTTATAATTTAGAAAATAGTCATTTGAATTATCGACTAATGTACATTGATGTATGAATATATTAAAATGAAATTTTCAAAAGAATCATCTGTTTATAACAATAATTTACAGTAAAGTTTTATTTCCAAAGAGTATCTAAATATCATGCAATACTTAAGTACTTAAGTCTTGACTGTTAGAGCATTCGTTAAGAATTTACAAAATTGCATTGTCCTTATTCATTATGTGTATAGGTTAAGGTTTACTTATTTATTAATTTATAACAAAACTATAAATCGTAATAATACACAAAAAAAAAATTTAATTTAAAAATCGTTTATTGTTTTGAATTTTGAATATTACAATGACACAATGTTGAAATAAGATTATGTGTAATATATGATAACAATGTTTGCCGAACGAGTGGACATTGATGTTTAACATTACCGGTTTTTAATTTTACAGTAATACATACATTAGAAGTTAATAATTATAAACATGATGTAAGGGATTAAGTACATTTTTTCTAGCGTAACGACTAGCGAGAAAAAATTTTTTAGGTTGAATATACATATTTTAGTAGTGCGTATACTCATAAATATATTTACCAATACACCACTGATATTTAATACTTATATATATAATATCAGAAATTATGAAAAAGATTTATTTTATCTTTAAAAAGTTTAAACAAACAAAGGTATTAAGGTATCTGTTTTTTATGTTAAATTTTTAAAAAGAAATAAATCGAAAACTATAATTAATACTTATATATTATCTTATTGTACCTTTATTTACATACAATATTATAATAGTACAATTGATTTAAGTAATTTCTAACACGTGTATGATAAATAAACAATTATAAATGATAATAATAGTACCTATTTATGACAATAATAACTAAAAATAACGCCTTAATTTCTTTTTATACCGTTTGTATAAAATAATTTTATACCATATGTTTTATACTTTGTACCTTTAATACAAACTCACATTTCTATGTATTATTATTAATTTTAACTTTTTAAGACTAAAGCTACTATAATTTCTAAATCCTTGTACCTGTAAATATAACTTTATATTTAGATATATCATGTTAATATTATTGTTTTAACTGTTATTTTAGATTTTAAGCGAAACGATTAAGTTATTGTTCATATTGTTTATAGTCTTATAGGTATTTTTAAGATAATTTTATTTTTAATAAAATTAATCTAATTATTTTAATATTTTTTAAATAAATACTAACCTATTAAATTGATTGATGAAATCAATAGACAAAATGTTAATAAAATATTGGTGGTTAATTTGTAGTGGCATTGGAATATATAATCGTCGATCACAGGCTTATTATAACGTACTTTAAACGATTTTGCTATAGTATTAAATGCTGGGATGGGAATCATATCTTTTGATTAATATTTTATTTGTTTAGTTCTTTGTAAAATATATTTTTAGACAACTCCTGAAAATGTAAAACATCAATTATTAGATATAGATTGAAATATGTGTTATGAGTAAGTGGCTTATGTATGTGTCAGAATACAGATCAGAATATTGATACTAATTTAAATTTATAAAAGTATTGCTTACTACATATTTTATTACTCATAATTAATAAGTAATATATGGTTTTTCTATTTATAGTAGAGTTAAGTAAATTTTGAGCAGAGTGTTAAATTATTGATTTTATAATGATATTTTTTTTTTTTTTTGTTAATATAGTAGATAGATAATAAAAAAAAATGTTTCGATTTTTAACTTTGTTTTTTATAGAAAAATGTATTTAGTTTGTACTTTAAAGATGTCAACATTTTAAAATAATGTTAATATAATTGTGTTTTATACATAATACAATTTTCAAAATATTTTGAGCTATTGATAAACATTCTAAATTTTTAATTTTTTCGTTTGGTCGTAGCTTAAAAAATTGATAAAATAAATTAATCCATATAAGTTTATTTTAAAGATGTGTAAAAATATTTAAAGTATATATGTATAATTTATTTTTAAAGAATTTTAAGTTCAGATCTTGGAACAATTTGTGAAAATATATTTTTCAGTTGAAACTTTTTAAAATATACAACTTTTATGAATAAAACTTGAAAGTTAATTCAATTTCCTGATAACTAGTACATACTGAAATCAAAAAATTAAAAAAATGTGTTTAACCTATAATTTAATTTTCTAAAAATATTTAAAGTTCAAATTTGGATTAAACTTTATATTTAAGCTATGTACTAATGTACTCGTATAATAATATTCATTATTTAGTTAAATATTATATTTGTAGAAATATAGAACTTTAACGTTTCTATATTATTATATTTTATACACATAATGATATTTAAAAATGCAGCGTTTTCAGAAAAAATAAATTTAACATAACAATAAAAATATTATATGATATGATAAAATATAATTAAATTATTGAATTAAATGTGAAAAATATATTATTTTAACTTATTCGATGATTAGATAAAAATACCTACTAGTTAATGTATAGCAAAGCGGTTACTTATACTTTCTTTCTTTTTATTTTTTTGTTTTGACAGGTTATTTTGAAAAGTATAAAAAACTTACCAGTTTTTTGTAGCTAGATTATGGTTATAGTATAAAGGATTCAATAATAGGTTGTACAAATCAAGTAATAATTATTAATTACACAAAAAGTAAAATTTTAGTAAGAAAAAAATTTAAAAAAAAATTATAATTTAACGTAAAATATTTTAAGTGCCAAATTTAAATATATTTACGTGAAAATAAGAGGTTAACTTACACATTTAAAAGTAAGAAAAATAATAACATTTTATGGAATTGAAAGATTTCAAAGCGATATGTTTCATCAGAATATGAATATTTTATAAATTTAATGTAGTAATGTACTAACTCATAGATGTGCCTCACATTAAACAATAATGGTAGCCATGGACGCTTATTATTTTCTAAGTAAAGAATAAATAGTGTCACAGAGTTTCAAAATAATTTTATCTTCTCTTTGGTTTATAAGTTTTTTGTAAATTTTCCTAATTTTAATAACTTGTAAATTTTTCCGATGGTAAACTCTTCTGACTTTATTTCAGTACTATTTCAAGAAAATATTAAAAATGTTCATTTTCATAAAATATAAATTTAAATTTATAATACAATTATATTAATAAGCATAAGTAGAGAAAATAAGTACTTATTAGAAAAATATAAATTTAAATGTATTTGAAATGATTAACAAGAGTTGAGGATTTTCGAAGTTGAAGAAAATGCTGAAGTCCACATTGTTAGTGAATATGACGATAAATATCTGAAAAAAGTATAAAGTTTACTTTATAGTACAGCCATACTTGATTTTCCCACTTGATGGTAGTGTTGATTGTTTATGAAAAAAAAACAAATAACCAATACTTATTTGTCTGTTGATTAAAGCAATACTTTAAATCTGGTTGAATAATTAGCCAACATTCAAATATCTTTTGTTATACTGAACAATAATTATAAACTATAATTTAATTTTTATGAGTTATCATATTGCAAATTATATTATAGTTATACAGATAAGTGATAATTAGTACGACTGCTCATTTAAATAATTTATTTCCATCTAATCAAATTATAATTTGTGATTTATTTTTCATAAAATTAATATAAATCAAAATTATGTTATTGATATTACTATTAAAAATAATAGTGAATCATAGAAATAATAATTATTGTTTATTAGACAAATTTCATTATTTTTTTCAATTTTTACGGAGATTTTGTTAATCTTGTTAGTTGTCCATCTATAAACATCAAAAGCACAGAATCTTAGGTATAAATATACATATATGTAATTATTATACTAAAATAGTTGTGTATACAGCATTATAGTTACAGTAGTATTGTATTGTCCTCTGAAAAACAGGAGTAAAGGTCTAAACAAGACATTGCTTATAATAATATTATACTTGAATTATTTACGAAAATAAATTTAGAATTATATTTTATTGGTTAATGATTTTTGTAGGCAACATATGTTATTATAGTTTTAAACAATAAATATTTTTTTTTTAATAAATGATTATTAATAGTGATATTTTTGTAACTATATACATTATATAGCCTCGAGTTAGCGCCTACGTGTCACGTGATACTGCAATAAATTAATTCGTGCTCTTCAGCACGTGCTCTCGCAAGGTCCAAAATGGTTGCCTAATATTAATATAATATACATTACATATTATATTTTACATTGTACAATTCTGGGCACACCTAGAAAACAACAATAATTATTATTTTTATTTTACATTATCAAAATATTATAACTTATCGGAATAAAATGAATATGATATAATAACATTTCCTTTGTTTATTTATTGTTAATTCCATAACATGATCATTGATCGCCGCACTAACAGACCTTATCTTATTCTCAATACGTAAATAATCATTCATTCGAATAAATAATAGTACTTATGCGTTGAGATTTATGTTTATATTACCATTTATGTGTTTTAAAACATTTTTTGAATTTGAATTTATACAAACTACAATATTTTAAATTATATTTTTTATCATTACACCTAAACATTATAAAATATGAATTATTAGTGAATAAGTCATATTCTTGTTTTATTTTTTATATTGTTCTTAATGTGTATTGTATTAATGATTTGTTATCAATTGATGACGTATATTCTGTTATGATATTTTATTAGACACTGATTTCTATTATTCATATTAATATTAGTAATTAAACCAGTGACGATCTGCGCTTTGACCTAACCACCTGCAAATTCAAGTCAGTTATATTACTTTCAGAAATATAGGTAAGATTTAAAAGTTTATTATTATTAAAATATAAAGAATTTTAAGAAACACATGTGTTTTATGTATTTTTAGTAAAAATAATAGTGGTGACTTAATAAATAGTAATTTACTGTGCTAATTGTTTATTATTAAATTTTTTTTTTTTATTATTAATAGGTATCTTTATATTTAGAGTATGCCCATTATCATTTTACATTTAACATTAGTGCTTCATTTTTACAAACAAATATATTTATAATCATTAATCATATTCATTTATCAATTAGAACAGTAACAAAGAAATCTTAAAATTAAAAGTGATACAAAAAGATTATGTATCCATATAACAGTATAAGCATCGTTAAAACATAGATTTTTTGTTGAAAATATGTATTTGGAAAACTGTTTATTTTTTTCCATAACAAAAGAGAAATTGTTTATTATTTAATCGTTTAACTGCAGACTAAAGTATATAAATATTTTTATTCATATTATAGATCAATTATTTGTGATGAGCATATTCAGACATAATTATTTTTATCTATATTTTCTAACTAAATTAATAATATATGTGTTTTTTTTTTTTATGAAAATTAACATTTAAACAAATCTTATTATAACTTAAGCATTAGAGACACCTCTATAATAACTAAAAATAATTAAGTATTTTTAACATGTATTATAATTATATTTTTGAATTATTATTTATCGCTTTTCGGCCTATCGGCTAAGATCAAAGTGTGATAAAGAATTATTATTTTTTCATTAAAATAATATACGTACACTGAGTGCTATCCACTCACTTTTTTTCATTTTGTTCATTTCGAGTAAGTTAATATTGTATAATTATTATTGAATCACTATTAATTACAGTAATATGATCATCGATTACAATCAGAGAACTATTCTGATTGAAGCTCGATTTACGCAAAAATAATCAAAACCTTGTTTCCCAGTTTTTCAAGTATCTTTATTAACTTTAATAAAGTTCTAACTTAATTCAAGATTATCTGCAGAAGCATATTTCGAATATTAATTCAAATTACTTACACTTATTAAAGAACTGTAACCTATAAACTAAAATTAAATTTATTTTTAGTATAGGTACTTCACTTTAAAAATAGTATAAAATCATAGTTATGCTATAGTTAAAGGTTAAAGTATTAATTAGTAATTATGAGTTTATGACAATTAAAAATATTGTGTCTGAAAAATTATAAACTATGAACATATAAATTTCAATACATTTTGCGTGACTTAAAAATCACAAACTCCATAGTCGCTGAAGAATCTTCATCATATTTGTAACACGAAATTTAAGAAAAAACCTTGTGTACATTTAAATTTTGATAAGTATGTGCTAATTCAATTCAAATAATTGAATTTTTGAGTTGTAGGTACACCTTAAATAAAAATTAGTATAATAATAATATTTCAAAAGTGTATTTATTTTTTTATTTTTTAATTTAGAAACAAAAAAAAATATGATGATATTTAAGAGTTATTTACGAACTGTAAAAAAAGCAAAATTTTATTCAGTTATCTTAGCAATATTTGCACTCGTATTTTATTGTTTGAAGTCAAATAATCGAATTCCACACAAATCGGGTATGTTCTAAAATGTATAATATAGTAAAAAATCTTAACCAAATAACATGAAAATACAATACAATAAATATTAAAATGAATTTTTTTATGGATTTCAGATACTAAACATGCCAGACGTGTTCTATTATCAGTCAATAACACAACAAATCAAAATGAAAAATCGTTTTTTGAAGAAATTTTTATTTTTGAAGAACGCTATCTTACCATATTGTGTACTTCCGCTGTTGCTTTGTATTTATTTTTATTTTTAGGGGTAGTATGCAATCGTTATTTGGTTCCAAGCATTCATATAATTTCTCATAGTAAGTAAATAATATATTAATTTTTTATTTTTATTTCTTACAGAAAATAAAAAATAATACATTTTTTTTTTTTTTTTTTGTTAAACAAGTATGAAACTATTTGACTTTAATTATCAAAATTCATATTTTTAATATAACATTATACATTTCTATAAATATACTATTACACAAAGTTTCTTATCTGCTTGATAAAATTATTTATTTTTGTTGTTGCTAAAACATTGCTGTAAAAACCGAATTTTTTTTTTAATTATTCAGAACAATAATATGTAATAGATAAAATCAGTAATATATTGTACTACTGTTGTTTGATTATGAAAAAAAACACGTATCAATTTATTTAGACTTTGACTTTACAATATTTATAAAGTAATTAGCATATATCTTAGAAATACATTTTATGCGTTATATTGCATAACTGATAAAGTGATAGCAATAACTTTTTTAAGTAGTTCTAAACAGTTTCGCTTATTTTATATCTTAAAAACAATACAACTTAATAGACTTAAAATAATCACGATTATCTATTTAAAACATTTAAGCAATAATTTTATTTTATAAATAGACATTCACTATGATATTGTAATATTATTGTACTATTGTTTTTAAAACTATTATTAATTATCTTATTGGATCTTAATATAAAATTACATAAACGTGTTTATGATGTATTTACTAAAGTAAATATAAAAATACCTAAATTCAAAAGATGTAACAATATAATATTTGTAGTCAATAAATAAAATAGTTATTTATTTATTTAAGTAATAATATTCTCTGTTTTTATAATTTATTTATTTTTTTAATAAAATTAAATACAATTATAAAATAAATTATTGATAAAACTCACAATACAGCAAATTAGACTAAAATATAATATCGATATCATCGGTTATACATGTAAAATACCTACTATATAGTAGTTATTTGTAATCAATGACGATACATAGGTAATAAAAAAATTGTATTTAAATACTGCAGAAATGTATTTATTTTAGAAGTACATTCATAAATCATTATCATTATAATTTATACTAGGTACTAAGAAATTCATTGATTGACTATTCCTGCATGTATTAAATAGAATAAATCAGATTAAAATTTAAACGTTTTTTTTAAAACACTTAATCATTATTATTGTTTCCAACCATTCAGACAATTTAGAGAGTCGGTGTATAACAAATTCTACTGGGATAAATTATTTTAATGGCAAATCATATAGGTATTAATTAGTAATTTTGGCTAAGATTAAAAGAAAAAATAGTGGGTACAAATAATTAATGATTTTTGTGCCTTTATTTAATTTAATACGGTTTTAAAATAAAATTAATATTTATGCATTTTTTCCTTCAAAAAAGTAGCATTGCTATAATTAGGTACTCCTTAATATTGATCATTAGAATAAATGTATTACATTTGAATTAATTGATAAATTATTGCATACGAAAAAAATTCTGGGTAGAGTTGGCTTTATATTTCTAAGGATATTTTATTGGTTATAAATTTAAAAATATTGCATACATTTTATTATTAGTCATTAATTACATAATATATAATATACATAATTTATTTATACGCATAATATTTATAGCTTAAAATTAGTCAATATTTAATATTTTTTTTTCTTAATGTAATTGTGTATAGAAATAAGTAATTGGAGTGATGTAAGAATATTGGACCAATATTTTTCAAGACTTTAGGTTAGTTTATGCAACATGCCTGCAATATAGTAACAAAAACATTAAAGGAAAAATTATTGTTGCACGTTTAAATATTTAATTTTGACTAAATTCAAGTAGATACTTTTAAAAGTTAATATAATCTAACATTAAATTGTTTTAAATAATTTTACAAACAAAACTTATCGCATTATTGTATTAAATGTTCAAATTTTAGATAATTAAATAATTAAAATTTTTATGAATTTATATTTAGATAATTAGATACAAAACAATTTACAAATGTTTATGGTATTGAAGAATTTCATTAATAATCATTGAATTTAAAAAAATAAATAGCACAAATATTATATCATGCCTAGAAAATGCTAAAATAAATATTTGATGAATATTTTAAGTACTTATTTAAATTTTAAGGATTGAAAATTATTAAATAACTAATATAACAAGTATTATGTAAAATATATTCTAGTTTTTTTTTAATTTTTCTGATTACTTTGAAAATTACAGTTAATTTTTATTTTTTGAACCTCATAGTGTCTATTGTATTCTTCATGCTATACCAGCAACCACGTTAAACTTGAAAATGAAAGTTTGTTTTTTATCAAAAACACATTGTTATTATAAAAATATTACGGTTATCGATGCTATGCTCAGAATCTAAAATGTATTACAAATTAACAAATTTGTGTTTAATCAGAAATTTATCAGAAATTTTTTTGATAAGTCTATTACCATAGAATAACTGAAATGATTTCATGGCTTTTATTAAAATTACTTTCTAAATACCCGCGTCATCTTCAATTGTATCGTATTGTATATCACAAGTATCTAATAGATATATCATAAATGCATCTTACCATAAGCCAAATTAATTAAACCGTACATCATTATCAATGTTTGATTTTTAAACAGTAAAACATATTGTAATTCAAATTTCAATAGAGTGAAGAAGATTACCTTTAAACAATGTTTATTTACAATTAAAAAATTTTTAGATTTAACAAATAAAAGTGTAATAAAAAATACCAAAATTCTATGTAGGAACTTAGCTTTAATTTATTAGAAGTATAATTTAAAAATGAAATATATTAATTTAATCTTAAGTAGTGTTTATTGTGAAATAATTACTTTAAATATAACTAATTAGATACAATAGTGTTCATATGATGTGATTTTACATTATTTTTAATAATTTTTAAGGGATGAAGTTGAGTCAGGATGTTGCGGGAGCGTCTGTAATGGCTGCAGCAGTAGCATGTCCCGAACTATTTGTCAATATACTAGCTACGTTCTTTACAGAAGGCGATGTCGGAATCGGCACTGTAGTCGGCACTGGCTTATTTAATATACTCTTGGTTCCTGGACTTTGTGTACTTATGGCATATCAAGAGGTATTTGTTTTTTTTTAGTAGTCTGCGCAAAACTATAAATTATGAATTCTAATACCTTGATACCATACAATTTAATAATACAATACGTACTAAAAAAGATATAAATTAGAATTAAGAAGATAATTAGTGCTAATAAAATGTAATGAAATATTGTTTGTAGGTCATACACTTAGAAATTTGGCCCATTACTCGTGATGTATTGATGTATCTTTTAACTATATCATTATTAGTTTGGTCATTGGCTGATAACAAAGTTTATGCTTACGAAGCATTTATATTAATTATAACTTACGCGGTATATTTATTAAGTAAGTAATCTATTTTTTCTTATTTTTGTGGCTGTCAATAATTCCCAACAGTTCTCTCTTATAGCTCATATTTTGAAAAAATATTTAAATATATTTTTCATCAAAAGAACAAAGTTTTTGAAGGATGCAGTGAAAGTCAGCCGATACTTCCTCTAAATGGTAAATTGGCATGAGAAGTTTGTAGATGAACAGACAAACAGTAATAATATAAAAATGAGTACATATATATATAGATAAGTATGTATGTTAATAACTTTTAGGAGTTGCAGAGAATGGATTTATTGTGCAGGAGCATATTATTTTGCCCAAATGGAAGGACAGACTTCGTGATAAACTATTAAATATCAAAGAATTAGTAGTATGGCCTATAGTCTTAATTTTAAAAGTGACTATTCCTAGCTGTGATAGTTTAGATAGATTATTTTGGATACCTATTACTATGTTTATGTGTATATTTTGGATTGGATGTGGATCGTATTTCATTGTAGAATTGATTACAATTATAGGTAAGCATTGTATAGAAAAACCACTAAGATAATATAATATTATTAAACATAAATATTGTTATTTTTTAAATAAAAATAAAAGCATAAATAATAAAAAAAAATTACCTACATTAAACTATTAAAAAGTTAGTTTTAAACTGTTCATAATCCTAAATAAATTATTTAGGTCTTAGTAATACAACTATAAATTTGATTAACATAAAACTAAATAAATTTTAAAGGGGTATTCTCTTCGGCACAGTATAATTTATCATACTATATTGTAGCGGTTCCCAGCGTAAAATCACACCTATATACGCATGTAAATTAATGTAAGTTTATACAATGTGCACATACCTACGTCAGTTATTAGGAAAATATACTTGTCATTCTGTATAAAAATAATTAAAAAAATAATGGCTTAAAAAATCTTTATTGAATCTAATCACAAGTTAAACAATTTAATGAGATTTTTGACATTGCTTGTCCTCCACGAAAAAATTTATATCTAAATTAAAACTGGATAGTTTTAGCCTTAAATTTCTCTCAAAATTTTTTTTATTCTTTTATTTATTAATAAAAAAAAAAAAAAAATTAAGTAGAAAAAGCTTGTTCACACAAATAAATTGTCGAAAAACCCATCAAGTTTCTCAATGCAATTTTGGTAATAAAGATATGTTAATTTATAGGTAATAATACATATTATTTAACTAAAAACATAGACTTTAGTAATTTTAATATTAAATGACCCACGGTCTAAGGATTGAAAAATGCTGTTATATTGTATACTATATAATTGAGTCAATTGTGAGTTATGAAAGCCATTGCAAGGCGTTTTAAACTAAGATAGTATTTTATTGTTTTCAGAAATGTTTTATCATTATTAATTATGAATGCAACTTTTTGATAGTTAATTTTGATAACTTTTATATGATTAATTCGATTTGGGTTTGAATAGATACTCTATAACACTATAATAGTACAAAATTACTTATTTATAAATGTTATTAATCAGATAAATTATTAATATAATAAATATTAAAATTATTTTTAGGAAATGAATTCTCAATTCCTGATTCAGTTATGGGAATTACACTATTAGCAATTGGTATGAGTGTACCCGAAATGGTATCTAGTATAGCAGTTGCGAGACAAGGTTTAATAAATTATGAAATATACAACACGATCTGTAGGAAATAAATGTATAATTTTAATTTTAGGACAAGGTACTATGGCTTTATGTACCGCACTTAGTTCATCAACATTTGATGTTTTAATTTGTTTGGGTGTTCCATGGTTTATAAAAGCTATGTGGTTCCATAAGGAAAACTCGAGCGCATCCATAAATGTTCACTCAAAAAGTCTTGATGATAGTGCAATAGCTGTGATGTTGAGTACAATTGGTTTTATGATATTGATGTACGTTAAAACATTTTCATTAACTAAAAAAGTATGTATAATGTTTTTTTTTTTATTTATGGTTTAAATTTTAATAACTTATATAATTTTAATTGGTGTACTGTATGTTTGAGATTTTTTTTATGAAACAACTCTAAACTTAAAATAAACTCCAAAAAATTTCTATTTGACATAGTTGTATATAGTAATAATAGTAAATAATTAATTAAACATCATATTTATTCTTCGTTTAAAAATTTTAAATGTATAATATTAGTTATCCGAAAATTTAAAAAAATAAATAAGTTTTATCTGTAAAATTTTATTAATCAAAAACATTGTAACAAAAAATACTATTAAACAATTTAATTTTCAAACTTCTGTCCTAGTAAGATAGATGTATTTTCATTATTAACTCGGATTGATTTCTGAAATTTTACATTTTCCAAACTAGACGCACTTTCTATTTCATCATCAGATATTATTCTTCATGAAATTATTAATACAAAATGTTTTTTATCCTGACGAATACAATTTGTTAGAGAAATATCATTTTATAATACCATAGTAAAGGTGAGTAGTAGGTTATAAAAATTATAAAAATACTGTTGCTTAATTGAATTAAATTATATAGGTATAGCAATATCAAGTAAAAAAGTGTCTTCATTGGGTAGCTTTATTTTATCAACTAATTCATGTTAACCATATACTATAAAATAGCAAGGCTCAAAACCTTATTGTTTATTTATTTATTTTTTAAATGTATTTGTTTAAAAAAAAAAAAGGCAACCAATGATCATAACTAAAAACATATAATTTGAAACATAAGAAATTATCTTTTTAGATTTTTGTGTTGAATGTTATATATCATCCTAGTATTTGATGACTTAATAATAGTTTTAATAAAAATACTTGCTAAAACGTTTTAAATACTCATGTTGTCAAAAAGAAAATAACATTTTTTTTTTTAATTTTTTAGTCAGGTGGATTTCTTGTTTTTATTTGGTTATTCATTTGTTCAGCCATGGTGTACAATGAATATGCAACGCACTGAGAACAATTTGTGAAGCTTAATTGCTCAATCATTTTGCGTGAGTTGATGAACAATGACATATAAATGGTTGATGCCAACGTTGAAATGAGCAGCGGATTATTGATTTTGTTTCTGAAGACTGAAATATCAGTACCTATTTTTGATCATAAGTCAGAAAGACGGAACCGTCTTATCTTGTAGAAATAGTTAAGACAATTTTAATGTTGAAATAAATAAGTACCTATTGTATAATAATATCGTGTATGTTATTAAATAGTTTATAAATTTATAATAATGTGCTGTGATTAGACATATTACATATACTTGTGTTAGTTAAAATTATTGAAAGGAACTTCTATTAAATATAGCTTATGTATACCTCAGTTCATATTATATGTTTAAAATTATTTTTTTTATTTTTAATATTGAAAATATAGTTTTATGTATAACATTTTCTATTTTGTAAATGATTTAAAATTGAAAATAAGTTTTAATTTAAGTCATAACAATGAAATATATAAGTTATATGTCAAATATTTAAACTAAATAATATACATAACCTTTGTTAGACATATCCAGTTATAGTTAATTAAAGATATAAAATCAAGCAATTAGACCAGATTGAATTAACTATCTTTGATTGAGCGATATTTATCATACATTTTGTTATATATTTCAATTTTATTTTGTATAAATTAATTAACCTTCACTGTGATTTAAAAACCTATGAATGCCAATTTTGATATCTGTATAATACGTATCAATTTTCCTCACCCCACCTAACTATGTTTTTAAGATTCAATAATCTGTTGGATACTTTTAAAATGATTTGTCAATATTAGTAATAATAAATTTTTTTATCAAATATTATTGAATAACAACCTATACTTTACTATTTTTAAGTTTTCAATATTTTATTAATTTTTAAAAATCATAATGTCTATGTATCTTGTATTGAATTTTTTATTTAGTTACAATAAACTGTTTAAAATAAACAATTACTTATATAATATGATAAACAAATATTTTAGCTATTGATTAATAAGTATCTTAAAATTGTAAAAATCATTTTGATTATTTTCTTTAAAAATCCCTGAAATTTTTAAAATAATTTTGGTAGTATATTTAAGTCACTAAATGATGGCTTGTAGATAAATTTAACTAACTCGCAATCAAGAATTTAATTTTTTTAATTAATATTTTTGACGGCGAATTAAATTATGTAATTATTATATTTTTTATTTTGAATTTGCTCTTTTTGAATAATCATGTATATTAGGTTTTGATGACTCCTAAAACTTTCTTAGTTCTTAATTTACCATATTAAAATATTAATTGATGATTTTTGTGTTAAAGTTCTTAAGTGTTAGAAAATTAATATTATTATAAATAAAAATTATTTTTCTTTTTAAGTTATAATTTAATTAATTAAAAATTTTTAATTTTTTTTTTTTTATAATTATCATTTTTACATGTACAATATTAAAATTAAAAGATAATTTAAGCAGTATATCATAATATTAAAACATAATATTGTAGTTTTAACTTTTATAAAAATTGTAACATGACTATGTTTTCTTATGTCAAAGAGAGCTTAAAATAATAATAATAATTAAAAAAAAAACATTTCATTTTATTATGTATAATTACAATTACTAGCATTCAGTTTTCATGTTTTATGTTATAATTATGAACCTAAAAATAAGTTTACAAATAATTATATACATAGCTTACTTAATGTAATATTACGTTTTTGCGCTTTTATTAAATTCCCCCCGTCTCGTAAAAATAGCTACTTAAATAGGCACTCAAATTTTATTCCATTCATATTTTTCGGAACACTTGTTACTGAAATGATTAACACTGACAGTTTTAAAATTTCAATTAAAATAATAATTTAATAATTCGAAAAGTCTATTTAATTTAGTAAGCTATATAAACTTTGAGAACTTATAAAAGATGATTAATGGTAACAAATTCATTTTTTTTATTATAAGTGTTACAACATTTATAATAACTCTAAAACAATTGAGATAGTTGAATGCATTTTTTAAATGTATACTTTGGTCTAGTGACTACTTAGTACAAGTTACAACTAGACAAATAGACAAAAAAAAAAATAAATGTATATAATGATGAAATATTACAATAATTATAATCATTATATAACCAATGAACCTGCAGTGCTGCATTTTCTATTGTGAGTAATACGCATAATTAAAATATAAATATTTGTATAGAAGAAGAGAGTGCAATAAATTGTTTTTGAAGTGGCTTATTTAATGGTGAGTATATTAATTTATTGTGATCCTCAGGTTAATTATTCAAGATAGTAGTAAATTTTTGTCTTATATTAAAACTGATAATGTAATATGTAATATCCTTAGTAGAACAAGTAAGCTAATAAGTAATTACAAATATTATATATTATAAAACAAAAACGAGCATTATCACTAGGTTTAGGGATTTCTAAAGAAGAAAGAATCTTTTAATATAACAGTAGACAGCATTATTTACATAGTTACTATATGAATATGAAATTTTTTATACTAAGCCACTAAGTTATATCTTAAAGAAAGATTTTAAAATTCAAATTTGTCTAAAACTTTGGATTTTTTAATTTCCTATTGATTGATAATTTATATGTATATTCGTTTATAAAAGTATAAAATTTTTTAAATTACCATTAATTAAATCAATTTATAGTAATAAGGGGGTGTTTAGAATTGATAGGATACTTTCCAATAATTTTCAAAACAATCGGGAAAAACTAAATAAAGTTTATGAAAAAACAGAAATAATTACATAATACCAGTTTTTAACAAAATGTTCTTTACAATTAAAAAATAAATAATCCAAATTTAACACATCTATTTTAGTGATTTCTCAGTGATGAGCTACTCATTTCACATCTGTCGTGCAATGTTATATAATTACAAAACCGCATAAACAGCAGTTTAACCTTTAATTTCTTTATGTTTTTTTGTTTATTTTATAATAGTTCTTACTCTCTTAGTACCCAATGTATTATTGTTATATAATATAAGAATGCGTGATACTTATATATCATTGAGTTATTGAATTAAACTTAAACTTGAATCGAGTATTATTGTAATTATTACTTTTTTACATTGAAATATCTAATAAAATAGTTTTTGGTGTACTGCAAGTCAGCAAAGTATTATCGATATTCAAAACGAATACTGAAATAACACTGTGTGAAATGTTAAAAAATAAAACAATATTAAAAGTAACGTAGCCTGTAGGTATCTATTTTATTTTTAAAATGTACCTGTACATATTTTTATTTTACTAACATAAACATATTCCCATTAATAATGCATGTATTTATGTTTTAACATTAAATTTTGGATCAACTTTTCTAGAAAATATTTTTGATTACTGTATTCTAAATTCTAATTTCTAGTACAGCAATAAAAATAGTGTACCAATGTGTCATTAATTATTACATATGATTATAGTCTATCGTATATATTATATTTGTTATAAGTACTAACTGTTGTAAGTCATGGTAAAATTCAGCTCAGTAGATTCGACTACCATTTAACCAAAAATCCTCTGATGTTAAAAACCAATGATGATCTTTTTAAGTTTAAAACGTTAAATACTAATATGGGAAATTTTTGGGTACTACTGAGAAATAAGGTGAGAATATCTTTGTAAATACTATTTTCGATAAAATATATTTTTATAATGTAAATAATAAAATGTCTTTCTTTGATCATAACTACAAAATTATAGCTTTTATAACGATTTAATATGTTTAATGTGTTCTATCCAAAATAAATTCAAATATTCTTTATTAATAATAAAAAAATTCTAACAGTAGGTATTTAAAAAAAAAAAAACAACACACAAGTAATTATAATCATTACAATGTACATATAGCTAACTGATAAAAACTGATTATTTCATAAGAATAGAATTATATAATTTAAATATAATTATGGTTATAGAATAACATTTATGGTAAATCGTAATTATTATTGATGATATTATTATAATAATAACTTTATTACGGAAGTAAATTTCAATTTAATTTTTACAGTGACAGTTAGTAGAATTGTGATACAGCTAAAATTAAATGATAATATGTAATAATATATATTAATAAATTTACAATATAAGCACTTATATGAATATATAAAAACAATAAATTATGTAAAATTCATTAAAAATATTGGGAACTACAGTATTAATATCGAAGTTATTAACTATCATATTTAAATAAGTATTAAGTATTTAATAACAATATAAAGCGATTAAAATAAACTAATAATACTAAAAAAACTAGGAAATATTTTATTGTATGTATTATTTATTTAACAGGTTAAACCATACATATTTAAGATTTTAATATAATAAAAAAATAATAGAAACTTAATTTTAACGAAAATAAAAAAATTTACAACGCGTATTTTTATATTATTATAAGCAAATGTATTGAATTAATAAACTGGAGAAGTTAGTTTGCTGTGTAGTATATAGGTGTACGTATATATATACCTTTTCATTTTGAATCTCACTGACAGATAATACTACTACCAAACTGTTTTTTTATTAACTTAAAAGCCAATATTAACATATCATAGAACGATATGAATAGGTTTTCGGTATAAAAAATTAATTTTTGTATCCTAAAATAATGTTATAAAATGTTAACATAAACGCTTTAATATTGTGTATTTTTAATATTTTTTTAATTCTGGTATGATTTTTTTATTAGAAATTTGTATTTATACTTGTAAATAATTATAATGATTATTTATAACTATTATATTTTCTTAATTTTATTGTCTCTCAATATAGAACCACCAGGTTTATTACTATATTGTATATATTTACACTAAGAATAAATTATACTTTAGTTTCACCAATCACTAAAATGATGTTATTAGTGAACGAAACAAAAATTGAATTATTTAACTTTTCTTCTTTGGAATTAATTATGTTAATATAATTTTTTGCATGTATATATGTTTGTTTTATAAGTAATTTATTATAATTTATATGACTATTAATGTTTTTATTATTATAAACGAGTATATATAGTACTTGGATCTCATGATCCATTAAAATTTTAAATGAATAAGAAGGTTTATGGATGGAAAGATTGAAATAATTTGAAGTTAGTTGATTTGTTAGATTTTCAGCGGTGAATTTCATTAAAAAAATCTAAGGACAAACAAACTGTTTTTTAATTAAGATTTTATTTTCAATCGAAATGTTTGAAATAGTTTTAGAAACATTATTTTTGAAATACATAGTAAAAGATTGTAGCATTTTTAATGATAAAAATATAAATACATTTTCAGTTCGATAAAAAAAAAAAAAAATAGATATTATGTGTTTTATAACTTTGATAGAATATTTTTGAATATTTACAGTGATTTATGCAGTCTTAATCTTTATTTTTTTCGTTCTATAACAGTTTTAATACTTTTTACTAATAATTACTATTATCGTAAAATTATAAACATTAATTTAACTTGAAGATGGTTATAATGTTTTGACTTAAACTTACAAGTAATAATAGAACATATTTATGTATTTAAGTGTAAAAACAGCGTGTGTGTGTATATATATATATATATGGTTATTTGGGATTCAGGTGTTCAAGTAATTTGGTGGTGTTTGAGTAACATAATATAATCATTAATCAATCTACACTAAATATTGATGATTAAATGGTGAATAAATAATCAAAATTACTTATAAGATTTTTATTTTAATGCTATACTACACAATAATATGTACTGTGCTTATTTAATTGGAATAAATTATACTTTTATACGAGTATATTATGACTAAATGATTAATATACGTATTATGTTATATGTTGTAATTAACTAAGCCAATATATATATGTATATACATATATTGTATAGAATAATTTAAAAAAAAAAAGTTCAATTTAATAAAAACAAATTATGAAATGAAAACAGAATAAAAAAAACAAATAATTTCGTAACAAAACGTATTGACAATTGTTTACATGAGTAAAAGTATGAGTATGCGGTTCTTTGTTTGTGATTAGGTAGGTAGGTATATTTCCAAACTTTAGGTTTGTCTTCTGTTTCTAGTATTAAAAACCTATAATTATTAATAAATTTAATATTCTGCATAAAAAAATACGGAAGTTTAGTAATAAATAAATCGTTAAAAACAATTTAACAATTTAAAAAGTAGAAGACAAAAATGAATAATCATCAAGTATAATCTATGTTCACAATTATTGAGTTGATTTATTACCATAAAGAATACTTTGTCAATGATATTGATTGATAGGCGTGAGATTAACTCTAAAATGTAATAATTATAGAATAATTTAGGTACAATGAAATTAATGATTTTTTTTTTTTTAAAACTTACATATTTTTCAATAATTTTTCATTATTAGAGATTTCTTATTAATAAATTAATATTTAAAATCGAATAAATATCTGATCTAATACAGAATACAAAAATATAGAATAATATTATCGACCTTCATAATAGTAAGGTTTTAAATTATGAAAGAGTTGCTCATAAAAACATAAGATAGGTTAGGTTAAGTTACTCAACTGGTATTCAACAGTACATAACATTATAATATGATGTGGTTGACTACATACTTATTTTATTATACTATTATGTCTAATAAATTTTCTAACTTATTCTAAGGATAATAATTGATATAGTGATACATAGTTGATTTTTTTAGGATGAAGCCATAATTTCAGGATATTTTTAATAAGCGCAATTAATTTGTTTTAAAAGATAAATAATCTCGTATTCAAAGTTTAAGCTTCGAGCAACATTTGATTATACATAATTGCAAAATTTTAATTTTTTTCCTTAACCCTTCATAAGCATTAGAAAATAGATTGTATATTTTTTATCTTTGTCTTATTTAATAAAACGTTATATTTACATGTCTTATATCCATCTAATTAATATATAATATATTATCAAACTTTTTTTTAAATATTTTAAATTTGAAGCAAGTTTTAAGAACTTTAAAATTATCAACAATATTACATAAGCTATTTCAAAATATTATAAATAAAAGAATAAATTGTACCCTTCTCAACGTAAAATTTGATGAGTTATACTTTAATAAGACAGAATACAATGTTCTCTTAAAAACAATAATTTATTTGCAAATCACCTTTGAAACATATTGATATAACAATAACTATAAATTCAGATAAAAATTTTATTAAGTTAACCATTGAATTAATTCTATACTTTATATTCGTATTCCTATATGTTTAATTTGGTTATTATATATGAATAATATAATTTTAAAAAATATTCATCTACATAGTTATTTATTAGCCTTATGCTTAAATGTGTAGGCTAGTACAGCTAAATTTAAACTTTGAAACTGGAATATTGGACATAATAAATAAAAAAATAGATATTGAGATTACTTGACCAAAAGCATAATCTTAATTCAGTAATAAACTCAATATAAACTATAGCTAATTATACTTTTACCACTAAATAGTTAGTAATAAAATGTTTCTTAATATTTCTGAAATAAGAAATAATGAGATCTGAATAGTGACTGTTTTAACAGTTTTTATCATCAATGTAATATAATTTTGGTATAATAAATAAAATATGCAGCATTTGTGTATTATTATTTACTACCTATTTTAAGATAAAATAATAAACCTACAATAAATTAATTACACAGTTTTTATTTGCTTTAACGCTATAGTTTTATCTTACATTCATTATATAGCTGTTCAAAGTCTATTTAAATGTTTAAGGTACATAAGATAACTTATACGTTTTTGGAAGAATAAAATATTTTATATAATATAATATTAAACAAAGATGTTTTATATAATGTAATAATCCGATTTAATGATAAATCATATTAAGTAAAACAGTATAATTAGATAATAATCAACATGTATCTACGAACAAACAATATTTATTTAACAAATGATAATTTGGAACATTTACATGTTGTAAATAATATAGAATATTTAGGTACTTTATTTATACTTATATGATAATTAAAAATATGTATGTAAGTCAAAACGATTTTAGTTTAAATTTTTAAGCAATGTACTCGTATAGTCATTAATAATCATTATTTAACAGATTTTAAAATTTAAGAAGGAAGAAAATTTATCAAATAATACAAAATTGAAAATAAATTACCTGTATATGATATGAGTTAATTAGATAAACAATCATATAATGTTAAAGTGGATTTTTTACAATGTCATAAAAAAATTTAAAAAATGAGAGTAATAAAGGTGATATGTTGTCACGATGAGTCAAATGGCTTGAAATCTTCAGATGTTAATAAAACAAAAAATTCTCTATTTTTATTTAAGTGTCTCGGATAAATAATTGGCACATCACTTTTCGATAATCATCATAAATTATAATACATAAAAACTAATTATATTTTGTCGGTTTTAAAGTTATAATAAATACATTTTATAAATAAAATATAAAAAAAAATATAAAGAAGTACATTTAAATTTATTCATTTGCTTATATCCCAAAATACTAATTTGTCAAGAAATTGGAATAATTATATTGAAAATTTACTAATATTATCAAAAATAAAAGTTGTCGCCATCTATTATATTATTTTTTAGATTAGAGATACTGATCAGATATCCTAAAAACGTATGTAAAGTCTTATTGTTTGGATACATTAATATTCTAGTCATTGTCTATTGTTAGATTAACAGTTAAAAAAATACGTTTTGTCAAAGGATGTTTTTCTATATGGTAGTAAACTTTGTTGAATCTAGTCAAACATAATTTTATTAATAATGTCACGATTATTAGCTTACTAATGAAAACATATGAGCAAGTCGTTATTAATTTTTCCTGGCTTTTGAAATAAAATGATTACATTTTAACATGTATTGAAAAAAACTCTTGAAAATATATTTAAATTATAAATTTTTATGTAGTTTCTTATATGGTTTATTCGTGCAAGTTGTCTAAAGATAAATTACAAAACAAAAAATTACTTTAATAACATTTAAATGAGTAACATTGCGTCAAGTGTTTTAGCGTCATAAAATAAAACCAATTAATTTTTTTCAGTAGTTAAATAGTCTTAAACTTAAAGCTTAATGAAGGGTTAATCTTATACATACAAAAGAAAGATTATGAACAAAACTTAAAATTAATTTATTTCATTTTTTTATATAAAAATTATATATATTATGAATAATATTTATACGTAGTATTACGCTTTTAATATTTTCCTTAGAAATCGATTAAAAATACCAAAATTCGATTGAAACTATTTTTTGTGTGTTTTTCTTTTTTTTTCAGAAATATATTTATTTATTTACTAACATAATATTTATTATTAATTGTATGATATCTACTAAAATATCATGATATTCATAATATAATAATTAAAAATAAATAATAATTATTTAACTTCATTCTAGCCATGTATGAAGTTCATAATTGCACAAGCGTTAATTACAATATATATTGACACAGAATGAACTATAATTTTATATGTAAGCCAATTAGCGTGATGTTAAAATATAATTCAAATTAGGTAGGTATGTTTCAAATAAAAAAAATATTTTTTGTAATTTCAGAATACTTTATGTAATGTAATGATCATTACATCAATTTATTTTACTGCTTTTTATCAGCCTTGATTATAAGTAATAATCAGAGCAAACAATAACATATTATATACCTTATATATTTTAACTTATAAAATTATATAATATATGCATTTAATTTATTTTATATTCAAATATTGAATATAATAGGCTTATCTTTAACAATAATCTATATCAATATATAGTTAACAAGAGATAAGCTGAGAGTGGTTCCAGCTACTACTGACTAGTTAATTTGTTTTCAAAGTGTCAGATAATATAGTTAATAATGTTTGGCTACCATTAACTTCGCTAACCTACTATCATAGCATAGTTACGCATTATGTAATACATTTTAATAATACTGTCATTTAAAAATATAACTTTTTTGTTGATAAAACACTGTTATTTTAAATAGTGTATTAAGTACGAGATAAGTACGTACTGTGATATCACTAATGATATAATTAATAATGCGTAAAAGCAATAAGTTAATAAAACTTGAAGCTTAAGATTTAAGACTAAGTATAGCATATATAATGAATAAGCCAAGTGATTATATTATGCAGAAAGTACAGAAGATTATATTATTACATTTTTGAAAATAAATATTTATGTTAAATTGAAAATTTTTATTCAAATTCGAGAAATAAAATATTTTTTAAATTTAATCTACATTATGTATGACTGTTTAGTTTGTAAAAGTAGCTTTAATTTTCATCTATTACTTCCATTAGTTAGTTTATTAATATTATGATTACAAAAATAATATAATAATCATTTAATCTGTAATTCGTTTCTTTAATATATTTAATATTAAAGAAATTAGATCATTATAGATTTTTGATCAATTAAGTTCATCCTCTGAACTTATACTAGGTTCCATTCATAACTTCTTAAAGAGTTATTTGTCACTTGTTTTAAATAAAAAATAAAAATTGATTGTTGTAATAATTTAAGATCCATTTATTTTTAATTTCACGGTAAATTATCAAAATTCATATATTCATGTATACTTAATCATTATGTGATATTCATAATTTTATTCACTGATTTTTAGTATAATAATTATAAGGTTTATATTCATATAGGTATAACATTAAATTTACTATTATATTTAAAAATGTATTAAAATTTGTTTATAATCTAACTACTAATATTATCTAGGTTAGCTAAGCTTATATATATATATATTTTTTTTTAATCTAAATAATGCATTAAATACTTAAATAAATTATAATTTATTTAGTTCTTAATCTCATTTACATTTAAGACATGTTTAATAAATTCTGATAAATTTTGCTATACAAATAATTCATATTAATGCACAAATATGAATGTTGTATCTGTTAAATCTAAAAAATCAGGATTTTTAAGTAAATATTCATTTTTATTTCAAATGCGAATGATAGATATGTTTTTATTCTTTTGAGAATTAGTTTTTGAAACAAACTATATAAATTATTACAATGCAATAAATTTAGTTTAAAATGTTTATTACAATTTAAAGTGTTTATAGTTGTTAAAATCACTTGAAGTAGGTACTAATAAGATAAAAAAATATTTTAATCAATGCATACATTTTTTAATATTGATCTAATGCAAGCTCGTCAAATACGCTGCGAGCAATTCATTTTTATGCAGTTCTAGCCGCATTGAAAAGTAAAGTGTGATCCAAATCAAAAAATAATAAAAATAATAAACATATATTAAATTTATATTTATATTTTCTATACGTTTAGAATGTTGTTAACTATATTATTTCAAATCCAACACATTAATATTATTATATTGTATTATATAACACATACATATTATTTTCTATGATACTATCGGTAAAAACAGATAATATTGATAGTTGTTGTAAATATTGTACTTCATATAGCATACCTTTTTTTAATATTTATCTAGTTTTTTAGTATTTTGTTAAACATTCATGCGTTTGAACGTATATTTTTTATTTTGTGTTAATTGTTAAATACATACGTAAATTTGTAAATTTGTAGTTAAATAATTATGTTTCTATCAAAGTGGAGTAATAATACTTGTAAATGAAAAATGACTGATTAACATAAAATTTTTCAATAAGGATGAGAATATTGCAATATTTTTGGTATCAAATAAGTTTTAAAATAATTTGTTTGATATGCAGTAATGGTGTTATACATGTGTCTCGAATTTATGAAATATTAACTGTCACTACGATCAACATAAATAAAAACTTGCCAGTATGATAGATCAATGAACAGAGATAAATTAAATTAATTAAAACAACAGAAACAACTGTTTACTAAAATATCACAAGAAAGCGAAGCTAAAGTACACACAAGTTACGTTTGTCAGATTTAATCGCTAGTCATTCAAAATCATTCATTAAAGGTGGTATTTTAAAAACTGAAAAAATTGTTTAGTCGGGAAATATAAAATCTTTTCAAAATACTTAATGGTCTCGAATCGTAGTTGCTATAAAAGTAACAAGTACTGCTTGTAATAAATAATAATAATTTTATTTTGTGGTCCACATAGTTTTTTAAATATATCATATTATGATATTTAAATTGTTATAAATGTAACTGTACATAATCGTGTACTTATTTTAAAACTAATATGAATTAACCCATCATAATATTAAACTATCTGCTTTAACTATTTAAAATAGAAATGTATTTTCAAAACCACAGCGTCCAACTTGGACACGCCCCATAAACTATTGCATACCAATAGTTTTGAATATCCATGTTTCGTAAGCAGCTTGGCTGCATGTTTACCAATTTTATTATTGTTCGAACTTATTAGCACTTGGAATGAGACGGCGGATGACAGCGTTCAATACGATCTCGTCAATCTGAATAGTAATAGTAGGTATAATAGGCGCATGCAATAATATCATAGCGCTACGTAGCACAGTGATATTAAAGGTGTGAGCAATAAAAAACACAAATAAATATGTACGACGGACAGCGTGCGTGGAAGGTCGTCTACCACCGAATGGAACGTGATACAAAATTATTGTTTTGCACGGCGTATTGCTGTGAAGCGAATACAACGAGAACACGGAAAACTCGTTCACACGCCACGAGAATGACGACAATCGAAAAGCAGGTATATGATATTAATATGGTACCCACACATATTATACCTGTATGCTGTATAATATATAGTGTGATTGCGGTCGTGATTCGCGTAGCGGAAAAAAACATACTAACACAAATACGGATACATTCCGCAATTCCACGTCTGGGTGAGAGAGAAAAAAAAAAAAAAACGTCCCTAAAAGTGCGAAAACGACGCCTGGTCACGACGACCTCACTACACGACACTACGGCGTATACCTTTATCTCATTACAGCGGCGTCTCCCACGCGCCACGGTCAATTAACAATTAACACAAACACATACCTACCTGTACACACACACACACACACACACCTGCGCTTATACCTGTAGGGCTACAGTGTAATAAGTCCGACGATTGCGGTGCGGTCCGATCGGCGATATATAATAATATAGCGTCTCCCCCGGACTGCTGCTGTTGCTGCTGCTGCTGCTGCTGCTGCCGCTGCCGCTGCCGCTGCGGACAGCCGGCCCGAAGGCGGTGACACTCACTCTTCGTGAGAGACTGCCGGTCTCCGCGGTGGGCGATTCGGCGCGCACGACCCGACGCGACGAGACGACGGTGGAGGGCGTCGTCGTTAAAATGGGTAGCCGAAACAACAACGACGTCACGGCGACAGGTACGCGATATTATTGCGCCGCCACTGACGCGCGCGGTAGTTTGTGCCAACGTGCGATTATGTACAAACCGGTGTTGGGTATCGTGTTCGTTCTCGTCGCGTTTTCGGCACATCCAGCGTCGTCGTCGCCGTCCGACAACGCCACTGCAGCCACTGCCGTCGCGTCGTCAGCCGACAGTAATTCCACGACGAGCGACTTATTTCGAGGTACGTGCGAGGAAAAAAAATAAAATAAGAGGATATTACGATAAAAAAAAAAAAAAAAAAAAAACGGGGGCGAATTGAACGACACGTTCAGCTCTCGGTCGGATATCCGCGGAAATATCGTGTTGGCTCGCCGCGCCGAGGCGGATTCGTCTCGCGGCGGGCCCGTTGTCTGTCAACACTAAGGTTTTTGAAAATAACCGAAACGTGTTTTTCGACATTTTAAAGTACAAAGTTTAAGTCTAAACTGCGTATTATTTTTTTGTAATTTGTTTTTTCTCGCCCCACACGTTCAGCGTGTAAATAAATTATATCATCGTCGTCGTCAAAATATTGACGAAATGTTTCGGAAACTGGAAATATTGTAGAAAACATTGTAATGTGTAATTTTAGAATTCTGGTTTGAAAGTTGGTGTGATAGGTATTTTACATTCTGGCGACCCGTATTTTCAATTTAATTTTCAAAAGTGGAATATTATTTTTCCAAGCACATAGTTAGTTATTTATAAGATTTTTTAGGTTTTTAAAAATAAATTTAGAACATCTTATATTCCCGTTGTTTCCATCCGTTCGTTCGATATTAAGATATTGATTTATTGTCCGTAATTATGGTACGTAGTTAAGCATATTATAGAATTACAGTTAATTTCATCATATTCAAACATCTTTAGAAACCAGAGATTTTATAAGCTCGCAGAATAAACTTTCCAAATAAACTTTTCTATGGTGAAAAATATTACCATATAATTTAGAACAAACATATCAAACTATTTTTTCCAAAACTCTTGTTTTGCGGCCTAAAGTCACCTAGATAATTGAAAAATTGAATTGAAATATATATATACATATTATTTATTTTGTGTCATAACATGTTACTATATTAACCTAAGAGTTGTATTTTGGTATACATATTATGTATAAATTATACGTATTTTCCAAGCGATAATTTTTATACATTTATATAAAATGTTTTTTCGACAAGTTTTTTGTACAGCTCATATAGTCTTCCAGTTAATATTTTTAGCACAGTTGATACTTTAAGTCCCACATGCCTGGTGTAGAATGTAGTTGAAAATATACTATGTAGGTGTCAGGTGCAATTTTGATCGGTTGTCTGTTTTTATTATCTGTATACAAGTAACTTTCAAAGATTACAATGAAAAATAGTCTAATCCGAATCTCACCATTTTTTAAAGTTTAATTTGCGCCTTATAAAACTAAATAACATGGCATTGTGTAATCAACAAAATCTTGTGTCTACAAAAGTTATAATTTTCACCACTTAAATATAAAAAAATAATAATATGTTTTAACTTATTAATTTGTATTTAAAATCATTCATCAATAAAGTTAATTTTAGTGGATAAAATGTCAAGAAAATAATTAAAATGTACATAAAGTAAGATAAAAAAATATAAGCTAATAATTGTTGAACAATATTTGAATAATAATATAATATGTAAAAATCATAAATATTATAATTCATTGTCCAATATTATTTATGTCTTAATAGGTCATATTATCTATTCACGTTTTGATTAATATTCTTAAAACGAGTTAGATAAATTAGTTAAGTAAATCCTAACAATTAAAATTGAAAAAGTGGAACAGATTACTTATGGTTTTTTTTTGTTTTTTGTCGTGGCGAAAATTACCAAGTTAATTTTTAGACGTGGTGCAAATTACACATGTTATTTTTTTATATGGCTCAAATCATGCACCTATTGGTGTTGAAAGAGATAATATTGAAGACAAAATATTTGTTGTATTGATCAATTTTTCCGGAGATACTGTGATTTATTATTTTATTTATACAATAATTGTCTGAATTACTCTCGATCGATGGTTATTTACTCTGTTACTTTAGCATTACTCATAAACGATATACTTATTACTGTGATAGCGTTTTAAATACGATCAATAATAAAAAACTATACACTTGTGTGTTTTTTTATATCGTATCTAAATTTCTAGAGATTTTTGTTTCTTTCGGATTATTATTGAGTATTCAAGTTTCCATAGAATTAATAATTATAGCATCTAAAATGAATAAGTTATTCTATACGCAAAGATAACGTAATAATTAAAATATAATACAATATAATATTTATTCTCATGCATGTTCTTATATATCTGTGTAACAATTTTAATAGTTGAATTTCACCATATCGTAAATATTGGGTAGGTTATACATATAATTTATCAAATACATATATGACTATACGTATTTAGTAAAAATTTTTTTTTTAAATATATACTAAAAATATTAATGATTCAATATCATTACATATCATTTTAAAGCTATAAAAGTTTTAGTTTAAAAAAATTTGCTTTTAGGCCATAAATCATTACAACTTAAAAAGTAATATCTTTCAAATAATTAGATTATTTGTAAGTGAACATTCAATTTAGTAAACTAGCACAACAACATATTTATTAAAAGTACATGGCATGTAGAAAAATAATAGTATTAGTAACACATAGGTGTAAATTATAAATATAGAACGGAATTAATACTTATAAATTATAGTAATATGTATAAAAATGGTAGTTAAGTATAATATGTTTATTAATTATTACTTACTTAAGCTAATTTTGAATTTTTTAGTAATAATGAGTATAGATGTAATAATATCAACATATGCTGTTATGCACATTATTAATTAAATAAGTATAAGTACTGACTACTTCAACCCACAGTTATAAACTTTTTAGAATATTTTACGATAAATTGATTTAAAAACTATTTAAAATATATTAATATCCTATTATGAGCTGGGTTATATTGAAGTTTTACAGCTATAAATTAATATGCTATGAATCATAACTTATCGTTAAATTATGTTCATTATGCTTATTGCTTATAATATAATAATATCGTGTATAGACAATGTAACTGATGAACTGGCTAGTGATTACTTGTGTAATAAGTTTTCGACTATAACGTTATTGGTAGCTTGCATATAATATGTAAAAATATCTTCCGTTGTTCCATCTAAGACATAGGTGAAGTTATAAAAAGTGAATTATAATAATTTTTAATGAGCAATGCTTTCTTTTTTGACACATGTTAGTATGTTACTTGTAATAATAAATGTTTAAACAACGTTTAAATAATTTTAGTGAAACTGACAAGTACGATCAGGTATACTTTAGTATTATATGTCCCAATACACTATTTTATTTTATTTCTAAATTTAAGCTATGACACTAAGGTTGTTGAAGGACTCGCCCTTTAGATAATTATCTAAAAGTATCTTTCTCGTTTAAAAGTTTAATTATAAAACTGTAAAAATAAATACTTTAATCTAAAACGGAACTTACAGTATTTTATATGTTTATGGATTATTATTTTTTATAACTCCGAGTAATTATTTGATATATATTATGTATGTAAATATTTTGCACCTATCTAACTTTTCCCACCTTTTTTTTTATTACTAAATTAACTACTATATTTAATATTTGCGTAGCTAGATATATATATCGAGTTAGCAAAATATTTATCATACAATAATGTTTAATAGTAGAACGTAATAAAAACCAGTCAGAAAATCGACTTATCTTTAAAAATATCCTTAGGCAAAGTATTGAAAAGAAATTAAAACTTATTGAGACTATTTCTATTGACTATTGGCACTTAAGTACTCTTGTAAAGCGTCGCTCAATTTTTTTATATCAAATAAATGGTGTTGAATTTAAAATTAATTTGCATATTTTATTAATTTTTATAAAAATTTTATTTTGTAAAAATAAAAAAATATTTATGTGTAAATAACTAATAGTTATTTGTCGTCATTTGTAACTATTATAACCGCTTAAAAAAATAAAAACTAAAATAAACCCCAAAATTTTTAACGTATTCCGTTTACGAAAAAAAAATGTTTTCCTAAAAATATCCACGTGAATAATTAAAATAAAAAAATAATTCTGATAATAATTATTGGAAATCGTATCAATAAAAATAATTATTAATTATTTAATAATAAATAATTTATTTGTACTAAATATTTAGGTTTCTTGGAAAGTTTTAATACTTCTTGTCATAAAGTATCTACATTTAATAGGTAAAAGGTTACTGACAATTGAATTGAAAATTATATGAAATTCAATTTTATTCACGATAATTTCATTAGATTTTTATTTAAGATCTTAAGATCATATGTATGATATGAAATAAAAACCTACATGCTTGACGTTTCTCTGTGTACTACCTACACATATAGTATAGGTAATATGTATGTTGAGCTATATACTTTTAAAATAAACCATTTGTGATTTAATTATTGTTATTACTAGCGTTGATGGTAAATGATTACCATTAAATTAAATATTTTATGTTATATTAAAATAGTATTTTGTACCTATTTGTATTTCTTGAGGTTAAAAACCTTGGAAATTATTTCCGGTTTTAATCTGGAAGTATATGTATTAAATATAATATGAGGGTATGACTGTATCAATAATATACTTATATGTAATGCCAAATGCATATATATATTACCTACATGTTTATATATTGTACACAAAATAAAGTACCAGTTTAATATAATAATATAATATAATCGAGACCGTAGCTAGTGGTGGCCGATGAGCATATAACGCGATTCATTAAGCATGATAACCGCCATTTCTCCTTTTGATAATCCATTTATTTAAAATCTCATTTTTAAAATTTTTAAGAATACTTAAGGACTATATTTTAAATATTTTGATTTCCAATACTATTCAAAGAGTTGCTTGTACTCTTGAAACAAAAGAAAAATATAATTGTACAGACCATGTAGTGGATCACGCTATAAATGTATACACTCTGTTGTATATCTAATTGAAAACTCGTAATGAGCTTGAGAAGACGAATGTTTTTATTCACAGAAAATTTAAGTTCGCTAGTAGATCTCAAAACTAGTATTATTCTCAAGACTAAATATGTCCCTGTAATGTACAACAATTATCAATCAAATTATATATTAGTACAATTTTATACGTATTTAATACACTGCTCACATTATTTCTGAATTTTAATTAAAACTCAAGAACATACTAAAATATATAGTAGGTAGTCTTATGTTTGATCGATCGAGGCTCTCTTATAATAAAATACAACTTTAAATCTCTATAATTTATTTATCTGGATTGAAATACGAATGCTATTGTATATTATAATTAATTTTTATAACGTGACAAACAATTTAAATGCTTGTTAAAATAGAGTTTTTTTGTCTGTTTGTTAAATATCCTGTTTTATATGAGTCTACAACACTAAAATGTTATGTAATATGCAATATGATACTCGTAGACTTATTATACAATACATGATAATTTGATATACACAAATTTATAACTAATAGACTTGTTCATAATTTATTGTCTTTTCTTCATAAATTAGTATAATACAATTAAACAATATTTTTATAAGTAGTCCTTAAAGTATGTTATTTTTTTTTATGAAATTATTTTTTTGTTTTTTCATTATGTCTTTACTTAGTGTATTTGTATAATATATTATATATTTTATTATAAATTACTAAGAAAATTTGATTTTATCAATAATTAATAACGTCGAAATATAAGTATCATACGAATTTTTAGATTAGAATTTTTTACAGTTAATCTCTATTTGTGGGCATCATATTCACTATAACGTTAGTTATTACTTAATGTTTCGAACAAAATATACTTATTTAGATAAAGTATCAAAACTGAAACAAAACCTATCCGAAATATTTGGAAAAATTAAACAAATAAAGCATTCATAGTTTAATCAAAATATTATTTATAAATTATAATTGTTTATATTTGTATATCATTACTACGAAATAAATGTAATTGTAGGAGAAAATAATAACCACAATATATTATTGTATCTACACAAAATTAACTCTTAATATTGCGAGCCCGTTGTATGTTTATTTTTACAAAAATGTAATTACATTTTGTAATATATATGAGTTGTAGGTTAAAAAATAAATCATTCAACATTTATACGTCCATGCATTTTACCTACTGTAAAGTTTATAATTCATAATTTTTATAGTTTGTACACGTACAAATTAATATTTTACCACAAACAAAAAACTTAAAATTTTTTAAACTGGATATTAACAAATATTTTAATCCACGCATGAGATATACTTGTACGGTATGTTGCACATAAATAGTAACACAGAATATTTCGACCAAATTACTTTAGAATCAAATGGGTATATTTAAGGAAGATAGAGAATATTCAATATTCCAATATTTTAGATACACATTTTGGTTTAATTTTATGGAGTGTGATGTTTTTAAATGCTTGAAATTTTTTTTTAACATTTTAACTATAATTTTTTCGATAGATAAACTACTCTGTTACATGAAGTAGCTAAATATCAATTTTTTATTATAGTTCATTATTTCAAAAATTATTAAGCAATAAATATTAAATCAACGACAATAATATTTTTGTAGCTTGGTACTAATTTACATGGGTACATAATATATTTATACTTTTTATCCGTGTAGTTACATTATATTTAATCTTATCAAATATTCATATTCATACAAATTTCAATTTACTAAAATATGTAAATGTTACTTTGACAAATATTACTATAGTAAAATAAATATCATATTTTATAAAATGTTATTTTAAATTTTCTCAGAAAATTAACTTAAATTTCATTATTATTCGAGTAAAAAAAATTGCGCAACAAATTTACTTTTTAATTCGGTTATATTTTAGATAGTGATAATTTTTAGTATTACACAATTATTTCATGTATCAAACGGATTTGTTTTTGGGTTTTCACCCAACAGACTATATACCTTTTAATTATTCCCACATACTACTTGTTGGCCCAGACATCTCGAATGACCTCATTTCCTTCCTCAAAAAAACCGGACTGAATAAACAAATTTAATAATTACAATTAATATTTGACTCCAGTGTACATAAATAATAAATAAATGTAAAAAAAATTATGTAACATAAAACGTATAGACGTTATATCAAAAAAGTTAATACTATAATGGACTTAGTTTCTAAAGTTAATTTAATCAATAAAAACCACTAAGTTTTAAATTTTTAATTCTGGTAAGAAAAAATTATAAAATATATTGTACTTATTAAATTTTCAAGCTTTTTAATCTAGCACAAAAAAAAAATTATAATATAAGTCAAAAATCGCAAATTTCTATAAATAACTTATAAAAATCCAAAATATTAAAAAAATTATGTTATGTCTATAAATGAATTTGTTTTTGAGTTAAAACAAAATCAGTTTTGCCAAACATTAGTATATTTAAATATTCCCAATATTCTATAAAAACACTGTCTAGTATTCAAAAATATTTATTTTGGTTTTAACAATTTAAAAATGGATTACTACAAATACATTATAATTAGTTTTATAGTTTAATTTGAAATTTTTATCAAATATTTGTATTCCATTTTCAAAATGTTTTGGATTGTTAAATTACTTATTTTAAATTTTGAAACTTTGGACTTTTTTTCGGTAAATTATGTTGTTTAAGTTATTGTTTCTCGGTTAAAAAACTTGAATATATAATGCAAAATTTCTCAAAAATATTGTTCTCACAATAATTAGAAAAATTCCAAAGTCCATAGTTAGCTTTTTTTTATTTTAAGCGTTTGAAGTTGGAATTTTTACGAATAGATACTTATATATAGATAGTGTGTATCTTAGTTTAAAATTAGAAAAATAAATAAAAAAATTAAAAAAAAGATTAACATAATAATATTATAACTGTCAACTCATCCGTCTTATCTATAGTCACAAGTGAAAAATGCATTAACTACAGTAGATTACCCTTAAAATTACACGTGTAATTTGTATGACATACGAATTTAATCATGTACAATATTTATAATAATCGTTCAAGAGGTTTTAAAATAATAAACGATATCAGGGATCGTTCAAAGTAGATAATTATACCTATATTATTATGTTTTTTTTTTTTTTTTTTTTTTTACCAACATTAATACAAAAAAGTTTTAAATATACGTTGTTATTTGAATGTATTGGTGATCAATAATACTATATTATAGTATGGATATGGTTAACTGTAATTGTTTTGAATCAGTTCTAATGAGAAAAATATAGGTTATGTAGGTATATAAAATATATTAAAAGAATTTCGTAAATATTATTTAAATATCTCACTTAATTAAATACGCGTTTGTTGAAATTCTTATAATTTCAAATTTGTGATTCAAACAGCCTTTCTAATTCAAAAAAATGCTTTTTAAAACATTACTTTACATTTATAAGCCGTTTGTAAAAACGAAATTTACACTTGTTAAGAAAACCAATAAAACTTTATTATATTAAGATTACGCTAAGAGTAGATATTTATCCTAATCTAATGTGTTGTATTCAAGAAGATAAACCATTAATATGTGTGTATAATGTATAACACATGTAGGAGACAATCTTTTATAAAATGCAAAATAAGATTCAAACTTATACTGTTAAGAAAATTACGTTTTACGATTTGTTAAATATATTAGCTTTGTTATAATTGCAAATACTAAAATACCTATATAATTAATAACCATGACAAATATACACATTTGATATTATATATAAATAAAAAAAAACAATTCATAAAATGTTAACTGTGGGAAATTAAGAAAAAAAATAATATTCTAAAATAAAATAACAAAATAAATAATGTTTTAAAAATAAAAAAATTACATAAAAATGAAAAAAATGCAAATATATTTTTTTTAAATTAAATTTATTGACACTTTATTCAAAACATCAGTAAAAATAACTAAGTTTTATAATAAGTTAAAAAATGCACAGCCTTTATTAATACATCATACCATGTACTCAGCAATATTACTCATAAAAACGTTGCATTTTCAACTTGAATATAAGTATTAATATGGTAAATATGTTAGTTAAGTATTTAAATAAACATTAATGATTTAAATAATCAAATTTTTTGTTTATTTAAAAAAATCATACTAGGATCATAAAAAGAATAATTAAGAATTGAACAAAGTGTTTAAATTCATTTTTATCTAAAATTTAAAGCAATTACTTGATTTAAGTCTACTGTCTATATCTTATTAGATCAGACTACTTTTTATGAATTTAATATATTTATGTATATCTTTATCATAGAAAATTACAATCTACACAACATTTGAAAATATTTATTTAATCTATAAAAATTAGAGAGAGAGTGGAGGAGAGAAAGAGATGATATAAAACGTGAAAATGTGTGGATAAAATGCTCATAATCTCACTTTTTCAAACTTTCATACAATATTTAGTTCATTTAAAAAATAATATTTTGTTTTACATTTTTCCTAAAACAATTTTATTTTTATTATAACAATTTTTTTTTTTTTGTCTGAAAAATACTTTTTCTAGTAGAAAAAATACTCCGATCGTCAATATTGAGGGAGGTAAAAAGTTTATTTTGTAATTTGGGGGGGAGGGTTTAGTAAATATTTTCAAGAACTTTTTAAAACTGTAAGAAAAACCAAAATAAAATTAGTAAAACTATGTTTTAAAATGGTAATATTATTATTAACTAGTGGGTTTTAATTTAGAGTTACCAAATTATTATTACTCAAAAACAGAAAATACTCTCAGATTTTCTTAATATTAATTGTCTATTAATATTATTTGAATTTTATTCAAAAATATATACTAATTCAGAGGCGGCCAAACAGTCGATCGCAAACGATATTAAAGTCGATTGTGTTAGAATTTATTTTTAGGCTACGCACACAAAAATTATTATGGTGGTATAGTAACTTAATAATAATAAAAACTATTTTATCGAAATCGATCTTCAAAGGTGAAGTATATTTTTAGTAGATCGCGGCCGAAAAAAATTTGGCCGTTCCTGTACTAATTCATTGTTATATTATTTTTTATTCTAAAAATCAATAAAATATCTATAGACTATAACGTTTTTCAAGTAACTAAGCTTATACGTATTATAATGTCATATATTATTCTGCTTTCAATTATCATCGTTGTTATTATTATTATTTTTTTTTTTTTATCAAATATTGCATTTGTGTACTTTTGTAATTATTCATTTGTAACTTTTTAAATCTAATACTATTATTACCATCTTCGAATATTGATATGTATAATACAGTGAAACTTATATTTGCCGATTTTCCTACCGGCCGTGGTAACAGAAATGCATTAAGTGACCCTCCTCTGTTTCATTATCATTTTAAACAACTCAATTATTACTATATAGGTATGTAGGTGCGTACAATAATACACAAAAACAATGAACAGACAATTTATTTTTTAAGTTTCAAGATTGTGGTGGGCACACTAAAAACATATAATATACTTTTCATTTACGGAAACTAGAGCCATTATTACAAGGACGACATAATAATATAATATACAACTTGCAAAAGTGACTAATTTATACTATTCTGGAACAAATTACGCGTCTTCGCGAGTGTGGCTTATTTGTGCTAATTTTTTCGTATTGTCATTTTTGAATAATGTCACCACTGGGACATGTTAATAACAATTATGTAATGTTTTACCGACAAATAAATGACATTGTGTAAGTTTTCAATGGAAGCTACAATTAAAAATTAAAATAGAGTGATTTTTTAAATTTCATGGTACGTAAATATTCGCATAGAAAAAGCTATAAACGTTTTTTTTTTTTTAATACAAATACACCTAAGTTTAAAATCTTATTTGAATGCATTACCTAAAAATCTATAATCTTCAAGTGTTCGTAGAAATATCAATAGTACCTATTACATAATATATATTATTATTATAGTCTCTTTATTCAATACTTTTTTCTTCATTCATAATTGTTAATGTTTTTAAGTAAAAACTAGAATAGCATTATTAACACTTATCATTTTATATAAAAAAATATTGACTTTATTTCTAATAAAAAAACTTAAAGATAGGTACTATATTTTATCAAACAAGTTTTCAATAAATTTTAAAATGTGAAAATAATAATAATCTAGATGTTTATATCATATAATAATTATCAGAGACCATATTATTTTAAAGTACTTTATCCCTGTACTTAAATACAAATATGACAGATCAAAAGAATATTTTTAAACTCTTAAAAATACAGAATTTCTTAAAATTCATATATTTGTGTTAACTATAGGGTGGAGCAATATGTTGTTAATTATTTTTAAATGATTTATAATACTAGATATTATGATGAAATTGATTTTACGTCATTGGTACACGCTTCAATGATTTTATAATATTACTAAAGAAATATTCGAGATGTCTTATGACTTGTAATAAATATAATAATGTAAAAATGTAGCTATATGTTACAGTTTTAATCTGTATATTATGTTATTAAATTTGGAAAGCTTTTAATCTTTAATTTTTAATTTTTAATATAAGTTGGAACCACGCTGGCTTTCATGTATATTCGTTTATTTTGTAAAACGTTTTTATATAGGATTAGACTAGAAAATTTCATAAATTTATCCTACATAATATTCAGCTTTAAATTTGTTTCGTAAAATTTTTAATTTTCTCCAATGAATACTTGTTATAATTTAAACAATCATCTTTATTTTTATCACATAAATTAAATTTTTGTTTTTTATAAGAAATGCATTATATTTTAAAAATATATTAATTTTTATAATAAAATCTTAAAATTATTACTAAATAAGTATACAAGCACTCATTATTAATTAATAACTGTTCTAACTTTATTGTAATTGAAAATTAATATTTAAGTACAACTGAAATAATTACTTAAATAACAACATTAAATAATTTCATGCATATATTAATCAATTATATAGCCTATAACTTAATGAATTACATTAACGGTATTATTTTGACAATTAAAATCACTTTCAATAAAATCACTAATTGTTTAATTTATTTTATAGTTTTTAAACTAGTACTATTAAGAGTTTTCATTATTTACTGCAGGTATACAATATAGGTACATATATTATAGTAAATAATAAATATCATGTATATTAATTATTATTAAACTTTTATTTTATTTAATTATGAGCCTTTCTCATACAAGTTGTTCTACTTTATTTATATCAATTATATCATATGACCAATTGCGTATTTCATTGCCATAATTAGTTATCTTAATTACATGATTGTAGTTTACGAATATTATGATGATTTTTTTTTTTTTTTTTTTACTTACTGTTTCAATGGTTTAAGTAAGTAAGTATATTTAAGTAAAATATTCAATAGTCATAGTAACAGTATAAAAGAAAAACAATTTCAAAATACATTTAATATCAATGTTACTAAAAAAAGAACAATGTAGTAGAAATAATTTTCTTGTTTTCAAATTGTATCAATTTATTTTCATGATAATCTTAAGCTAGAATGAATTGGTTGAAAATTGTTTATTTTAAGTCTATAAGTTATATTGGATACTGAAAAGTATATTAAGTTACATTAAGCTTTATTGCCGCATTGAATGAATACACCTATACTTATGACTACAATACTGTTATATTATTGTCTTAAACATGGACTGGAGATATAAACTATAAAATAAAATACACTTACGCTTTACTAAAATAAAAGTATAAAACTCTAACCAATTTATTTTTAAAAAACACAATGAAATTTTTAGTCATCGCTTATCATTATCAATACTATATAAAAATGGTCTAACATTTTTGTATTTAGTTCAATACCATTACCTATTAAATATAATATGTACAATATATAGATTTAATGATAATGAAATCTTTTTTACAATTAATAATGAAATAGTTAGGTTCTTAGAAATATTTATTATGTATTGGTACAATAAATACTATAATATATAATTGAAATAATTAGAATCACACTATTTATATATATGAGACTATGATAGTATAAATAATTTACTTAGTTTAGATTACGGGTTTATATTTATCGTTATCAATAAAAATTAGTACCTATTACTAGTATAGAAGAATAAGAAAATCTTAAAATTTTAAAACTATTAATATGAAAAAATAATTTAAAATCTTACTTCAAGTACATATTATGTACCATTCATATCAAACTAGAGTTTACACAAGTAACTTTAAAAGCCGTTGAAAATCTTTATTAATAATTACAATAATTTATCATTGTTGTATGTAACTAATTAATTTCTTGTTCCGCTAACAATTTACGTATCTACAGATAATCATTATTCATTATTATTATTCTATTCTATCATGAATCATTTTGTAATAGTATTAACACGTAGTAAAATATATACACCACTACACTACGATTTATAAACTTACTACTCCTATATAAATATTTAAGAATCATTGACCCAACTAGTTTTTTTATAATTTTATAGAATGGTCATTATTAAAGTATGAATGTTCAGTATTATATTTAATGTTTATATAAATATAATGGTACTAATGTGTTTTTCATTCATAAAATTCATATTTTTTTTAATTAATTGAGCTGTTATAATATTATATTGAGTACCTAATACCTATTTTACTACCAATTAAATAGTATGTGCATTTATTTTGTAAGTGCACTTTTATTATTACGTTGAGAACGTAATATAATCAATATTATAAAATAATATTATTTCACATATATCGATATGAGTAGTAAAACCAAACAGATGTGTAGCTTAGTACGAAACTTTAATTTAATAATAACTCATTGTTACCATCTCACAAAAGAACTACTAATCCAAAATTTATGATCGAAACCTCTGAAACTTATAATTTAACAAACAAAAATCAATTCAAAATTCAAGCTCATTTTTTGCCCGACCAATCTTATCAAATATTTCTTCACGTTACTGCAAAATCAAAAAAAACAACACAAACACACAAAATAATAAAACTATTTCCCAAATCCTTTATAACCACAAGAGACTTCAACAGCCACCAATTTAGATAGAGGTCAGATTAAACACACATTAGAAGCAAAGAGATAGAAAATATTTTAGAAAATGGCAATCTAATTTTACTTAATTATTTCCTAATCTATAAATCTATCAAATAATAGTTTTTTCCAATAATGACTTACATTTTGTAAACTCTGTCTTACCAAAAACTCAATTTAATGGTTCTATTCAAAATTATCAGCATTGATCACTTTCATATTATTGTATATTTTACACTTCAATATAATGACAGAAATATTTGTGAAGTACAGAGAAAAATAGAATTTCAAAAACTCAAACTGAACACTTTTTAAAGAACCTTTTTGAAATTTAAATAACCCACATAAAGTAATTATTAACAAATTATTAACAACAGAGCTTTATACAATCAAAACAATTTAAAGAAAAATTCGAAAGGTACCTAATAAAATCAAGCAAAAAACTGTCATTGGAAAACACCAAAAATATAAATAAAAACATCAATAAAAAAAGTAATTTGGAATAAAATACAACTATTTTTTTTACACTTTATTTTGTTTTCGTGTCTAAATCTTAATGATTCTGCCCAAAAATGTATTCAATATTAAAAATTATTATTTTAATAAAAATAATAATATACTGTCCATAAATGTTTTTAATATTGTATTATCTTACTTCAAAATATTAATAATAATCATAAAAAAATAATAATTAATTAAAATTTACTAAACGATTTCGTTTCTCGATAAATATAAAAATCTTTACAATAATTTTATTGATTAAATTTCCTTGAATGTGGGCGTAAGGGCCACGAGGACGCTTCTGTATAATTTATAAATATGATATCATTACTTAAAACATATTATGTTAAGTAGATATATAATATTATTAAAATATTACATATTTACTTTTATAAAGTTCAGTATATAATTAACAATATAATAAATAATACATTTAAACATGATTCTTTTATTTAATTTATTTTATATAATATTATAATCTGAGATATGACGAAATCAATTTTAAATCAAAGAATGCAAATCAATATCAATAATAATTAGTAAATAATGTATATCTTTTTAATACATGCATAGGTTTAATGTATATTATATTATGACAAATAATATATCTAGTTTTATAAGACAACTTTTACGATGATGAAATTGCTCTTCATTGGTCAATAACAAAAATAAAACCATATTACTTTTAATTTTATGTAGTTTATTTTATAATTGGAAGTCGACGAAATTAATATTTTACAAAAAAAATTGAATAATAATCACAATTTTTTTCTTTAAATTAAATCTTTAATCATAAAAATATTTCATAGTTCTCTTTGAATATAATAGTTATAATATCAAAAACCTAGTTTAATAATAAAGTAATATATGTATTATCTTTCATTACAAAACATTTAAATTCCATATTTCTATAGTAAAACAATCAAATAATTTTGAAAATGAAAATAGTTGATAATATTGACTTATTTTAAAAATTAAGATATTAAGTTGCCAAAAAAAAAAAAAAATAAAAAAATAAATATTTAATGTGAATTTTAATATTTGCCTATTCATGAATTTATCAATAATACTTTACTTATTGCTCTATATTCTATTTAACAGTATATACTTATTAGTTTCATTATTTTTTAAGATGACCTCCACTAAGTAGTAATCCATCACCTGAAGTCTTTAAAATCTATCATTACAACTTATTATATTATTTAATGACTTCTCTGTCTAAAATACATTGAATTATTCTACCCAACAGAAAATTATATCAGTCATAGATATAGGCACACTTTACAATATGTATTCAGTAAGATTAATTATTATTATAATAAATATGCAATTTAGGTAGATACCTACCTACAATCGTTGTTGGTAAATATTTTCGACCATTTGAAATGAATACAACACACTTGATATTATAATAATATATAATTATGCATTAATGTTACAAATAAACTTGAAGTCGGATATTATTGTCATGCTTATGACCTTTAAAAATATATATCGGTCTACGTATAGTATATGATTTAAATACTGGGTGATTCGTTAAAGTGTAAACACTAAATAATCATTATCTTGAAAAATAAAATGTTTATACAATTTGAAGTTTTTTTTTAAAACAAAATTTAATTATTTACTTCAATACATCTTTATTGCCTGTATTAGGTACTTAATTTTTTTGAATGAAATTACATATTTCGATTATTCATATTCTAGGATACAATATTGTTTCGAGAATTTTGATGTATAAAAATTTAAACCCAAATAAAAAATATTTAGTAAGTTAAAACTTATAGGTATTTTAAGTTTATGTGTTACTATTACTCCATTTAACTAAGCTTTAAATAATTACAATAGTTAATAGGTTATAACAAATAACTTAATTTCAAAATACAACTTTATTACATTACTTTATACAATATAATTGTTTGCATATGAATTTAAAGTTATTGTAATAAATTAATCATAATAATAATAAACCAACATTTTAACATTATTATTTATTAGTGTTGAACATTACCTTTTAAATTTTAAAGAAATAAAAACTTATAGGTACATATAGGTATATAATACAATTGGACATTTTTATGCATTATATATATAACACACTTAATGCATTTTATTATTGTATACTTATGTTCTCCTTATTCTTTTTATTTTTTTTAAGCTAAATTAAATTAACTGCATAATATTATATTTGTATTTAATATGTGTGCGTGAGTGTACCTATTTCAATTTTATATTCTAAAATATAAAGTTTGGTATCAATTTGATGGTTTACACTGTATAAACTCTATTACTGTATTGAACTTGAGGTATTTTGATTTTTAATTGTGTTAATAATGTGAGTACGTTACGTTATTTTAACAATTTGCGAATATTGATTGAAGGTTGTCGTGTTGCTTTAAAGATTTATATTTTATATCATATGAATAAGCGTTTTTAATTATGATAATTTACACAGATTCGTTTGTCATAATATGTAATAGGTATAATCGTTTAAAAAAAACTTGTTTTTTACACTACTTAACCTGATTTTTAATATGAATATAGGTGGATAGATTTTAGTACTGAGTTTACCGTCAAATCAATAATCAATTATCCTTATCTATTTGTTGATATTAACACATCGATGCAGGGTCATTAATAATTACTATGTTTATATTACAGACAGTTTTAGGTATAATTAGTTAATATCGTTATAAAATAAAGGTTATCTCATACTTGTATTCTATACAAGACATAAGTTTGTTTTTTTTAAAGAATTTTATGGCTTAAGTCTTAAAAGTGTACAGAAAAATTTTAAAACCATCACTAAATCATAAAAAATTGATTTCATAATCTAATTTTATTTTTCCTCCTCTTATTAATTATTACTTCTAATATTACTAATATTGATTATAAATATGAGTATATTCATAAAAATTTACAAAGAAAAGTTCAAATTTCAACATTAATGACAATGTAAAGGCTTTCAATTGTAAATTAAGTCTTTGAAAAAAAAAATAAGAAAATAAACAATTAACGCGTGTCATATAAAAACCAATATTAACCAACTTTCTACATCAAATGTTTAAACAATCGACGTAGAAAAAACATAAATCTCCTATTAAATTCAAGTTAACTGAAATTCATTCTTTAGTGTAGCCTTAACCAATAAAATTTCTTCGGGCATAAACAATTTGATAGCAGAAAAGTATTGCCAGATATCGCCAATATGGCGCCAAAATAAATAAAATGATAAAAAATAATTTGTAATTTGAGCAATTATTATCTATAATATTTATAAATATTATTAAGTTACTATTTTTTTTCTTTACAACCCACGTAAGACTTCTATACAAATATTTTGGTCTATTTATACTTAGACGAAACTAATACATAAGCGAAATAATATATACAAATATGGGAATATAACGAGGAAATAACATACGTTTTATTTATAGTCAAATCGTAATTTTTGTTTTCAATAGGAAACGATACAAGTGGCAGCACAGAGTTCAGTAATAGCAGTACTATCACATGTGAAAATGTCAGTCGTTCCATTGATGACTTTCCTCCAGACTTCTTCACTGACGACCAAAGACGTCACGGCGCTGTTATCTTTCATTTCGTGGTGGCTTTTTATGGATTCGTTTTCATAGCATTTGTGTGCAATGATTATTTCCTACCATCGGTGTTTTGCATATGTTTAGGTATGTTATATTTGTCGAAAAAATATTTATTAATATGAAACATAATAGTTTTCATTAAATTACCAGTAGATATTTCATTTTCATAAATTATAATAATATCTATGTAGTATTAGATAGATATATTATTATTATTATTATTATTATTATTTTTGATTCAATCCCGATTTACTGTAGAATGGTGAGAATTCTAGATAAAGTCATAGTATTAATAGCAATAATATATTTTTTTTTAAATATTCATTTTTTATTTAAAAAAATATTAATATACGTAAAAGTTTTAAATCAAAAACGAAAAATATTTTAAATAACAACAAAATAACTATAATAATTGTTATTTGTTTAAATATTAAACTTCCAAATTTGATCTTCACAATAGCCTTATCAAAATAATTTTAAAAAAAGGTAGGTACCACTCTACTGTACATTAAGTGCTAAATAGGTCACTATTATGGGTGTATTAAATTTAAACTCAATAATATAATATACGAAAGACTATTTTGAGCGGAGACGGTCTGTTGGTCTATAACACAAAGTATGTTTGGTGATAATATGATTTTTTTGATATAACTATCACATTCATTTATTTTACTTTTAGTTTTATGGTAGATTGATTTAATTTTTTTTTTTAATACATTATATTATTATATGATTAATATTTAATAATTATAATAATATATATTTTTAATACTAAAATTTTGTTCTTTGTTGTTTTTCAAAAATTAATATATACCGTAACTTAGTATATTTCTGAATAATTAGATCTCTATTTTTTACACATGACATAATTGGATTCCAATTTCACATTGCATTTTGTTTACTATTTTTATTTTGTAATTTTTTAGATTTTACGATTTACATATTATACGATTTTTATTTATTATAAAGCTTGAATATGTATTTCATTTCTTATACATTATTCTCATAGAAATTAAAAAAAAAAACATTATTACAAGTAATGCGTTAGGTTTTTTTTTTCATTCACAAAACTACAACAATTTAAAATTTATGTGATAATTTTTAATTTTTTTAATTTTTAATTTTCCATAGGGTTGGATAAATGCACATCACACATAATTAAAATAATCTACTCTATAAAGATGCTTTTGAAGTCATTAATTAAATTTAAGAAAAGTCTCACCAAAACATTTATATTAAATTCGTATACAATTAACATGTAATAGGTAAAATAGTATTAAATTAACTCCGTTACTTTGTATAATATGTTAAATAACACTTATTAACTATATACCTACCTACTCATTATGCAATAAGAATTACCAGGTAATATACATATATATTTCACTCCCACTATTTATATTTGTAGTTCTTCGTGATTAACTATTAGTTAATAGGTCTATATAGTATTGTTATCTAATATATAATATCTAATGTCTGGATTTTCATCGTAGGTTACTATTTAAGTCACAATGTTTTAAATTTTGAACTCTATTCTATATCATGTATATTTATGTATTTATGTTTGAGATTAATTTAAGTATAAATTCAATCTATCCATAGATGCATATTTTTCACATATCCGATTGAGTAAAATTTAAAAATGTTTCTTCGTAAATATTTACTTATAGTATAATATAGCGGCTGTCGGTTTTTTTAAAATATATATTTGAAATAAGCAATTGACAATAATTTCATTTTTAAGTACCTAAACCTAACTAATGAGTGATGCGTATAAGTGTAATAAATATTAATATCAGACCGATTCGAATTTTATTATTTAATTGTAGTTGATAAACAATTATTAGGTGACGTATTATTTTTGCACTAAGTAAACTTATTTATGTTAATAAATATTTAATTATCTATTAATGCTTACAGAATATCAAAGATATATAATAATTTAACAACGATAGGCACGTACAAAATTTCGTCGCATTTAAAGCGGTTTCTAAAATAAAATTCTGTTGAGGTCCTCGCATCGTCAACAAGATTTCAACAACAACCGCTTCTCGTGTGTTCGATTAGTCGATGGCCAACGATTTTCTTAATACATTATTCTGTTTCTGCATGCGTTTTCCACAGACTTGGGCATCTCACCAGACGTGGCGGGAGCAACGTTCATGGCAACAGCCACATGCGCACCGGAACTTTTTGTCAGCGTCATCGGAACGTTTCTGACAGAGTCTGATCTCGGGGTAGGTACAGTGGTTGGCAGCGCCATATACAACACATTGGGCGTGTCGGCGTGTGCCGGACTTGCAGCCAAAAAAGCCATCAATTTGGAAAAGTGGCCGCTGCTCCGGGATAGTGGTGTGTACTTGGTATCCATCGTAGCGTTGGCCATCATCGTAGTCGACGACGTGGTCATGTGGTACGAGGCACTATTTCTGCTGTTTATGTACTTTGGGTACTTCTTACTGATGTTCACGCAAGGAAAGCTCAAGACAGCTGCCAAAAAGTTGAAAAACAAAAACTCGTTCCGGTCGTGTAAGTAATCGCCATTTTTCTGCAACGGTCATACTTTCCATATTAAACATAAACATGATATAATATAGATACAGGACAATTCGCAAATACCACCTATTCCTGTTTTATCCTTAAATTGTTTAAATTTAAATTTTCGAAACTTAAAATATTTGTATCTATTCTATACTTTAAAATATTTTCACGGTATGTTTAAAAATTATTGTGCCAACTACTTTTTTGTAAAGAAAACCCGTCTTTTTTACTACAAATTTAAATTTTTAATAAATTATTTATCTGAAAATGTACTTGTAAATTAATTATAATGTAAAATATCGTGAAATTGAGATTCAAATAAGCAATAATAACTTTCTTGAATTATTCTATTTTGAGCACAATAATAATTTCTTAATAAACTCTTATGAAGTATAATGTTCAAAACCTTTAGTTATACACTTAAAACTATATATAAAACATAAAAAAAAATTAACTAATAAAAATTTAAACAAATACTTCTATTTGAGGATAAAATGGGAATAGATATGCTTTAAAATTAAAATGCTTGGATATACTTATAAACATTAAACTTCCATTGCCACTATATCACCTATCCTCATTATAACGCAATATTAAATAATAATTTAATAAAATATACAAAACGATTATGGAATGCTAATTTTATTATTTTATAAAATATTTACTTTTCTAAATTTTTTTCTAATACAAATAAATAAAATATTTATAAGTAATAAATATATACAATTGCTTTTGCAGTAAATTTAAATTCTTAAAAATAAAAATGAATCTTATTATAATATTCAAAATATGTACAATATATTTTAAAAATAAATAAATGATAGTGAGTACTTATTGTTAAAATTATCATTAAATCATCTTGTGTGCGTAAATATACTAAATAAGCGTATTTAACATGAAGCTTGCCATAGTAACAAGTATCACAGACTAACTTCATATTTATATGCTCACAACAATAACAATATTATATGTATCATGAACACTTACCACTTGGTAATTGATATTTGGCTCACAACGTCTTACTTCACCACATTCAATAAATTATTGTATTTGTAAAATTGTCTCAAGTTAAAACTAATAGCAGCACTTTTTGATAATTTATAAGTCAGAAATTTGTTTAACTACCTAAACGTCCTAAACTGACATCAAATGATCTATAAACATTTAATTTAAATAATTTATCCAGACTTAAAACCACATGCATTATCTTCTTAGTTATTTTAAAGGCTTTATTCTATCATTAATTTTTTTATAATTCCATTAATTCATATCGAAAATTCTGAAACTTTTTATTGCATCTAACAATTTTAATAATTTCTCCTCAAACTTGGTCTTTCTCTCCTTTTGCAACTATTAAAGTTTTTTTCTTTTGTATTGGATATTATAAATGGTTATATCATTTTAAATGCCCTATCAGCTTTCAGATAATTTTTGCGTTGATCATATTCCCATTACTTTTGTTTTGTTACATAAATACTTATATTTTAGTATTCATTTTATCTCTAATTTCACAATTATGAAAGACGTCGAACATAATTTTTGGTTAAGTTTTATCTAACATTAATTAACAGAAAAAAAAATGTATAACCAAAAAACGTAAAATATAATATTGTATACAGCTGAAGAACAAAGTTATTCAAAATACAATAAGTTGACATTTGAATAAAATATATATGTATATAGAAAAAAAATTGACCATGAAATGTTATTATTAGATAGATATTTTTAATGATGAATATACCTATTTCAATAACTTTTATAAGAACAATAGGCATAAAAATGAATATCTATCCGACATAAAATTATCCTAAAATAAATTATTTAAAAAAAAGTACCTACTTAGGTAAATGTAGTATTGATAAATTAACACCTCCTAAATGTCATTCAATTTACTTTAATTTTTAATTACCAATATATATTTATTATAGATTTATAAGTTATTTTAATAATTATTATTGGATTGACGTAATATACTACGCACATATGCTATCCATTCCTGCAAAGTAATCCGTATTGATGTTGATGGTTTTAATAATATATTAATAAATACAAGACAATAATTAAAAGCAATGTGTGTATTGCTTAAAAATATATAAGATCTGAATTATTGTGTTTTTATAGATGTTTACTATACTGTAAACAGTATACGTATACACAATATCAAAATATTGTTATAACTGTTATAAGGGTCAATAACATGAATTTGCGATCATAGGATAGACGGTCCTAAAGTACTAAATTATAGGTACCCATCTACCTACACGCTACCTACTTTATATAATAGCATACTATAGCCTATAGGCTATTCTGCTATAGATATATAAAAGAGCATTTAATTTGATAGAAACGCGAATTTTTTGGCAATCGTTATGTTATATTACTATTAGTATTATAAATTATAATTTATAATAAGTTATTATAACTTATAACCGTCGGCGACGACGCCGACGATTAGAGAGTTTCGAGCACAGTTCACCACAGTAGTTACTGCCACTGGTAGGCAGATTTCTAGATAACCTTGAGAGGCCTAAGAGCTATAGTCAATCAATATACTTGTACATTATTATACAGAGTGATTTACTAAGTATACTCACCCCAAATATAGTTATTCAAAATCTGATTTTCAGAATTTGTAAATATACCTACTTATATATATTTTCAAATTCTTGAAATTTTTTTGTTCTATTTAAGAAGTGTCCAATGAGGATACAAATACTAACTTTTGTTTTTCAAATTAAAGTTACTTTTTTTACTGTAAATTATTTAGTAGATAATTTTCCTGAAAATATTAATGCATCAAAATGAAAATTCGAGTAAGTGATTTTTGAGTTATTGAACTTTGTAATCTAAAAATAATAGGTTCACGATAATCGGTTTGAAACAATATTTGAACAGAGATTTGAACATTTTAGTAATTAATATTATACTATTATCATTTAAAATTTGTTAAAATAATTTAAGCATATAATAAATACTAAATTTAATATCACACATCATAACTATTTTATATTTTTATAAAACTATTTCTAAGGACTGTTATCCGTAGTATAACATTTTTATAACTGAAAAACTATTCATTCAAATTTCAAATAAACTACATTAACAATTTCAAAAAAATTATCTCCTAAATAATTGAAATTAAAAATCGGAGATTCTAATTTGAAAAACAAAATTTTTTTCACCACAGGGTATTTCTTAAGTAATATCAAAAATCTCAATAGTTTTAAAACGTGGCTTTTGAGTATATTTAAAAATTTCTAAAGTAAGAATTTGAATTTGTTCATTATTAAAGGAAAAATTGTGGGCGAACATGTTTGATGAATCACCCCGTATATAATATAATAACAAAAAAATAAGGTTATATTTTATACCATCGAAATAACATAAAGTATTAAGCACCTTAATACTTATATATTACAGGTTAGATACGTAGATACATACCTATTATTAATTACGTACTGTACTTACCTATTAACTATTCAGATCTCCGTTCGGTGTTCATTTGTACAATATAATGTGTTGTAGTATAGAATGTAGATATCTACGTAGGTATTACAAAATTATACGCATAATTCGTATCTATATTATACTTAATGTTATTGTAAACTTCGATAAATAAATGAACTAACATAATATGAGATAGGTATTATTTATATATAATATTATATACTTACAATAAATATACCTATACTCATTAGTTATTTAAATATAATTTAACAGTCATTGATTTTTCTTTGTCATGTCTACATAATAATATTTGTTTACAAAAGATTCTTTTGTTCGTACTAGATTGACTTGTATGTAATTATACCTATATTATATATCACTAATCTAGAATAAACGATGGGTTCACTTTTTCAAATCAAAAAAAAAAAATTGTATTTCTTTACAAGAATGTATATAAAAACAGTTTAATGTTTTAAAATACCACGTGGCTACAATAACTGTTTCATACTAAAATACAAATAGTTCGTTATGACGTATATAGTTCTAGTTAACGCACATTAAATGATAAATAAACAACTTCTAATGTAATATTCAACAACTTGAATCAATTATTGATTGTACAAATAGTATATGTTTTCTTAAACATTTTCTCGGAAATAATAAACTAGTTTACATTAGAACATTAGGTGTACGATAATAATTCATAAGACGATGTTATTATGATACAATCTAAATTATGTAGGTATGTGCCATTGAAAATACGTGTCTACCATAAGAAATCATTTGCTATAATATTTATTATTTTTATTATTGTGATTGGGTTTTTTTATAACTAAGCCTATACAAATAGGTAGGTCGATAAATATTTTCACAACAAAGTAAATAAACAATTTATGACCTTGCAAAATGTATTTACATTTTTCTTATTTAAATAAAATATATTAAAATGCATATTATAGGTATAATAATTATAACACGCATATTATACTACATAGATACATTGATTTTTATATATAATATAATAAAATTAGTTTTATTAGGCACCTACTTAATTACCCTATATACCCCTTGTATCTTAATGACTTTTTTTAATTCGATTGAAAAATCAGTTGTTTTAACATATAAGGGTTATAGATGATTGTTATGCATTAAGTTTTAACCGTGATTTTCATTGAATAATTGTGTAAATAAATCGAGTAAAATTTTAAGACTTATTAGCCAATTAAAAAAACTAGATGATTATTCCCAAAGAACAAATATTAGATCTAGTGTACTCGTTTCGCTTCTCTCGCTCCAGCATTAAATAGTGTAGACTATAGACACTAGACATACTTAGGAATCTATTATGATTATCTGTAAATTTAAAATCAATAGTAAATTATTTCATTCAAAAAACTTTTCTAAATAAATTTCAATTAAAACAGCGAAATTATTCATCTTGAGACATCCATAATATTATTATATTTAATAATATTGTTGGTAATTCTTCCTTGTGACAAATTAATTATTATTAGTTGAAGATTAATCTAACATTTTTAATTACACAATTCACTAAAGAATCAATTACAAAAATATAGGAAAATGGTTTCTTCAGAATATAATCTTGACTCGATTGGAAAACAAATAGATTATTTGAAACTCTTGTAGTACTTCTTTAATTTTAAACAGTAGTTATAGAGTAAATTTATTAAAAAAATATAATAATTATAAAAATAAAATACAATCGTAAAACCAGTACAATTTTTATAAAGATCTAAAAATCGTTTTCTTAATTTTTTTTAAATATTATTCGAAGCTATTTTTAATTTTTATTGATAATATATGTTATTTGTTTCCAAAAACAATAGGACTCTGGTATTCAAATCAATTTCTAAAAAATTTAAATAGTTAATAATTTTTATTATAAGTTTACTTTAACAAAAATTGAAAAAGTATAAAACCGATTTCTTTTTTGTCCAATTCAAATGTACATCACATCATGGTTCTTGCAGATATTTTAAATATTAATTTATTTCATATTTATGTTTCATCACATGATTTATATCCTACGGGCTACATTTCGTTTGCAGCAGTCGAAAGTAGTGGACTGTAGTTTGACAATTCCTGAATTCATTATTAGAAATTAGCTTAAAACTTTAAGATAAATAACTGTTTTAGTCAGAAGCTACTCCTTAAGTAATTACTAATTATATTTCCTTTACCTATATAACGGCTATAGCCTATAAGTAATAATGTATTATGTAATATGTACAATGTACTCGTATATAATATTTTCTATATTAAAATAACTTATTAAATTATTATTGTAATTTAATAATGTTTGTAAAAATACTCGTGGTGTCTATGGTAATCTAATATTAGAAATTTTTTACAGCATATTATAATAATATCATTATTATGTGTAATGTAATTATAACTTTATGTAGATTTCTTAAGACACACATTTCTGAACATCCTTAACTTAATTAGTCTACAGAGTAACAGAGTCACCCTCTTATTTCTTCAATATAATTAATTTATTCAAAGTCTAATTTTTGATTTTTAAATATACTCAAAGATCATACCTAAAAATTCTTAAGATTTTTGAACTACTTAAGGAGAATCTTGTGTAGATACAAACTCTTGTTTTTCAAATAAGAACCCTACTTTTATAGTGAACATTTTTAGCGAATTTTTCTGAAAATTTTTTAAATATCTAAATCAATACTCCAATTAATAGTTTTTGAGATATTAAGCTTTGTGTATTGAGGATAATAGGACTTTAATGATAGAATTTGAACATTAGTTTATATTAACGATTTGAAAATGTTAATAATTAATATTGATTTATAAATATTTATAATTTTTAAAAATGGCACGAGGATAATAAATACTAGATTTTATATTTCTTGTATTTTATTTATTCTTAAAACCATTTTTAAATACTATTACCCTTCACATAAACATTTCAACAACTAAAAACTACTCCTTGAATTTTCAATTGAAAGTACATTTAAATTTTCAAAAAATAATTTCCTAAATTTCTAATTTTAAAAACAATAATTTTTATCACCACTAGACATAATTCCATAAGTATTACAAACAATTTCAGTAATTTTAAAATATGTCAAGTGTAAACATTTAAAATTTTCAAAAATCATAATTTGAATTACCTAATTCATTAATAAAAGAAAAAAATTAGACAAATATACTTGTTAAATAACTTTTTATAATATTATACCATTGATTTTACGAGTACATAGGTATTATTAATGGCTGTATTTTTAGCAGTGCAACATTTTTAATTAATACATAATATGCAGGCACCTATAAATTGAACGAATATTTCCACATTTTATAAAATATAATAACATCACATGTGCACAATGATTTAGTTTAAATGGTTTAATTATCTAATAAAGACGGAGTATATGACGTATAGTGACCAATAAATAGGATATTTTTATTTAATTTTTTTATTAAATTTCTTACAACTTTTAAGAACGGCATATTTTCGAATAACACAGTTGAAAAATTAAACAAAAAATGTTTATGTGAACACAAACTTTGAAACTTTATGTCTTTCAACTACTAGATACATAGGTAGGTACTATTATGACTTACCAAACTAGGTAGGTAATTAGTAAATTAAAAAATAAAACACATACAATTTAATGTTTAGGGTTTGAATATAAACACTCAAACACGCATTGAATATAAATCAATTAATAAAATAACTTTTGAGTCCCTTACACCACTTCTATTCCTAACATTCCTGTCTAGTTAGTAATAGAGATACCCACCTACCTAGCAACATATCTATTCACTGTTGCAGGGGCTATAGTTTTCGATTATGTTCAACGGCTGTTAGTCAATGCATTGTTTTATGGGAAATTTACTTCGAATGAATGTCGAAGCATTTCATTGCCTGAAAATGGTGCAAACGCATGTCAATACGGAACGGGTTGGTTAAAAGTTTACGCTTTGAATAACGACAACAATATGCACGAGCATGATTTATACATACATTTATATCAAAATTTGAAGAATGCTCTAATATTCTTTTCTGTTTTTAATGTATTAATAATATTGTTAATTTGTGGGTATCTATCTACCGTTAATTACGATAATAATAACATATCTTCACTTTAATAACTATCTATTCTACGCAACAGAGCTAGGTACTTCAAGTTTTGGTATTATGCAGACGACACGCTTTACCGTTTTAGGGTTTAACACGAACCCTTGTATGTATTTGAATTATAGCTTCAAACTCGATGAAACCACCGGCGTTCGACATCGGATACGGTGTTTATCGTTCATTTTACTTCACGGAGTACGTACCGCCACCGCCGGTGAAGAAGTCCCAGACGAGCAAAGATCCCAACGAAATAGAAAACAATGAAGAACCGAGTAATTATTATTATTTTATAATAACGTTTGATGATATCGTGTTACAAACAGGAGCGTCATTTTCGATTTGTTGGGTTAGGTTAGGTTAGATTAGGTTAGTGTATCTATGCATTTGATATTGGATGCATCACCAGTGAGATAATATTTATTTATTATAGTTTTATTAGTGAAATCGATAAACGTATTTTTAACACATATTATAATATTTTGATGGTTTTAGACATTTCTAATGATAAGTGATCATTTTTTTTTTCAAATTTAAATACTCTTTAGCTAGTATATTCATTGAAAATTATAAGTACTTACTTATTTTAATATTAACTATATGGATATATTATCTTTAATTATCTTCTGAATTTATTTTTGGTAAATAATATTCAATTAAAAAAAAAAAAGCAAGAAAGTAGGTAACGCTATACAGTAAGTATGTTGAGTAATGAGTAATATTTCCTCATTAAGTAGGTCACTATAATGGATAATATTACGTTAAATTTGAATTCAATTATAATTCATTAGTCATTACTCATTACATACTACAAAAAACGATTCTAAGCAGACACGGTCTGTGCCTATAAATTACTACAAGTATATTTTATTATTATTATTTATGCATATATATTATTTATTACTTCTATAGTGATTAATTTTACTATTTTAAGTAATACCAATGATTATTGGTTGTATAAGATAATAAGGAAGGCTGAATTATATTTTTCCAAAAATATCATATTTATTTTATTATTAATTATTATAATCTATGTAATAGCAAGTACTCAGTAATAAGTATATACACCTATTATTGTTATTAACTTTTAAGTCAAAACCAATATCTTCTAAACAGTGTGAATAATTAACGGTATAAATATAAAATAGGCAATAGATTAAAATTAAACTTGATACTTTTTAAATTGAATTGTGTATATAGTAAATTATACTCGTAATTATGTAAGTACCTACTTGAAACTTCCAAATTTCACAAATATTTTTTTTTGAACGACAACAAAATAATTTAAAACGTTATTCTTTATTTAAATATGTAAACAATTTTCAATTTTGTAAACATTTGAACTTTAATTAATATCTATAAAACGATTGTGCTCTGCAGGTAATATATTACTAAGATTTTTAGACTTAAATAAAATCTTTTTTTAAAGAACCATTTAAGTCTACTCGTAAGTTATAAAAATTAAAATAAATTATAAATAATTAATTGTAAAATAATAATTTTAAAATTGCCGTAATTTTAACACATTTTGTAAAAATTTACATCCTAATAGCTTTTAATAGAAAAAGTCATGCCCCTATATTTTTATTTACAATAAAAATAACTTAAATGGCATCTTTTTTTTATTATCCATAAGTATCTCGTTTTATTAAAACTTTAAATTTTCTTTGTATATAATTAAGAATAATATAAATACAGCCTTTAAAAGGTGATCTTATCATGGTTGGGTGGTTGGAATACTTTTTAAATGTATATCAAATAAGTACCTATTTAAGTAGGTACTCTAATGAAAAAATGTTTTATTAATTATTTACTTATAGTAAATGCGTAAAGAATATTTTAAAATAAATACTTTTTTCTTATTAAATCAACTTAGCATTTGAGGGGATCATGTAAGCATTACTGCTATTACTACCTTTACGTTACCTATGTAACTACTTACTAATATATTTTAAAATTCTAAGCAGAACGATGAATGTATTGATTTCTCATGATATGCATTTTTTGTGTGAACAAGTACACAAAAAATTGTCGAAAAAATTCTTTGATTTTCAAAAATAAATTTAGTTTTTTATATAAAATTGAATTTAGTTTGTATTTAAAAGAAATCATACATAAAAAATCCCAGTAGGTAATTATATATTTATGATCGGAAAAAATGAAAAAATAACGAACATTATTATGCGAATCCAATTTTTTGATTTCGTACTTATGTTTCAAACATTGAATACCAGGTTTTTTATTAGTTTTTTAACTTATACATGAAAAAACTTTTTCCAGAAAACCATATAAATTTTTTATGAGCTTTTCAAGTTTAAATGTTTACAACATTCGATATTCACCCGAAAAATAATTATTTCTCTTCAAACAATTTATGAATTTTACTATAAGAAATAACATTTCTGATTTATTTTAAAATTGTATTTTTTATAAGTACCTACTATAAATTTCTGTCTTGCATTTTTTACAGAAATATATTATTAAATTTTGTTTCATTTAAGTTGATATAATATAGTATAAATATATGTCATTATAATAATTAAATAATAATATTATAAATGCAAAATTTTCGTAAAAATTATATTAACCTACCTTAATACTAAAAGTAAAATAAATGATTTTCATAAATATATAAAAAAAAACATATCACTTGGTGATATTGTCTGATAGATCGTTTCCGCTTAAAATTTTTATCGTATATAATGATAAATCATTGAATTCAAATTTAACACGCCTATAATAGTAACCCACTCGACACCTAATAATTAATATACAGTAAAGTACTTGTCTGCCATTTTTTTTTTTTTTTTAGCCTACATTAGCTTCTCTGGTCCTAGGTCTAAATTTAGGTTAAAGCTATACATTATATGATAATCTACCTGATAATTAATATTTTTTAGCTATTATTTAATTTTATACCATATACTAAGTATATTATACTTAATGGATTATAAGACGTTATTTATAAAACATAACTATTATAAAATTAACAGCATCATTCTCTTTTTAGAATTATTTGTAAGTAGGTACATAAACATAATAGAGAAATGCTTAATGATAAATGCAGTAAATTTTTTTGGATTTATTATTTTACATGATTTTTGTTTTTAATATTTTCAAGTAATAAATATTAGTACAATTTTTTATACATGTATATACATGATTAACTACCTATATTTGACTGGCATAATAGCAGACTGAAGTATAAATTATTTTGTACCTATGTTATTTTATTGAACATTTTGAAATGACGCCCCTGAATAACACTGGCCGTAAACCGTAATCTGTGTGTTATTAGGTAGGTACCTAATATCAACTGTACAGGTACTCAACTGTACCTGCTCATTAAGTAATACATAATGCATCTGTATAAAAAATAATATTGATACGTAAATTTGTAGTTTCCCCCATATGGAAAGTACCCACAGGTGTATTGCCCATCATGTGGTGGGCATTTTCCTTACCAGTAGCATTCATGTTGTCGGTAACGGTGCCGGATTGCCGGACAAGGCGTAAGGTGTACCCTTTTACGTTCATCATGTGCATAATTTGGATAGGCATCAGTTCATACATAGTGTCTTGGATGTTGTCAATATGTGGTGAGTACATCGTGACAGTCATTGTTCTATAATTCAACATACTTTTGTAAATATGTATCAGTTGCTGTGATAATAATTTACTATATTATCTTTTCTATCGTTTTTAAACAGGTGACACATTTCATATTAGCGACATTGTGATGGGCATAGCTGTGCTGGCGGCTGGTGGTAGCATACCCGAAGCAACTTCGGGTATAATAAACGCCCGTAACGGTAAGAGCTTACCACTACTAATGATTTTGTCGGTATCATTCAGAGCTGGATTTTGGGGCGTGGGGCATGGGCTCAATGAAATTCAGTTTACGACGCGCCACCTCGAAATAAAAAATCTTAAAAACCTAAAATTTGCCAGAGACCGTGTCTTCTTTTACGAGGGTTTCTATTTGATGTGAACCCTGGAGCCCCCACAACTCTAAGTCCGACCCTGGCTGTTTCATTATTATTATAATATCTTGTTTATTGTTTTTTTTTACATTGTACTTAATGTACTAGGTGAGGGATCGATGAGCATCAGCAACGCATTAGGTGCCAACACATTGGACATACTATTGTGCTTGGGTCTGCCGTGGTTTATCAAATGTCTCATGCCAGCGTCCATGAATGGTGGACCTATCATGATGGAAACCAACGATTTATTTTTTAACTGTATATGTTTGATCATCAGTGTGATTGTGCTGAATATTGCAGCTGCTGCTAATGGATTTAAAATGTATAAAACGTTTGGTATTATATGTCTAATAGGTCACATTTGTATAATAACAGTATTCATAATTAGCGGCCTTAATGTAGTAAAACAAGGAGAAATTGGGCAATGTTAATAACAAACAGCACTACCCTAGAATATTCATTCATTAATTATCATTTTTAATTTTTATCAAATGAATGCCATTTAGTTTTAAGAAAATGTTTACAATATGTATGTACACTATATACAGTATAGTAACTATAAACATCGATTATTTTCACTTTATTAGTTTTATCGAATATTATGTTTAATTAATGTAGATATTTTTAACCAATGACGTGTAGTGAACACTAGAATAATAAGAATATAGTTATAAGTATTTTGATAAAAATAACCACCTATTTACATATTTTTGTGCCAACATTTATTTTACCATATAATATTATTTGAGTAATTTGTTTAATATGAATTTTGATTTATATGTTAATTACAAATTGTAGGTCCTATGGAACTTGTTTTATATTATTTTAGTTGAAAAATTGTAGATTGTTGTTTTTATTTTTTAATAAACATTAATAATGATTTCATTTAAATATTTCAATAACTCAATGAGAATGTTAAATAGCTATAAGACTGATGAGTATATTATTATATAATAATTAATTATGGCTAATAAACAATAACCGATAATAAGAAATAAAGGAAAAAATATTACATTCATACATGTAATTTAGTTTTATAAATTATTAAGAAATGTCTTGATATTTGTTACTTTATTAAAATATATGTGTATTTTCAAAATATTGATAATAAAATAACAAAAATGAAATAATAGTTTTAACAATAATCATTATGAATCGGTCATATCAAAATAAAGAGTTCTAGCTCTATCTCTACAATGAGATAAACCTTTGTTAATTTTTGAGCTGATATCTTCAACATTGAATTTTGTTATCAGTTCCGTAGACATTGCTGTTCCTGAAGGTTCTGAGATAGGTGGCCGCGTGTAATACAGTAATGTTCCGCTGAAAAAATATACAATATTAAATGATTACAAAGGATATGTAGAGCATAGTTAAACCTAAGTGATGTAAAAAAGAATATATTGTATCTGTACACAATTTGTTAGTTTACTGATTAAGACAATCAAGGAATATTATTATTAGTTCACTTTTAGTTTACAATAGAAATCATCAAAATCTTTTTATTAAAAAATTAAGTATATATAAAATAATTAAATTATTATTTAGAGGTGTTTTTGTGAAGTTAAAAAAATTTTGAGATATTTATAACAATTTGATATTAAATTAAAAATAACAGACATCACGGATTAACATACAGCCTTAATGATTTTAATCATCAACAAAACTGTAAGATTTTTAAGAAAAAAAAAAATTAGTTATTAAAAATATGTTCTAAACCTCGTACATTCAATAAAATCATAATACGTCAAGGAGTTATACATATACAAGTCTATACTATATATTGAGATTAAGCTTAGTTAGCCGCTTAAAATTAAATTTTTTTTAATGAAACAGCATTTCATGAGTAACTAATTCCATATTTTAAATGATAATAGAATTAATATGTATTAATAACATCAGATTTAATCAATAAAACTTGTTTAGAGAATGTCAAATATTTATTTGCCTATCTTACAAATATAAGACAAGTTTTATAATTATTATTATAACCAAATATTTATTATGTCTTTTTCCTAAAGTTTTAAATAAAAGATAAATAATTGATCAAATACCGAAGAAAATACACCAATGATATTTATCTAAGCCAATAGATTATTTTTAATAGTAACATTTTTTAAAACTTATCAAATATTATTATATTTTTATTCAGTTTCCAAGGAACTAAGAAATATTTTTAAGTAAAATTAATAAAAATAACACTTACTCTTTTAAATCTTTCATAAAAGATTTGGCTGCATTAAGTTGATCTGGTTTTCCTTGTCTATTTATTAAGCTATGTCGCTTTGCTTTCATTTCAAGAATATGTGTATAATCTTCAGTATTTTCTACTGTCATGTCATACAATAGCTTGAACTGAATAAAAAAATTACATTCATAAAAACAGATATCACTTTTAAATTGAATCATGTTCACAAACCTGATTTTTTTTTATGTAAGGTAATATTAAAGCACATATTTTGGTTGGGACTACATTTTGAAGATTTACTTGTAATGCCTGTCTCAATAATAACCGACTATCACTGGGTTTCTCTAATATTGTACTAGCTCCAGTACATTTCCATGGCAATAATTCGATTTTCATATTATTGAAAGGAAATACTCCTACTGATCTGTAAACATCCAATCATTAATTTTATAACTCGTAAAAATAAATTATTAACTCACTGGTTCTTTTTTGATGGAACAGGTTCATCACCAATTGTATATTTCCATTTAATGGTATCTACAACACAAGATTTTCCCACCTTGGGCATACCAACAACACCAACTGTAATACCTAAAATTGGTGCATCTATACAAGTCTGTAAATAGTGTAATACAATAGATTCACCAAAACATCTATTGGCTACTTTTTTTTTTATTCTTGCTAAAAAATTTGGATCTTTTGCACTGGTTTTGGGTGTATTTCGTACTTCACGACTGGCTCTAAATGGCACTGTTGGTGCTATCTTGCTAAAGTATTCAACCCAATCATTTATTATTGTTTTAGGCACTAGATCGATTTTATTTAACAAAATAATACGTTTTTTATCTGGATTGGCTGTTAAATAATCATCTATTTCTTTAGACCGAGTAGCTAATGGATCACGAATATCCAAAACTTCTAGAACTACATCACTCATTGAAATAATCTAAAAAATATATTAATTTAATTATACATATATAAACACTATGGATAGGTTATAGAATCTATTAGACTAATTTACATTTTTAAAATTGTGTTCCATATATCGGTCTTCTCTTGTTTCTTTTAAAAGCCATTTTTGTCTAAAAGGCAATTTTGATTCAGTACTTTTTTTAGTTTCTTCTTCAGGTTGTGTTTCCATTGAATTAAAATTTGATAAACGTATCTCTCGCTCTTTGCGTTTAGCTTCATTAAGTTGTTCAATGATTTCTTCTTTGAATGGACACATGTTTGGAGCAATAATCATACTATTTTTGGTCTCTAAACATAATAAATAATTAAAATTAAAAATTTATCATTATATAAACATTGAATCATTAAAATAAAAAAAAAATAAAAAATCTAAGTATACTATGCATATTTTAATAAGAAAATAATATATGGTTTTTTGTTAATTCGTGAATATTTTTTTCTTCTATTGTTATAAATTAGCTCATACTCTTATTGTGTTACATTTACAGATTGTGTATTTACAATTAAAAAAAAAAAAAAAAATTTGTGAAGATAATTCGATAGACACCAAAATAAACGAACAAAAGATATGAAATAGGCATGTTAAACTACGCATTAATTTACAATAACTCACTTTTTTTTGGATTTTTCTTTGCTTCTCTTTTGAGTTTCCGATTGTGATCTCGTACTTTCTTGGCAACCTTATACTTGGTCCTACACTTTAAACGTTTTGACTGTTTTCCTATAGATAAATTTTAAAGTTGTATTATGAAAATAAATTTTTATTTTAAAATTTAGAAGCAGATTTGATAGTACTTACTCTTTTTTGGTAAAGCCATTGTGTCTTGCGATCTGTGGCACGAAGTCTGAAAATAAAACACACAACAACGATGATCAAACCGTACCAATAATTTACAATTATAATTATAATATATAATAATATAAAATTAATAGTTATTAACAAATTACTTGTGAACGACGAAGAGACTAGTCGAAACAGTGATTAGGTATTTACATGCGGAGAGTATCCGCATAAATGATAGAACACGACCGAGACGTCTGTAGATTAACCTCAAAAACAGAATATGAACAGGGTTACTGTTACGGTCGTTAAAGATAGTGAAATAATTTTGGGTTGGTACCACCAACTGCAAAGATGTGGTGAACAGATTTATTTATTCTACTGTGGTTGTAAATTCAAAACCAGATTGTCAATGATCCGGGGCGCAATCTACACGAGCTGGTCAACAGACGAACTGCAGCAGCAGAACCAGCTGTTTGAACGTAAACAAAAGGACCGCGCGTCGATTGGTGGACGGGACAATCGTACAATTTCGACCCTTCCGCTTATCCATCCCACCAACGGCGATGGTATCCGACGATTTACACCTTCTACGTATCACACGCGCTCGCGTATCATATCCCATCATAGGTCTACGAACGTATCAATTTATATATAGGTTTAAAAAACATATATAAACACAGTACACACACGCACACAAATGTATAGATAAATATATATATATATATACATGTGTGTGCATCTCATGCGTCTATGAACTTTTCATTTTTTTTTTTTTTTAACATAATACGCTGGCACTAAGCGCAGAGGAAACATAAAATCGTTTTTTTCTCTCTACGCACGAGCCCACTGTGCACCTACGTCAGTCATACAGTTGTCATTTGTCCCGTTTCCGGATTATATTATTTCAGGTACGGCTTGTATAATATTTACCGTTTGCACGCATAATTTGCAATAATAACATCGATGTAGATAATAATAATTATAATAAAAAAAGAACGGCCGTTCGCTGGATTGACCAACGCGACATCAACGATAATGAATTGGGTCCGCTGGTGCTAACCGCGAATTGTCATTACTCCTCATTTGTCCTCAGTGTACACGGTACGCGCCGTTTAGGGATCGGGATCTCGTTCTCCTCCAATCTCGAGCGGCATGCCCACCGTCACGACTCGCTAACGTTCGACTGCAGGTTACAAGTCGCGACAGTTCACGGGAAAAGATTTCGTAGCGCAGTGCGGTGGATGTGAATCCGTCCCGTTTCCCGTACCGCGCGCAATTGTTAGGTTATGTTTGCTTTGTTGTCACTCGATATTCTATGTATATACATGTATGTGTATTTGTGGTGCGTGTAGTGCATTATTATTATTTTTCCACTGCGCTCTCCGCCGTTACGTCCGTATTACCTGTGTAAGAGTTATTGAATGTCCATTAGGCATTACAGCAATTTTCCCAAATCCTGTACGCAACCCGTTTCACCGATTGTTTTTCTCGTGCTGCAGCCGTCGCCATCGTAGTTCGTTTTTGCCGCACTCCATCAAAGGTTAGACGTTCAAATTTTCGATTTTTTAATTCTCCGCCCCCCCATACATGCTCCGTTTTTCGTTTTTGATAATATTTAATAATTAATTGTTAGCAAAACTACAATATTTATTGCCATGTACTCTGTCCTAGTTTGTTTTCTTGTGATATTTTAATTTCCTATTGTCGGAGAATAATTGTTTAATTTATTTTCTCGTTCTCGAATTTTAGAGACTAAACTCGTGTGAGTGTGTGTGTATCTCTATTACCGTGTCAAAAACGATCAACAGGTTTAGTGTGGGTTTATTGTTACTTAACTTTTAATTAATATTCGAATCCTTATTTTTTTTCTGTTCCAGTGTTTTGCATTCGTACTACTTTTTTTTGTTTTTAAAAAAAAGGTGAAATCATGACAGATTCCATAAAGTTTGGTCCAGAGTGGTAAGCACGTCTAGGTTTATGTTTTCTTTGTAATTTATTTATTTCATCTTCTATTTTCTCAACACTTGCAATTGTGCACATCGATTGACCTCAACGAATCAACGTTTTATTAATTTCATTGTGCAAATTTTACTACAGTAGTAATGCATGTGGTTCTTATTCTTTTCACTATAATAAATCTCAATCACTGTTTTCCTCAATAATTTTACATCTGCTAGTTTATTAAAATATATGGTGTTAATTTGGTTTATCCTAACTACTATAATTCACTAATTACTTTTTATGAAAAATTCATCATTTCTAAGGCTATATTTTTAATTGTTTGCATATTATCTTAGCTTATCTAGTTATTAAAAGAGTGCTAAATTTTTTTTTCTTAGTTACTTTAATTTGCTAATAGTCATATGCTTGATCAGTGTTTAATCATTTTCTGGTCCTCATAAAATAAATTTTAGTTATCCTAGGTAATTTTTAATAAATATTAATACATTTTTTTATTTCAATCTATATAAAAAATTTTAAAGTTCTATCTCCATCTTTGATCCACTGTATAGAATTTGTGATTAAATTAATTTTTATTTCATGAAAATAAATTAGCTGTAGGTAGGAAATAGTAATTCTTTGGCAAACATTCAAAATTTTCATTTTATATTTTTTAAGTTTCAGTGTTTGTCACATGTATCTTAGTGTTATGAAATTATATTATACCTTGCAGCTATTTAAAATGGTAAAATATTTTTGCACTCTGATGAAAATCCATAAGATAAGAATTACATGATTATTAAACTTTTTATTAACTATTTATTTCATTTCAAGTGTAAGTTAAACTAATACATTAATTTATCTAATACTTTTTACCTGTTTTATTTTGTTAATCACTTATTGATTTTATACAAAACTATTAATTTAATTTATTTATGTAACATCAATTTAATTAATTGTATAAAAAATATATGTTATTTACCATACATATTTTTTTTTTAATATCCAATATTTTTTATTTCTTCAACATAATTATAATAACTATAAAATAAAATGATTATTCTACTTCAATATTTAATACTTTCTTTATTATGACATTTTATTAAAACATTTATAGTTAGGTAATAGGTAATGTATATACCTTATTTTATATTGAATTTTATTTTGTATGTTATATTCAATATGTTCATATTTTTATTTGTCAAATTTCTTGTATTATTAAGTTTGGTGACATCTAAAAAAACATATTTTCTGTATTTTTAATTTTCAGCATAAATTATATATGCTTTCTAAAACTAATTTCATCATCATATTTTAATAATTCATCATTTGATCTTTTTTGTAAGCTTATAAAATTTATTAATTGTGAAGTGTTATGTGAACTTGAACACAATTTTTCATTGCAATTTATACAATATTATGCAATTGATTTTAGGTCTTAAGTAAATAGTTGATTATTATTATTTTGTTGATTCGTTGATATTGATTATAATTTTAAATTTTATTTTATTTTGAACATATTTCATTATTGTTCATTTATTTTTTATTTTTTTATTATATTAACATATGTAACTATTTATAAAATAGGTTAAGAAATATGTCTCAAGGTATATCAAAACCACAGCTTGCTGAACATCGTTATGGCCGAGAAGAAATGTTAGCCTTATTCGATATTTCATCATGTAATATTCCACCAGAATCGCTTAAAGAACTATCTATGGTGTATAATGAAAAACCTCAAAATCCATTGTCTTTACAACAAATGTCTGAAGAAGAAACTGTATGTTTTTATACTTAATATATATAATATATGAATGAATTTAATTATAATTTTTGATTTTTCAGAGACTTTGGAATCGAGGTATAAATAGTGATACCATTATTAGAGCATCTGTTCGAACAACTGGTGGTAGAGGTACTACTAATATTGAAGTTCGTGGAGGTAGTACAAGTGCTAGAGGAAGGGGTGGTCGTGGTGGTTATTATTATAATACTACACGTCCAGGTTATGAAGAAGGCCCAGAAGGTGGAGGCTCACCAATGAACAGAGGTCCTCACAGACCTTTTGAAAGACTTAACTCGGTAAATTACTTGTTTTTTACACAAACAAAATTTATGGCCATAGGTATTTGATTATTAGTTACTTGGTTGTCTTAAACTTATTAAAAAATCATCATTAAAAAACAATTATAGATTTAGATGCAAGGTGCTAACTTTTTGTATTTGTTTAATTTTATCTATTTAGTCCTATGCAATATTTTAATTTATAACTACACCGTCCATATTTGATACTGTCATTTTTTGTTAAAAATATTTACTCTTTTTTTATATGTGTGTGTGGGGTTTGGCTTAGTGACATTTCACACTATTTGTTTGCTTAAAAAGAACAAAAATCATTAAAATATAGTTAACCACAATGTTTGGTATATAATATTCTATTGAACTATCAATTGGAGGTTGCATTAAGAAAAAGATATACTGGTTAAAAAATAAAACAACAGATAGTGTGGTTTAATGTTAACCTAAAACAACTGAGCTATATAAAATAAATTGTTTTTTTTTTTTTTAGAATGAAAGAAATATGAATCGCAATGGTGAATATTCAAATGATTGGAGAGGAAGAGATGAATCATCAAATTGGTGGAGAAAAAATAGAGGTGGAGCTCTTCAAGGTCAATCTGATGAATCTAATGGTCGTTGGGGACGAACTCGTACAGATTCTTATAACAATGATAGATGGCCTGCTGGACGACCTACATCAAAATACGATGAAGAAGAAGGATGGGATCGTGGTGAATCTAGATGGTCTAATAATGCCACAACTCATGAACGACGAAAACTTGATTGGGGAGAAACCTTGCCGGAATGGTAGTTTTTATTATTATTATTTTTTTTTTTTACTTATAATAACAAATATTGTAGGGCTGTTGATAATCCTGGTGAAAAAGGTGGAAGTTTTGATTCATCTGGTGCTTTTCATGATAATCATTATGAAGAAGAACATCACTATACCATGGCAGATGAACTATCTAGAGAAGTATAATAGTTTAAATTAATTTTAAAGATTGTAAAATGAATTGGTATTTAAAATTTAATTTTAATTTAAGGAGGGGCGAGAATATGAAGAAGACAACGATAATGATGATACAAGTGTTAACAATGTAGAAAGCTCAAATATGTCACCTATAGACGATAAACAACTAAATGGCCATGAAAAAGAAGGTATGTCTTAAACCTTAATAAATTTAATTAAATGCCAGTTACACTTTATGTATTTAAATACAAGCAATAATTTAAGTGTTATAGATACTAAATTATTGGGAAGTCATGTAGTATTTAACTACTAAAATTTTTATTGCACTATCCACTCATTCATTATAATTTATTAAACTAAAACTTGCTTTACTTATGATTATTGTCAAATATTGAAAAATTCTTTGTATTGTAAGACAAATATACTTTGAAATGAGTATTAATTACTATAGTGTGTATTGTGCACATGGTTTGCATGAATAAATTTAATTTACAAATGTAGTAAGTGTATCATACAAATAAATATTATTTTTACTTAAAGATTAAGATAACTGAGAACATTTTTGATTTAAATTTTTAATGATGAATATACATTCAATATTGTACTCATAAAATCAACTTTACTGTGTTATAATTAATAATTTATTTATAGTATTTACATTTAATATTTTCTTGTTGGTTGTTGTAGTATTTTATACCCAAAATAAATTATTAATAATAAGAATAAAAAATTACATTTAATCTTTTTTTATTTATTTAGAAGTTGTATCCTCTTCAAAATCTACTTCACCATCACATAATGAAGAAATAATTTCTTCTCCTGAACGTTTTAAAACTATAAGACAACAGCATCAACATAAAATAAATCCTCAAATAACTAAGGAAGTATTTGTACAGAATGAACAAGTAATGATAAATCATCCTGAACCAGTGAGAATTCAACAAGTTCCAGATATTCCAGTTATTCATAGCAAAAGCAGTCCAGCAATTCCACATATGTCTGACTGTCAACCTAATAAAATGGAAAATGTTAAAAATATAAGAGAGATGCCTGGTATAGGAAGTCATATTGATAATACTAATATTAACTCCATCCATCGATCAACAAGTAAGTATTTTATTTATAAGAAAACATATTTCTAATAAAAAATAATAATACAGTTAATTGTAGTTTTATTAATTTCTTTAATTATTAATTATTTTTTAGATACATTATTTACTGATTTTGTTTTTTTTTTGTATGTATCAAAAATTTAATAGTTAAATTTGAATTAGTACTAATAAAACTATTTTTAGGTTTAAATGCGAATGCTCATCATCGAATTGATACATTGGATGCTGAGGCAGAATCAATGGTGTCTAGATTAACCAGTGATAATTTCAAAATCGGGCCATCTTCACATTCTCCACTCGCACCTCTTACTAATAATAAATGGTATTATAGAGATCCTCAAGGCGAAGTTCAAGGTAAATTTTTAAGCAAACAATTTTAGAATATCAATGATAATAGTTCAATTTTTTAGGTCCTTTCTTGACAACCGAAATGGCAGAATGGTATAGTTTGGGATATTTCCACGACAACATGTTAATGGTAAAGAGAGCATGTGATGAACATTTTTATTCCTTAGGCGATCTAGTACGATTAAAAGGAAATGTACCATTTTCAGACTCTCCATTTTCGGTATTAAATTTTTATTAGATTTTCTTTATTTATATTAAATATTAAAAATATTATTTTTAATATGTTTAGGAGCATGATGTGAAAATTAATAGCCGGATAGGAATACAACCTCCTCCAACACACAATCCCTTCACAATGAATGAATCTATGGTTCTTCAACAGCAACAGCAGCAGCAGCAATATCAATATAGACAATTATTTTTAAAGTAAGTTTTTAATTGTTCAGATTTTGTTCATTATTTTATGATTATATAAAATAAAGTAGAAAATTCAACCTATGAAGTATGTTGCTTTAAAAAATGTTGTAAAAGCTCAAAAGGTTCATGTTTTTAGGCAAAGGGAATTAGCTATACAAAGTGCGGTTCATCAACTATCCCAATCTGAAAGGTGGAATACCCTATCACCCATTGAACAGCAACAGGTAATTAAATTAAATAGGTATATTTTTCTTCTGTTTTTAAAACTTGTTTTTTTTTTGTATGTTTAGTTGATAATGCATCATATGCGTAATGTAGAAGCAACTACGGCAATTCCTCCAATGTTTACAGCCCCCATCCTTCCTCAACCACAACCAACACCCAATATTCACCCCATGAATGCGCCACCTAATAACAATTTAATGGTGATGTTATCTCATATGCAGCAGCAACAACAACATTTCAACCATGTAAAATATAAATTTAAAAAACTTAATATATTTTATGAAATAACATTAAACTTTTTAGCAAATTGATCCTAAACATATTCATCCTGTGCCACCTCAACCGATGGCGCAACAACTGGATCCTCTCCATTCACTAGTACAAAATATGGGAAGTTTAAAAACATCCACGCCACCACCAGTAAACTCAAATCATCATCACCAAAGTTCCAATATTATTCGACCAAATAGTGCTCAACCAGAAAACAATCCTATATCAGATCTTTTAAGACAATTGGGTGCACCTCAAGATAAACCACTCAAAGTATTTATTTATTTATTTATTTTAATATTATTTGTGTTATTATTTTTTTTTTTATTATTAACGTAAGGTTAATCACCAGGTCACAGAAACGAGTGTATGGGGTATGGACTTTACGGGTCCAGATAATAAACCTAAAGTGAATGGCCCAATCGGAATTAGTGGTTGGCAAACCGGGTCTTCTATTGAAGCATCTCAACAAACACCAGGTGTTTTATGGGGATCTGGAGAGTATACTAAAATTATTGGAGCCGACCATAAAGCCATTGTAAGTAATATCCTTGTGTTTCTCATTTAACATTTATTTAACAACTATTGATTTTATGTATATTTTATTATCATTTTTGCTATTTCACTTAATGTTTATATGCATGTAGGAAGAAACAATAAAAGAAGAAGCAAGACGGAGTCAAGAAGCTAGAAAACAAGAAATGTATTTTATTGTTACTTACAAATTTATACATTAAAATTTCAATTATTTACCACTGAAATTTGTTTTAATTTATAGTAAACAAAATGAACAGATTAAAAAAAAAGAAGCAGAGAAGTCCAAAATGCAAAAAGAATTAAAAAAAAAACAAGAACTTGAAAAAGCTCAACTGGAAGAAGAAAAAAAGAAGGTATCAAACTATTCAATACATTATTTTTATAATAAGGGGATAAAAACAATAGTTGTTATTGGAACTTGCGTCATATGCTATCTACATAAACTTAGATCGTGTTATATGTTATCTATGTTTTGGATGACATATATATTGTACGAAGACTGATATTGTATTTGAACAAATGGAGGGCTTACAACAATTTAAGTGACCACAGCTATGTACTTAAAACTGTAAATCATCAAGTTTCACTTAATGATCTAGAAATGGAGGCCCATTACTCAATCTATTGAATCTACATGGAGATGTGTTAATATAAAATATGGCATAAAATTACTTGGTACCATCAACTTATTGAAATTATAATTGATGAAAGAGTGATGGAGCTTATTCAATGTATCTAAAAACTCTTCGAACAGTTTTGAAGACATGAAAAAAAGTTCTTTTATGTAACAATGTCCCAATGGTAGACAACACCTATAATCTATATATTGCAGGGTGGAAAATTGTAGATAACATACAATGTGAGTTCCTTATCATTTATTAAGTAGGTAGTTAATCAATTTTGTGTTGGATGTAAATTACTCTAAATGTTTTTGGAACTATTACAAGCAATACTTAATATTCGGTATGTTTCTTATAATAGTATTATTTTGTTTAAAGTTTCTACATAACAATAATGTCAAAATTCATAAATTATTAAAATTTATCATATATTGTTTTTTTTTATTTTTAAAGGTTGATTATATAATAGTAAAATTAATTTATGTTAATTTATTTTTCATAATAATAAATTTTTTATTTGGTGTATTATGCTGTTAATGTGATTGAAAGAACAATTTCTAGACTCTTAACATATAAATTATAATTGATACATTTACTCATATGTTTATGTAATGTAATTCATAATTTCAGGAAGAAGCTCGTAGAATTAAAGAGCATGAAAAGAAATTGAAAGAAGATGCAGAAAAGAAAAAAATTGAGAAGAGAAAATTAGAAGAAGAACAAACCAAAAAACGTGAATATGAAAAAAAAATAAAAGAGGAGAAAGAAAAAAGACTGTTAGAAGAAAAAAAGAAAGAGGAGGAAAAACGACTTCTAGAAGAAGAAAAAAAAAAGGTTAGATTTATTGCATTAAGTTAAATTAATCATATTAACAATATAATTAGGTTTCAGAACTTCAAAAAAAAACTTTATTCAGAATATTTTCTTGTTGTTAATTATTTAAAAAATTTAACATTTTTAAATTTTTACTTTTTTTAATGACTACATAAATTTTTAATTTTAAATTCTGAAGCAAAATATTTTTTGGAATATTTCAATACATAATTGAAATTCAACCAATAGTTTATGAGTTATAATTATTTAATGTTTAGGTTGACAAAGTGGAGAGATACAGGTATACCGTTTACTGCATGTATACCCCACAAAATACTGGTCTACAGCTCACTTTACTTTAAATACTTAAAACTTGTTAACTACTCGTTTAAATTTCAGTTTTTATGTATGAACATTCACAAAAAATATTCTACTTTAGAATATGAAATTAAATAATTATGTTATGATACTATCCAATTAAGTAAAAAAGAATATAATGATAAATAATTCAAAATATACATTTTATTTTTTAATGTAAATTTTGAATATAAATTATATAAAACAAATATTTTTTTTAAAAGTTTATAGTTTATAAAATAATGAGACAGGTTCATAATAAAATAATTACTTTAGTAGTTAAAATGAGTTATGCATAAAACCCATTAATTAATTTTTTTATTTTAGAAAATCTGAATTGAAAAAAAAAGAAGAACAGAAGAAAAAAGAAGAACAAAAAAAGAAAGATGAATTAAAACGGAAGGAAGATACTAAAAAACAAGATCAGAAGAAAAAAGAAGAAGAAAATAAAAAGAAACAAGATACCTCAAAATCAAGTGCTGTTCCCATAATTACTGAGCCACAAAAGGTATTGCAACTTATGAGCAGAATAATTATTTTAATGTAAAATAAAAATGTAATAATACAATAAGCATGTGTTGTAGTAGCTGAGATATTCTTGTTTTTATTTCAAAGTAGAACTTCTGTTTACTTTTGAATTAAAAAATGTGTTGCATTTTAATTCTACTATTAAGTAGTTTAAAATTATCATCATTAATATAAACATATGAATATAACATTTCTTTTATCAAAAATATACATTATTAAACCAATATAACAAAGTGAAACAATGATTCACACTTGCTCAGCAGCTTTCTAAGCGATAAAAAAAAATTAACATGTAATAAATAGAAAGAAGAACTGATCAAACAATATTGTATTTAACAGCAGTATTGGTTGTATTGGATTAAGATGTATACAATGCCTATATATATCTATATTTAATATAAAATGTCTCAAATTATGTTTCATATCAATTAATATTCTAAATGTTTTAATATTAGCAATTGGTTATAAAAATTTATTTATTTTCAAATTACACTTCTTTATTTTGATTTAAAGTTAACAATTAAAATGATTAAATCTGCAGATAATTTAACAATATAATTGTTTTTATGAAAATTGGAGAAAAATATATAACCTGAAATATGACTGTTTTGCTATGATTTGCATATATTTTATTGGTTCATTTTTATTTATTTTTTTTATAGAAAAAGAAAAAAGAACCTCAAACAGTAGCACATAATGGTGTAGAAAATCCATCTGCTCCATGGGCTGCTGCTGATCAAAAAAAACAAGTGCAAATTAAATCTATGGCTGAAATTCAAGCTGAAGAACAAAAACGTGAACAATTGATAAAACAAAAAGAACGTGAACGTACTGAACGAGAAATATCTATGGTAGCAATTGAACAGGCAAAACAAGAAAAAGCAAGATCTGCAGTAAAAATGCAGTCTTGGTCTACTGTAATCACTAAAAATGTTCCTCAGTCTACTCCTGCGGCTAACAATTCTGTTTGGGGATCTTCCAATCAAACAAGTATGGTTACTTGAACTTTATAATTTGCTTTATTTAAAATCAATTGTATTATCAAGTTATTGTATGATTGATGAAGCTAATATTTTATAAATTATTTATTATTTAAATTTATAAGTTTTATTTTTTAATTATTAATCGATTAATTGATAAAATAAAACTAATAAATGAAATTAACATTGATTGTAAGTATAATTTATTTTATATTTCAGATACTGATAAACCACAGGTTCAAAAATCAAGTAAAACACCTGCTGTGGCGGTTAATAATAAAAGTAATGTAAAAAATGTAGCAAAAACTGTAAATCAAACTGTACAGCAAACGAATGCAATGAAAAAAGTTATTGAAAGTAGAGGTGAAAATAACAATTGTACTGATGAATTTAGTCAGTGGTGTTGTAAACATTTAGCAACTCTCAATAAAAATACTATTGACAGTAAGCATTAATTTAATATATTCATTATAATTCGTTTTTAATTAACAATTTTTTTCTTTAGTACCAACATTTGTGACATTTTTAAAAGATGTAGAATCTGAGTATGAAGTAAAGGACTACATTCAGAGTTATCTGGGTGATAATAAAGAAGTTCGAGAATTCAGTAAACAATTCTTTGATAAACGCTTAAAAATACAAAATAAACAAAGGAGTTCTGATTTTGTAGAAATGAAGGTAGTTATTTTTTTATTCATGCTTTTACCAATCATACTTTTGAATAATTTAAAAATATGTGATTTATTTATTTTTATAATATTATTGAAAGCTTCATCTTGGTATAATATTGATCTCATTGATTATAAAAAAATATTATAAAATGTTAGTCTATGTTTCATATACTAATATTTATTATATTAGATTTTTAATATTTTTGAGTTGATTTTAAAAGTATCCTATTTGTAAATATTCCTTTAATTAATTAGAAATATTACAAAATTCACTGAAATTAAAAAACTAAATAAAAGTTTTCCATATACCCAATAGCTCTTCGTATTTTTTTATAATATAGCTTAATATGTTACTACAATCCGCATCAATAAAAATGTTTATTATTTTTTGATGAAATCTATAATCTTGGTAATTCTCCAAGTTTTTGAACTATTCTCTTGAAAAGTTTTTAATATTAAGAATAAAGAAACATTTATCAAAAATACATTTTTTTTTGGTATTAAAATATTTTGTAAGAAGGAAATTTTTCAGAAGTGAATACATTTTGACATTGACACCTCAAACTATTTTTGCAAAATAAAACATGTCCAATGTACAGAAAATCAATAAATTTCACATAATTAATGTGAAATTTATTGATTCATGTCATTAAATTTAAGATCACAATGTTTTTATTAATTCTTATGCATCTTCATTTTTTACAATTTTAGAAATTTATTTTTAACCAATTAGACATCTCTCGTATAAAAATTTTTACATTACACAGATAATTTTCTTAATCAAACACCTACCTAAAAAACAATATTTACAGTATAGTTCTGGTAATAAAATTGTTTTTTATGATTGTAAAAAAAAAAAATGAAATTTGAATACATTTTTTTGTTCAATAAAGTTAAAATTAAATTATTAAAATAAACTTATTTACAAATTTATTCTTTTTATGAATTCTGAAATCTATTATGAAATATGATTTTAGAAAAAATATTAGTTTTGGAATAATGGTTAAATAAAAAAAAAAAATGTATATTGTACTTCAAAATAAACATATTTTAATACTCGAATAAATATTCAAGTTCTTAACCCGTCGTTGGTACACATGTGAGCGCGCCGCTCACACAGATAGAATTTTGAGCGTTATTCCTACAAATATTATTGAATTAATCTGATACTATAAATACCTTCAAATAACATGTCTATAAATATTTATAAAAATAAATAATTACGCTATTTGTCATTTCTATCAGTTATCGTTAGACAAAGTCGACAGTACCGATTAAGTGAGTGTCGCGCTACCACTGTACTAACCGCACAATATTTTTATCACCACCGCCGTAGTTGATTACATACACAGTTTTGTATATACTGTTTTTTATTTTTATTTTATAAATTATGAAATGTACATAAAATGTATTTATATACTATTTAGTGAAGGATAAAAATATACATAATTCTAGATATGGTTTGATTTTTTAAGTTAATAGATCAATTAATAATTATATAAAAAGTGAAGTGTGAGCGCCACGCTCACAGTGTAACAATCATGTTACAAACTATATGTGTACTAACGACGGGTTAACAAGACAGCTAGTAATAAAATTGTAATTTTATGATGTTGATAACTATTAATTATTACCAGAGCCCCCATAAAAAATTAAATAATCAATTAACTACATAATACTCTATATTAAAAAAAATATATATATATTCAAAATAATATTGTTTTTAATACGGCATACATTTTTGTTAATTAAAGAATTAAATATAATATGAAATATTAAACATATTTTTAAATTGTAATAATAGATTGAATAACCAACAATCCAATAAGATAAACTACTCAGTAATCATTAATAGATTGTATATAACCATTGTGGAAATCTCAAAAATTTTAAATTGTTTACCTAATTAATTTTATTATTTACATGGCAATCTGTATTTCAATTTATGATAAATTGAACATATTTCCTAAAGAACATTGATTATTGTCTGTATATTTTTTGATGAATAGGCAAATAAATAATTACAAAATTGTACTACCAAATGCATTTACTTTAAAGTACTCAAAAATTTATATTAATAAGTATGTTTTCTTTGGGGTGCTATGAAATATGATCATTTAAGAAATCTGCAACTAATAAAATATATTTATAAACAAAAATCTGTGCTTTAGTTAAAAATATATAATTTTAGAATACATTTTTTCTGAATGTATCTAATACTTAGTAGTTGGTAAAATGTGAGTTTATTTTATTTATTAGACTAGTTTTTAATGTAATATTTAATATTAGTAAGCTATAATTGTGAGTTATATTAATCTAATTAATTTCAATAATATTTATTTTATTACTTGAAATTAAAATTTTATTTTTAAGATATGAGTTATGCTAGAATTATATGGTGAAAACAAAAGTTTTACTCTAAAATTTTTGAAGCATTGTGAAATACTTGTCAAATGTTATTGTTTAATATTTATTTTTTAATTTTAGCTTTTAAATCTAATTTAATGTTCTGTTTATTTTTATAGAGTAAAAACAAAAAACGGAATAAGATGGTGCCACTAGATAATAAAGTACTTGGCTTTAATGTGGTCGCTTCGGAACGTATCAATGTTGGTGAACTTGATCTTGGCGAATAGGAGTGATCATGCATGATAACATATCAGCTCATTTATGTAATCTTGGTCTTTTTAGGAACGATTTAGTCCCTTTAAAATTAAAGAAAACAATCTTTATTTAAGTATTAAATATGTCCATGTTTCTCGTTGAAAATACTTTTTTTTATTTGATAAATATATATATTTAAATTAATTAATTTCTTTTTATTATTATTTTTAAATGTAAATATTTAAAAATTAATAATTATACTATTGTTAATTTTTTAAGTTAATGTTGTCATAAATTTTGTACAAATATTTGCATGTAATGTTAACATAGATTTTTCTGTTAACTGTACAAATTGACCTAAAATCTGTTTCTAAAATCCGTTATTTAAACTATTATTGTAATTAACCATAAAAAATATTTGAAATTTAGAATAATATATAAATTTTTTATAAAAAAAAATCTACCAGATACCTATATTTTATTTTTGATTATAAAATTAAAAACTAGCATGCATTTAAATGATGTATCTTTAACTTTTGTATATTTTTATTTAAGTTATCAAGAAAAAAAAAAAACTGGAAATTACTATACTGTATTGTAGGATTTGATTGTACCTCATCATTAATTAGGTCACTGTAATGGTAGTGTTAAATTTGAAATTAATCATGAATAATTACATACAAAAATGATTCTAATAAGAAACAGTATGTAAACCTTTATTAAGACTATATTATAATTTATTTATATTACTTATGGTAATTTATTTTTCTATTATTAATAAGATATGTTGAACTAATTTTTGCCAAAAACATAGAATACATATATGATTGTTATTAACTTAAAAGTCAATAGTCAATTTAGACATACCTTAAAGCAATATAAGGCGTAAATAATTACTGTAGTATAAATAGTTAAAAATTGGAGTAATTAATTTTTGTGGCTCACATTATAACAAAACTTTTAGAGGTGATATTATTGTTATAAATTTGAATATTCAATGTCCTCAAAATCGGGTTTTCAAACTAATTGTTAAATTATTTTTAACTATAGTAAATTGGACATAAGAGAATCATATTATTAACATAAATTGAAAATTTTGTTGGTTTCATATAACTAAATAATTCAAAAGGTACTAAGAACTTTAAAAATTCTTTAATAAAATCTAAAAAAAAATCGATATTTTGTTAATATATCAGACATTTTTTTGTAATTTTTTCAACGTTATAAGTTAGGTGTACTAAGACCAATGGTGAAATCAGAACGTCCGCCTCTTTTTCCAAGTAGTTCTCGGAAGTTTCGTCTCTTGACGCGGCGAACGATTTAAACGAAAGCGAATCCGGAGCCATGGCTCGAGGAGACGAAACGGCGCGGGCCGGGATTTCGAAAAGACCTCCCGTCAGCGTCGGTTTTCCGATTAGCCGGCCCGCCGAACATGTAGCGCCCCCGGCGGAGAATACGAGAAGATAAATCGCGACGTTTGAATAGTCATTCGGTAGATAGCGCTAAGTTGTAAATAGGAAATCAAGATTTTGTGAGGAACTCGTGAAAACATTGTTGGCCGTTTGAAGGTATTATTGGGCATTGGTCGTAGTATCTATAACCGTGTTGGTGTTAGGTGGTACCCGCGGCTGTAACGGCCAATGGCCAATCAGATATTTGGATTGCATTGAAAGGCGAACGATACGACAAACGACCAGAGTTGGGCAAAATTTTATCTAGATAACTATTCCAATAAAAAATTATTCGAATGATTTTTTCACAATTATTCGAATAATTTTCACACATTATTATTCGGATAATTTCTAAACGTTATTATTCGATTAAAAAATTATTCAGATAATTTCAAACTGTTAATATTCAAATAAAAATTATACTAGGTAGTACAAAATATGTATCATATAATGGTAATAAGATTATAATTTATAAGTCTTCTAGTTAATAATAGCATTAATTATACTATGATATATTAAACTAAATTAATTTTTTTAATAATTTATTAAAAATTTTGTTTATTGAAATTTAAAATTTGCTATATTTATTTATTTTCATTTTTTTCAAAATATTTATTTCCTTTTTTGTTATTACTATTTACTACTATTTATAATTGTTGTAATTATTACGAAATAATATTCATATTCAGTTCGTCGTTAGACACCGTACAGTCAACACGTACCTTATCGCGTCTCACGAGTACCGTCTTTAATAGCTTCCGATAGCAGTATAGTACACACTCACCACATCTCAGGTAATATGCTCGTCAATTATACTATTAGTTAATTTACGATACACCTGGCGGTGGGCGCGAGCCCTCTAACACCGAAATGTATACAAAACCCTCGGCTTTGAAAAGCCCCTCTATTCGTCAACCAGTTCAATCTAATAATGTACAAAAACAAAAAAAAATATCGACCCCAATCACTACACCCAAAACTATCACCAAACCAAGTACACCAAGAACCACATCAAATCTCAAACCACCGCAACAGTCCTTATCGAAAAATTTATCTTTCGTCAATACTCCAGAAACTTCAATCAATAAGGATAACAATAAACAATCATTCGCTTCAACTGTTGCAAACAGTTTAATACCATTGATTATAGAATAGACAGATAGACAATGTAATATTAATATTTGGTGACCATTCATATGATGCAGCCACTATGGAGCGCTAGTGCAGAAAATGATGCAACCGCTAAACGCGCTAGTGTAGTGGTTAGTTTATGATGCAACCGGTAGGTAAGCGCTAGTGTAGTGGTTAGTTTATGATGCAACCGGTAGGTAAGCGCTAGTGTAGAAGTGATGCAAAGGTGGTGTACCCTCTCATAGGTAGGTAAGCATAGCGGAGGGTGTCCAGATTCAAGGTGGTGGTACCACTATCATAGTATGGTGAGGAAGTGCGAGGGTACAATAGTTGTCGTTCTAAAAATAGAATTTATGTTCAAAAGAAATGAAAATTAAAATAGAATTCCTTGTATTATTATTGATTAAAATATGTTATTTCATAATTCGTTATCGCATATCCGATATCGTTAAATATCCAATTGACTGCTGTTTACTGTTTAGTCGTTTCTTGTTTGTGAGAGACAATTTTTGGGTTACCAACTCGTATTGTAATCTATGTGATCAGTCTTTTTATACAAAAAATAATTTTCATTTATTTGAGTATAAAATTATCTGAAAATGTCTGGCAATAAATGTCAGTATGTGAATTGTGGCAAGTCGAGGAATTTGTTTCCTAATTTACGACTTTATCGTTTTCCAAACGACGAGAGAAGAGAAGTTTGGATGATAAATTCGGGTAAATAAATAATTAATTCTTTTTATAATGTTAAAGAAAATGTTGTGCTAAGTACGTAATAAGTGTGGTATTTTATTTTAAATGTATCGCTACAAAAGTAAACAATATATAAATATTGGAATGAAAATAGGTAATGATTTTATTTAAATAAATTTTAATCTTTATTAACTAACCTTTAAAGTTGAAATAAAGTAAAAATTTATAATTTGATTTATCTTGATAATTTAGAATTGTCTTGAAAATATAAGATTATATAATTATAAAATATTATTTCTTCTAACTTGAATTCAAAAAGTATAATGTTATTTATTTAATATTTGATTTATCTTCACAGGAAACACAAGTTTATTTTCGATTGAACCGAAAACTGCATAATAGGTACATTTGTCATTCCCACCTGAAAGTTTACAAAATTTTCTAATAAAACCGTTTAACTATTTTACTTATTCCTATAATTATAATAATAAATCTAGTGACCATGTACATCTTCAAACTTAAATAAAAATCATAAACCTGAACAAAGTTATTAAAATATCAACCAGCTAAAACATATGGAACATTCAAAATCAAATATGGTAGAGTTAAGTTTTCCAGTCCCCTTCTTTACTTTCTTCTACTCAAAAAGCTAAAATAACAAATATAATACATACTAGCCCCAATTAAAAAGAAAACGTTCATTTGAAATAGATACTCCTAGAAGAATGATTTAAAGCAAAGATACATCAAAAACAAAATAATTCATAATAAAATAGTTCATATTTCAAAATTAAAAATAAACTTAGTACTAATTGTAATTTTAAAATTTAATAAATATGCATAATTTTCTTCTATAAATTCTAAGGCAATAGTGACTATACAGTAAAGATAAGCGTCGTCCTGGACATTAAATGAAAAACAATTAACTGAAATTTATTATAAATCTCCAGCAACGCATATAAATTTTACGTTCCTCAGAAAATAAGTTACCAGGACCATCTACTATTAAGTTATTAGTTGGCCAATCAAAGTTTTACCAGGTTTTAATAAATTATTTTAATCATCTTCAAAAATTTGAGTCATCTAGATTATAAAGAAAAGTATTAACTCCTGTTTGTTTTGATGGGAATGTATATAAAGAATTGTAAGAATATTCAAAGAATTTGATTTTATTGAAGGTTTTGGGACTTGGGTCATTATGGAAGGACAATAAAGTACAACAATGTTCTAGTATTTATGGCCAGAGTATTTATTCTCAGTGGAAAATTCAATTGCATATTTTCTTTCCATTCTAGATAAACAAAACATTTAAAATTTAATACAAGATGTTCTTAAAATTATTTGGTTGGATCAATCCAAAATTATAGTATC